>NC_048278.1:36015597-36335597 GCF_009762535.1 Notolabrus celidotus
TGACCGAGGCTTTCCCACGGTAATCACTGGATCAAGGATTCTCCTCCTCCTCCTCCTCTCCTCATCCATGTTGTCTTTCTGGTCCTCTGAAAACCTCTGACCTGTTGACTCCAGGCCTGGCTCCGCTCATCATGACTTTGGTTTGTTGTTGTAGTTAAGTGAAATACGATCTGGTGATAACAAAGAGTGTTTTATTCTGAAAATTAACCGGATGACCTGACTTCCTGTCCCGCTCCATCTGCTCTGTTGAGATTGATGCGGCGTGTTCCGGCATCCGGCACAAATAGAAGTCTTGTGTATCTGATCCGGAGGGCTCTGACCTGCAGGATCAGAGACGGAGCCGGAACGCAACAGAGAGGATCCAGTGGAAGTTAACACATTGACTAGAATAGAAACCTATCAGATTCAGTGCTGTGCTGCTCTTGTGGAAGTCTTGTGTTAGAAGTCACCACATTGTTAGTCCTGCAGAGTGGACCACCTCCATGGTTTAAATCCTCTCAGCACTGTCTGCAGCAGAGCATCAGAGCTGAGCAGATGGTGGCGCACATTAGTATTCAAGCATTCTCTTTAAGACAGTTCTCCTCTGATACCTGTGCCTTACTATACTGGTGCAAATTTGCATCCAATTTCAGATCCTTTAAGCCCTGGGAGTCGTGAAGTTCTGTAATGGGGCCTCCATGGATCAGACCTGATTGTCCAGCAAATCCTGCAGATGCTCGATCAGACTGAGATCTGAGGAATTCGGAGGCAGAGTGAACACCTCAAACTCACTGTCCACCTTCTGCCACAGCTCCATGCTCCAGTTGTAGGAGCTTTCAGAGGTGGACACCCTGACCGGTCTGCAGCTACACAGCCGCAAACTCAACTAACTGGGGATGCATTGTGTGTTCTGACTCGTAGCTCTTGGATGGGACCACACAGACCAGCCTTTGCTCCTCGTGTTCATCTGTGAGCCTTGGCCACCCTAGGACCAATTTGGCAACTTCTGACCCCTGCAGACTGAGAACACCCCACAAGCTGCAGTTTTGGAGATGCCCTGGCCCAGTCGTCTAACCATCACAGTTTGGGCCTTCGTCGCTCTCATCCTTACTCTCATCATATCATCTTCAAGGACAAAATGTTCACCTATCAGCAGACATAATGTTCTGGCTGATCGTGCATGAACAGACCATATAAAACACTTAATGTATCATGAATCGACACTTGAAAATAGTTCTGAATCTGTCTTCCTTGCTCTCAGTTCACTGCAGCTCTTTCCTCCTCCTCTCTCTCTCCCTCTCTCTCTCTCTCTCTCTCTCTCTCTGGTGTCATCAGTCCTTTCACAGAAATGTGTCTTTAAGAGAGAGAGAAAAGAGATTAAGAAGCGAATGGAGAACTATTGAGATCATTTAAAGAGATAGTCGTCTGAGGCTGCAGGACCAATGTCACAGGGATCTGACTTTGTGTCTTTCTTTAAATTCCACATCAAGCCGAGCTGCAGCCTCCAAATACTCTGCTGAGCACGCTAACGTTTGAATGTGTGCAAGTGTTAGCACTTCTGTACCGCTTTTAAGTCTTTGGGTATTGTGTTATGGTCCAAAAGTCTTTCCAGTGTGTGTGTGTTTGTGTTTGTGTGTGTGTGTGTTTGTGCAGGATAGCCAGAATCAGCATCTTCCCACCAACAGTGCTGTTGTTCACGTCCAATAATAACACCTTGCTCCTGAAAATTAAAGCCTGTGGCCGTACACTCTCCCTCACACAAACACACACAAACACACACACACACACACACACACACACACACGCACACTGGGTAATGAAACATTGCAGAGGTTGAACACAGTTTAACCTCATTTGAGGACACAGAGAGAGCAACCCCGGCTGTTATCCTGCAGGGACTCAGTGGAGTTTTGTATAAACATGCACAAACACATGTCCACACACATGCAAACACACACACTATGCATACACACACATTATGCATACACACACACACACACACACACAGGCAGGCTGCAGTGTTAATATCCAATCTAGAGTAGTGAACACTTCACATCTTAACAGTGTGGTCAAAGTGATCATCAGAGTAGAACGAGGCCTGGAGGTCAGGGTGAAGCTGAGGTGACTGGGGGGGGTGATGCAGTTTGAAACTGATCCAAACAGGTCCCATGAGCAGCCGCACTTAAAGAGATTTACTTCATACAATGTGTACTCTCCTCCAACAGTACATCCATTCTGGTTCACACCCTGGTCACCTCCCGCCTAGATTACTGCAACTCCCTTCTTTTTGGTTTGCCTGACAAATCCATCCATAAACTTCAACTGGTTCAGAATCCCGCTGCCAGCATCCTCACCACAACCCCCTCCACCATCCACATCACACCTGTCCTGCAGCAGCTCCACTGGCTTCCCATTAAATACTGCATCATCTTTAAGATTCTGTTTCTCACTTTCAAGGCCTTCAACAACTTAGCTCCTCAGGACCTCATTGAGCTCCTCCATACAAAAATACCCACCCTACTGTAGTCTCAGGTCCTCCTCTTCCACCCAACTCACCCTCCCACCTGATCGCTTGACCACCATGGGGTCGAGAGCCTTCAGCCACTCGGCCCTTTGCCTCTGGAACTCTCTCCCCCAGGACTTACAAAATTCCACCTCTCCCACCACCTTCAAATCCCGCCTAAAAACTCACCTTTTCCACCAAGCCTACTCGCTTTAATCTGTCTCTATGGGACTGGAATGACTTCACTTTCACTTTTCTAGTATTGCGTTGTTATTCTGTTGTGTTTATTTACAGTTGAGTGTTGTTTTTTTACAGTTGGTATGTTGTAAGGTGACCTTGAGTGTCCAGAAAGGCGCCTATAAATAAAACATATTATTATTATTGTCAACATTTTGGGTTAAAGAGATTTAAATCTTTCACTTGGACACTTGGACACTTGGAACAACAGCTGTCTGGCGGTCCTGCTGTGTGTCACGTTCTGAAAATGCAGCCTTTGACGGACCAGAGAGCAGATCTGGTGGAAGTCTAGTCAGAACGAGCAGTGGCATGGTTTGACTCAAGGTGTGGCATTCATTTATGCCTGTTTAAGTTACTAACAGTTCTAATGCTTTACATACTACTCTCCACGTAGAGTTTGACCTTTGACCTCCATTAAGCTAGAGAGGGCTGACAGAGTTTGACTTGAGCTGTTCATTTAAGCAGAGGGTTTTAGAGTTAGCTGGTGATGTGGACTGAAGCTACTCTGAAAGAGCAAGAACAACAAAAAGGAGTCGCCACACTTCATTGATCTCCTCTTTTTTTTCCCTCTGTTGTTATTCGACACCACAGGCCTGAAATACACACTTCTAAACACTGGAACCAAAAACATGGATCAATATGGAGAACTGTCAGAGCGAGGTTTCTTCCTCATAGTCAGCCGGTGCATTAACGGGTCTGCTGCCTTTCACAAGGGCACCTCAGCAGCTCTCCAGCTCCCAGTTTAAGCTCTGTACTGACCCTTAACAAGTCCCCCCTTCCACACACTGAGCTCCTCATGCCCTGAGAACAAAGACTGGATCACATGAAAAACATCAGAGTACTCTATTTAAATCCAGCATTGCTTTATTTTCATTTGCACATAGCTACATTTTATTAATATAAATGTACCAGTTTGACCAGATTTCATCATACTGCTATACAGGATTCAGGATTCACTGCATGTCTTCCCCCGCTCTCCACTCCCAATATTTCCTGTCTCTCTTCAGCTGTCCTATCCGTTATTAGGCGAAAATGCCCATATATATATATATAACTGCAGTTCCTCGAGTGTCCACTAGAGGCTGGCTCCAGAATTACCGGACACCACATACACACCAATTCAAAAAAGCCTGTTTGTTTACAGCCTGGTACAAAAAACAAGTGTAGTCTGGATAGCTCATTTCTTGATCGGCACACACTGTACGGGGGGTGAATTTTCTCATAACACGGCAATTTCAAAGATATTAAGATTACCAGTCTTCCAATGAGAGGCACAGCTGACTTGATTGACAGGCGGGAACACTGTAGCTTGTTGTCTAGGAGGCTCAAAGCCCGCCTCTTTACCTCACACTCGCTCGACAGCAGTTATGTTGAGTTCAACATTTCCAATATGGCTGCCGCCGCCGATTGGCCTCAAAACAGCGCTTCAGAAACAGATGGATGACGTCTTATACAGTCTATGAAGGAGACCTGCTCTAGTAGATATTAGAGGCTCATTCTAAGATACAAAAGCGAAATATATTTTATCTTTAGGTGATGCTAAGTGCTTCTAAAAATGACACACTGTACCTTTAAGTGAGGCGCTATAACATGCACAGTATTGTCTATTTATCATTATTCAGGTGTAGTTTGTTTTGTGGTTTTCATTCTCTGCTGGGTCAAACTTCATTGGGACTCAAAAGCTTGTTCTAGATTTATATCTTGTGCTTTTCCACCCTGCCGTTAAATGTGGCAGAAACAGCTTCATTATGAACAGACGAACTAATCAGATCCTGTACTCATGTTGTCTCCTCACGTTTCATTAGAGACTCACTCGTTTGTGAAGCTGCTGTGCCCTCTAGTGTCGGAGTGAGAGGGAGGCCTGTTTCCCTGCAGTCTGACCCAGCAGAGCAGAATATGGAGATCACATTTAATTAAAGAATCGCCTCCAGCCCGTCACCCACTGAACTCCAGATCGACACTCAGCAAACTGTGACAGCTTTTAATATCCAAATTACGCAGCCCACCGATCAATTCAGACGATAGCTGCTGACTCAGATAAATTCAATATCCTCTCCTGTGATAGCAATCAACAACAAACGCAGCATTATGACTCCTTTAAAAATAACAACAATGGGATGAAAGGAAGAGAGGGAGTAGGCAGCGTGAGTCAGGACCAAATGAGCAGAAAATCCAGAGCGGTGTGCTGAAAGTGTGGCTTCAGAGTGCAGACCAGCAGCTCTATGTGTGTGTGTGTGTGTGTGTGTGTGTGTGTTTGTGTGTGTGTGTGTGCAGCAGAGCCCAGCCCGAGGGGTCGTGAGTTATATGTCACTATATCAGTGTCACATGCAGCTGACTCTCCAGCTTCATGTCCATCATCAGCACACACACACACACACACACACACACACACACACACACACACACACACACACACACACACACACACACACACACACACACACACACAGCACTTAATGCTTAGTGTGTGTGGTGGAGGAGAAAGAGCAGATGGGAAGCTGGAGTGTGTGTTTGAGCGTGCATGTGTGTGTGAAGTTGAGGGGAGACTCACACCAGATTATGTGAGATCTATAAAACCTGAATGTGCACACTCAAAGCTCAGATGAGGAAGGTTCCACACACACACACACACACACACACACACACACACACACACACACACACACAAACACACACACACACACACACACACACACACACACACAAACACATACGTCTTCAGGAAAGAGACCACAACTGTCTCATTCCTAACATCCATCCACTCCTGACCCAGAGACAACATCAGAAGAGTGTGACCTGGGCTAAGGAGAAGAAGAACTGGACTGTGGCCCAAGGTGTGAAGATTTGGGGTGCCATGTCATCTACTAGTGTTGGTCCACTCTGTTTGATCAAGTTCAAAGTCCACACAGCGTCTATTAGAGCACTTCCATCTGCTGACAAGCTTTAAGGAGACGCTGATTCCCTTTCCCTGCAGGTCTCAGCTCCTGCCCACAACGCCAAAACTCCCACCACATGGTTTACTGGCCATGATACCTCTGTGCTTGATCGGCCAGCCAACTCTCCTATATAATATTGAGTGTATAAATAAATGTACTTTTCAGAAGTTGGACATTTCTGTACCATAAATCCTATTTGATTGATCTTAGCACATGTTATGGATTTCTGATCTGCATGAGCGAAAAGCCAATGTTAGAAAAAGGCTTAAAATATTTCACTTTTCATGTAATTGATATTGAATTAATGGAAGTTTGTCATTTTGAATGAAACTACAAAGTAAAATACGTTTTTTCCACTTTTATTTTTCAAATTTGTTGAAATGCACTTTTATTTTGAAAGGATCTTTCCCTACACGAGTGTAATTCAGGCCCTGAATGAAGGTAAGAGGATAAATCCATCTTGCAAATTTTTTTTTTAAGAATAAGACTTCAATCTCACAAACCATCTTTTGCTGACCTAAGTGAGACTTTTAACTTACATTTTTAATATCAATGCCTAAATTCTGACTTAACCCTGAAAAATGTGGCTTTATTTTAGATACTGGCCCATTTTTCCAAATTCAACTTAATTCCAGAGAAATCTGAATTTTCAGGTTGCCTCCATGTGACTTGCATATCCAATACTTTATTACAAGTTCATGTTCTGGTCTCATTGGATGCTCTTTAAGTATTTATGAACCCTGGAACACTATCACCGGGTGATTTTTACCCAAGAAAACGAATTTATATGTTTTTCATTATGTTGCATTTGTCTGAGTTTCATGGGTCCCTGGGTAGCTTCAGCATCGTCTTTGACGTCTTTGAAGGCGTGGGTGTTTCCCTATTCCAAAACCAACTGTTCAGGTGATTTTCACCCTTTTTTGTTTCTCTCTCCTGAAGCTGTTTGTGTGTGAAGGAGACTGTGCCTTCATCAGAGGAAATCTCAAATGTCCCAGGAATAGGTGGACCGAACAGCAAGTTTCCAGTTTCATCATTTTTTGTTTTGGGAATTTTTGGTCCCGAATTCCAAATTTTTCAGTAATTTTGGAGCATTTTTATAGGGTCCCACGATGATACATTATTTTTCATTTTGTTAGACATGGCACAGTTTAAAATAAAATAACACTACTCTAATTTGTCATGTATTGTCTTATTTTGATATATTTTAAAGGTGACATATCATGCAAAATGGACTTTTTAATGGTTCTCTACCTGAAATATGTGTCCCTGTCTACAAACCCCCCGAGAATGAAAAGAACCCATTCTGCCCCTGTTCTGATTTCTCCACCTTTCTGTAAATGTGTGCTGAAACCAGCCGTTTCAGACTTCCGTGTTTTTGTTACGTAACAACAATATCCGGTCTGTAACAGGAAGTCAGAGCTCCGAGCTTGTTTAGCCCATAGACTGTATAAAATAATACTGAATCCCTCCTCCGTTTTTCATTACCTGCACACATGTGTGCTAACAAGGAGCTTAGGAGGGAGGCATGCTAGTTGTAGGCTGTCTTAATAAACACAAAGGTCGGTTTTACTCCCCACGTCTGCAGATTTGAAGATCTAGTGGATGATTTTTATTTATCATGGATAAGTGCTAGCGCTAGTTAGCATTGCTTCATAGCTACATGTCGTAGCTGTAGCTGTGTACCAAGACACACGTCGACATACTGATAAATAAAACAACAAGAAACACAGAATCTGTGACCAATCCTTCAGAAAGGTCCTGCTACAGGCGCCTCTCCGTCAGGATCAGATTCTGGATCAGATTCAGAGGGTTGAAGTAAAGCGATCTCTGAGCAGCCGTGTATATTCAGCCAACATGTAAACATTAGATCAACGTGCCGGAGAGCCGAGGCCACACCCACTTCCTGAGGGGGCGTGGTCAGAGAGAAAACAGTGTTCTGAGGAGGACTGAAGAAGAGGGGTTTTCAGGCAGACCAAAATCTGATTTCAAAGTGTTTTTTTGAGCATAAACTTTAAAGACATGTTTTGGGGACCTCTTAGATACAATATGTCACCTTTAAGTACTTTGTATTGGGTATATTATATCGGGTAAAACCTGGCGTTAGTGATGGTTAAATTCAGATTAAAAGAACATTTTCAACATCTGCTTTTTCACTTTTTCAAATTTTACTTTAATTGTGTAATTTTTAAAATGCTATAGCTGTGTATAACCATTCTAGCTTGTGTGGGTTGTAAAGACAAAGGTAAATAAAAACAGTATTCAATGAGGGAAGTTGTTTATACTTCTTATAAACCAACTACACCTTTTCATGTGTTTTTTTCAATCTGCCTTTTTGTTTATTTGATCTGTATTGTAGTCTCCCTGAGTGCTGACACTAAATGAATTCTACTCATGAATAAGGTTACAGAATAACATTTACTAGACAACTTTACTTAAAGCTCATCATTGTTTTCTTTAGCTTTCCAGACACTTCCTAAGTCTGTCTGATGCTTCTACATGGACACAAACCTGAGCTGGAAGTCGACACAAACAGTACTTAAAGGCTGAAAACAAGTTCATGATGCAGGTTTAAATGTCATGTGAGCATGGGAAAGAAAGAGTATCACTCTCTTTAAAACAGTACAACTTTATTTACGACCTCCTGCAACAGATCAGCAAAACAGAGAGCAACATTTTCATCAACAAACAAATGTAGAAAAGGTTAAAAAAAGAGGAACACATCAGAGTGCAGTCGAAGAACATTTGATCTCTTGGTCTTGATGCAGTGTCCATCTGCTTTCTCTCTCCTCCTCCTCCTCCTCCATGTCTGTCTTATTATCCTCCTCTCTGTCTCTGTTTTTCCTCCACAATGGCCGGAGGGCCAATCAGTTGTTTCATCATTAACTCAAACATACGCAATTTCACTTCCTGGCTCTTCTGCGATTGGATCCTAGGTTACCATGGCGGCGACATCGGCTGTGGGTTCTGGAGGTATGACATCACGACCGCTGAGATGGAGAGCCTGCGGGAGAAAGAGGGGAAACGTCAACACGGGAGGAGTTTCTGTGAAGTGTCTGGATGGAGTCGCTCTGAGGGGATCTTTGTGTCTTTACAGACGTCTGATCTTTTTAAATCGACTCTTCATTTTACTGTTTCATTGTCTGCCTGATATCGGCTTTTATTTTAGATCCTATTCATCATTTATTGTTGTCTGTGTTTTTATTACAGTCAGCTTTGTTTATCTGTGTCTTTTATTTACAAGCAGCTCCAAACCAAGTCGCACATGAGGGAAGGGAAGTAAGGGTCGACTGATTATTGACCTTGGGCGATTATCTGTATCAGCCAGTGTGTTTTCTTTTTACCTCCACATGCTTCGACTACAAACTTCCTGCAGTCTTCCTCAGAAGAGTCACGTGATGCGGCGACGTCAGCTGATTTAAAAGAGGTTTGGTCGTCCTACCTGGCTGGACGACCACGCCCCCTTTTTGTCCATCGTCTTAGGACAGCATCATTCCGGTCAAGGTTAAAAGAAAACACACCGGTGTAGTAACAAGAACTGTCTCCACTATGTCCTGGAAGTTTAACTGGTCACTCTTGTATAAGATGTGATGATGCTAAAAGTCTTTTAAAACACAGCTTGTGTTGGAGTTTCTCATATCCCGAATTCTCAATTTTGACACATATTTTCATCTTTACCATAAATGCACATCTGTCTCCTGAACTACTTAGAATCAGGATCAATATCCGCCCTGAAAACCAACATCAGTCAACCACTTAAAGCTGGGGTTGGTCGTCAGATTTAGATCCACTTTTTGTCATACTGGTTAGAATGATCTTTATGTCCTGATGGTAATCAATACATGATGTGTTCTTAAAAAAGAGTGAGAAAAAGCTGCTATCTACAGCCGGAGTAAACCTGGGAAAACACCAACCAATCATCGTTTTTGGGGTTCAATTTTTTAAACCAATCAAATCCTGTCCTGCCGTTCTGCCCGCCTCCTGCGCGTACATTTCCCCAGCCTCCTGCCTCTACTTCCCCTGACTCTATTTCCTGCCCCTCTCCCTCGACCTCAGGCCTGTCCCCTCTGACCCGATGAGGTGCTTTGCTCAGGACTGTAGTCCGGATCAGAGTCTAAAAAGCTCTCACCAACAAGCAAAAGAACTAATGACATTTAGTAAGTCCTACAGAAATGTAGATGTACTGTAGCGTCCGTCCGGACTCTGTAGTGATGACGAGCCGATTGGTGAACACGTTGATCTTTAATAACCGGTCACTGTCGGCCGTGATCACGCCAACCAACAAAACAACAATCAATGTTTGAATGAATGAAGAACTTCTCCTCTTGTCTCTCCTCTCTCCCGCTCACACACTCTACACCTCTCCTGATGCCTTCACTGACTGTCAACACTGTAGGAATTAAGAACATCTACACTGAACAGGTTTAACAAACAGTAGAGCTGTTACAGTATTATATATGTGTTATAACTTTTCTCCTGATATCGTGTCACCAGTACAACTGGATAATGCTAGCATGCTAGTTGTGAGTGCTAACAGCAGCCATGTTTGTTTGTGTTTTTAACTTTCACTATGAGAATGTTTTGAGGAGGACCGGTTTTGAATCAGTCACCATCATATGGTCATGAATCAGTGGCGCTCGTGCATGTGAACGGGGGGGCGTCGTTTTGAGTCCTGAAGACATGCTACATTCAAATTCATGCTAGTTTTCCAAGACTACCAACCCCAGCTTTAACCCAGGTGTAGACCAATAACTCTTCAGTAGCTCAGTAGGGACTTGGCTTGGGAATCGGAGGGTCGCCGGTTCAAGTCCCAGAGTGGACAAAGTTTGGCAAGTTAACTGGTGGCTGGAGAGGTGCTGGACCAGGTGCCCTTGAGCAAGGCACTGAACCCCCAACTGCTCGGGTGGCGCCGGTTGATGGCAGCCTCCACACTCTGACATCTCTCCTAAGCATGTCCATTGCATGTTAGTGCATGTTTGAATGTATAACAAAGAACTGGAGTGAAAACTTGAATTTCCCCCATGGGGATTAATAAAGTACTTGTACCTGTACCTTCCCTTCTGACCTAGTATTTCTGATTCAGGAATAAAACTTTGCATTTGCTTCCTCTAGCTGGAACAGGATCGCAAACTGAAGCTGAAACACACCCAACATAACTCCCTCATGTCTGCAGGCACCGCTCTGTCCTCCTGTATCATCACTCACCTCTGTTTAACGCCACAGCGATACTTACATCACATCTTGGCAACTGACGAATGTCCTGAAACTGGCCTTGAACCAGAGTGTTCAGTTCATGGTCTAACATTAAACGCTGAGCCAAACATTCTGCGTTACCACAACACGAGGGCATCAAGCTCGTCTTTATTGTCTTTATGCAACCTCATCGAGACGCTGGCGCAGGAAGGTATCCTCCTCATTGGGAGTCTGTCTGCGAGGCCTGGACGGCTGCCCTGTCGTAGTAGTCTTTTATAAGCAAATGGAAATGTCCCACCTCTGGAGGTCAGACGGTTAAAAGCTTTTGGACATTAGAGCTGGCTCATCTCAGCCCCCCCCCCCCCCGGTGGCAGACAGTCGTGAGTCTAACCTGCAGTTTGAAATCTGCATAATTCAAGACTTCAACGTAAACACACACGGAGCGCTCTGTGACCGGAGGACGGGGCGACTCCTGGTTCTCAAAGGTCCAATCAAGGTTTTAAAAGAGAGCACACACACTCCTCTGAGAGACGCAGGAGGAGCTTTAATAGTTTCCGGTTATCTAAAGCTTTGAATCGTCTCCAGCTTTTAGATTTCACAGAGCTCAAATAAACATTGAAAGTGTCCCCTCTGCTGCACTTATTTCATCCGCTTTATCTTTCCCTCCAGTCTCCTTCAAGTAACCCTTCACTACAGCACTTCTGATAAATTGCAGGGCGGTTCTGAAAGCAGGAATCAGGTAGTCTTTTGGTTATTTCAATACTTATAATAATACTAATACAACTAATAATTGATAGGACTATAATACAAAAAACAGAGGTGTGGAGGGAGTAGATGTCTGGTGGTTTTGAGGTGGTTTTTAAAGGAGTGAAGAGAGTCAGAGTTGCTGAGTTTGGAGGGAGAAAGTTCCAGAGAGTTGGTGCAGCGATGGCAAAGGCCCTGTCCCCCAAAGTGCAGTGCTTGGTCTTGTTAATGGAGGATGAAGAGATTAGCATCTGAGGATCTGAGGCGGCGAGGTGGGGAGTGGTGTCCAATGAGGTCTGACTTAGATAATCAGGGATCAAAATGAAACATGTTTTGGAACTGCAGCTTTGGGTTTCTTCATCAAGCAGCTAACTGGTTTTGGTTTTGCCACTGGCAGTGTCTGATAACGTGGAGCGTCTAAGAAACAGCTGCTTCATCGCTCTCTCTTTAAAGCCTGATGACTCTATTTATAGAAACAGTCACCAAACCTGTGGGGAACTTGGAATTTTGGAAATACTCCAAATTGGAAACTTTCCATGGGAATTGAGGGAAATATCCAAGCATAAATATTTGTTTTGTTATAAGCAGACATGCAGGACACTCTGGACTAGTGGTTTTGATTATTTATTCCAAGGCTGTGGTGTTGAAGAGGTCTAATGCAAACACAACAACACAAACTTCTTCTGTTTTGTGTTGATAGCAGTGATGGGTCATGATTTTGAAATGCTCAAATATTCATTAACTTCCAGAAAAATCTAGAGTCGTTCCATCATTTTCTCCTCTGCCTGGTTGTAATACAGTATTCCCACCAGACGGTGGCTACAGAGCGTCTTAAAGCTGTTTACTAACCGTATTAGGAACAGGAGAAGAAGAATGCTAGCTACATTAAATAGCAAGAGAAGAAGAAAACATTAGCAACAGTCGCTGGAAATAGGTTAGCAGTGGTGTGAGATTCAGAAAAATTCAGAGAAATTTTCTTTTAGCCCTGGACTGCATTATTGTCACTATGACCATTGTTTGAGAATCTTTTTTTTTTATTTCATGTATTAATTTTATTTTATTTATTTATGTATTTTATTGAATTTTTATGATTATATAGCATTTTTTTTATGTTTTCATTTAAAGGTGACATATCATGCAAAATGGACTTTTTAATGGTTCTCTACCTGAAATATGTGTCCCTGTCTACAAACCCCCCGAGAATGAAAAGAATCCATTCTGCCCCTGTTCTGATTTCTCCACCTTTCTGTAAATGTGTGCTGAAACCAGCCGTTTCAGTTTTCAGTGTTTTTGTTACGTCACAACGCCATCCGGTCTGTAACAGGAAGTCAGAGCTCGGAGCTTGTTCAGCCCATAGACTGTATAAAATACAACTCAACCCCTCCTCCGTTTTTCATTACCTGCACACATGTGTGCTAACAAGGAGCTTAGGAGGGAGGCATGCTAGTTGTAGGCTGTCTTAATAAACACAAAGTTCGGTTTTACTCCCCACGTCTGCAGATTTGAAGATCTAGTGGATGATTTTTATTTATCATGGATAAGTGCTAGCGCTAGTTAGCATAGCTACATGTTCGTAGCTGTTTGCCAAGACACACGTCGACATACTGACAAATAAAACAACAAGAAACACTAAATCTGTGACCAATCCTTCAGAAAGGTCCTGCTGCAGGCGCCTCTCCGTCAGGATCAGATTCTGGATCAGATTCAGAGGGTTGAAGTAACGCGATCTCTGAGCAGCCGTGTATATTCAGCCAACATGTAAACATTAGATCAACGTGCTGGACAGCCGAGGCCACACCCACTTCCTGAGGAGGCGTGGTCAGAGAGAAAACAGAGTGTTCTGAGGAGGACTGAAGAAGAGGGTTTTTCAGGCAGACCAAAATCTGATTTCAAAGTGTTTTTTTGAGCATAAACTTTAAAGACATGTTTTGGGGACCTCTTAGACCAATATATATTGATGAAAAAAGCGTGATATGTCACCTTTAAAAAAAAAAAATTCTGGTATTTATCTGATTTTATTGTATTTTTTTAATCTTATTTTATTTATATTGTGTACTTTCTTGTATTCATCTGATTCTATTGTAATTTTTAAAATCCTATTTTATTTTATTATTTATTTCCTGGTATTTATCTGATTCTATTTTATTGAAATGATTATATTTTCTTTATTCATCTATTTTCTGGTATTTATCTGATTTTATTGTATTGATTTAATTTTTGATTTTTGACTGGTGGTTTCAAAGAGAGCGATGTCACAGATGTTCCTGGAGTAAATAGAGGTTACCCTAATGAACTTGTCTTTCTGTAACGCTCAGCTCAGTAATTATGGAAACATTAAATTATGAATGCATGAACACACGGTACTCACATGAAGCTGCTCATCATCTGTTTGGTGTCCTCTGAGCTTCTGGAGTTTGCAAAGCTGATGAAAGAGCAGTAGACGGCAATCCAGGCACACCACTTCAGCTGAAACACACACAAACAACAACAACATCAGGTCATGTGTCAGACCAACACAGAAGAAACAGGCTGAGTGTATCTTTGGAGAGAGATGACGACACAGGAGAGAGTTTGACGACACATGACTCAGCAAATTCATGATAAGCTTCCATCATCCAGTGTTTTGATGAGTGTTTACTGACTCTAACTCTCTGATTCTCTTGTGCTCTGAGAAAGTTGAGAGAGTAGTCGTGGGTATAAAGAGAGAGGAGAAACTTCTCAGTGGATCCAGAGAAAGTCAATTAAACAAACGATCTCCTGTTCCACTGAGAGGCCGCTCGGGCCTGCTGATGTCCCCTCTTTGTTTCCTTTTTTGTGTCCACAGTACCCAAAGTCAAAAGCTGCCCTTCATCCTTTCATCTAAAAAGGTGAGTTTACCTTTAATCTTCTAAATGGACTGACTGGGCTGGACCAAGGTCTACCATTCATCCCCTTATTGTGGACACACACACATAAAACCTCACAGAGGCAGAGGATCAGGGAGAGGTGGGAGTCACAGTGTGTGTGTGAGTGTGAGAGAGAGTGTGTAGGTCACCTTCAGCATCAGCCCACACATGCTGAAGATCATGCCGAGCAGGTTCATGTAGTCAGGCGTGGGGTCCTCCAGGGTGGGGTTGGACTCTGTGCTGGGGGGTTTGTATCTGCAACAAACAACCAAAACAAACAATGAGGTGTTGTTGATTTAGAGGTCAGATCTAAGGCTGCACCACTGACTCTATGTCCCTTTAACAATATCAAATGTCATGATTGTTGAACAGCTTTTCACTCAGCCTGCTTTGGAAGTTGAATTGGGAATTGAAGAGTCATAATGAGACCCAACACACGGCCCACATGTGTGAGAATATCACCTTCATTCCCAGTGCTTTCATACATAGATAATTCAAACTATTCTGCACTTCTGTATATATTTTATTAGAGTTTAATTTTATTTCTATCATTTAAATATAATTTTTACTATTTTATTTTAAGTATTTTATCTATATTTCATTTTATTTTACTTAAATATCATTTTTATTTTTATTCGTATTTATATCTTATTTTATTCCTTCTTTCAATTAATATTTTAAGGGCTGCACGGTGGTGCAGTGGGTAGCACTGGTGCCTCACAGCTAGAAGGTTCCTGGTTTGAATCCCCGGCCGGGCGGGTGCCTTTCTGTGTGGAGTTTGCATGTTCTCCCCGTGCATGCGTGGGTTCTCTCCGGATACTCCGGCTTCCTCCCACAGTCCAAAAACATGCTCACCAGGTTAATTGGTCACTCTAAATTGCCCCGTAGGTGTGAGTGTGTGCGTGAATGGTTGTCTGTCTCTCTGTGTTAGCCCTGTGATGGGTTGGCGACCTGTCCAGGGTGTACCCTGCCTTCCGCCCGAAGCCAGCTGGGATAGGCTCCAGCCCCCCCGTGACCCCTAACGGGATAAGCGGTCAAGATAATGGATGGATGGATGGACTTTCTTACATGTTGTTTATAAGAGCACACTGTAATAGTTGAATTAACTCTCCTCTGGCTCCTTGTTTCTTTTAGATCTGATTTTAAAGTCATTTTACTTATTTTTAAAGCTCTTAACATCCTTACTCCTCCTGAGATCAGCCAGCTCTATCTGTGTTTTTTTTAAATTAAAATTTATTTCAAATCATTTTAACAAAGCTTTTATTTTGTAGCAACTGCTCTACTTTTTAATTAATGTTTTCAGAAATTGATTTAATTTAATTTCACAATTTATTTGTTTTATTTTTAATTATTTTTGACAAGTATTTATTTTAATTTTTTTTAAGTTTAACTGATTTTAGTTTACTCCTTCATTCTTTTTGAAAATCTTTATTACCGCCTTGATTTTATTTCCTTCTTTAAAGGTGACATATCATGCAAAATTGACTTTTTAATGGTTCTTTACCTGAAATATGTGTCCCTGTCTACAAACCCCCCGAGAATGAAAAAAATCCATTCTGCCCCTGTTTTGATTTCTCCACCTTTCTGTAAATGTGTGTGAAACGAGCCGTTTCAGACTTCAGTGTTTTTGTTACGTAACAACAATATCCGGTCTATCACGGAGTCAGAGCTCGGAGCTTGTTCAGCCCATAGACTGTATAAAATAATACTGAATCCCTCCTCCGTTTTTCATTACCTGCACAAATGTGTGCTAACAAGGAGCTTAGGAGGGAGGGATGCTAGTTGTAGGCTGTCTTAATAAACACAAAGGTCGGTTTGACTCCCCACGTCTGCAGATTTGAAGATCTAGTGGATGATTTTTATTTGTCATGGATAAGTGCTAGAGCTAATTAGCATAGCCACATAGCTATATGTTCATAGCTGTAGCTGTAGCTGTGTACGAAGACACACGTCGACATACTGACAAATAAAACAACAAGAAACACTAAATCTGTGACCAATCCTTCAGAAAGGTCCTGCTGCAGGCGCCTCTCCGTCAGGATCAGATTCAGAGGGTTGAAGTAACGCGATCTCTGAGCAGCCGTGTATATTCAGCCAACATGTAAACATTAGATCAACGTGCTGGAGAGCCGAGGCACATCCACTTCCGGAGGGGGCGTGGTCAGAGGGAAAACAGAGTGTTCTGAGGAGGACTGAAGAAGAGGACTTTTCAGGCATGCCAAAATCTGATTTCAAAGTGTTTTTTTGAGCATAAACTTTAAAGACATGTTTTGGGGACCTCTTAGACCAATATATATTGATGAAAAATGCGTGATATGTCCCCTTTAAAACATTTCATCATCATCTTTCTTGTCTTGATCTTTTACTATTTATTGATCGCTGTATCTCTTCTATCTGTTTGTGCTGCATGTACTCTTATACATGAAAGGTGCCTTACAAATAAAGCTGCATTGGATTGCATTAGCTAAAATAACTGAGTTTCTATTGTACCCCTACTTCCCTTTGTATTGTATTCATTACCTGTGAGTGTGACATATCTCTCCTGAACCCAAGATACATCCAAAACTCAGTTTAATCATCACTAAATGGTCACCAATTAATCTAAGGTAAGCAGACAGCTGTCTAAAGCTTCATTTGACTGCATAAAAAAGCATGTTCAAAACACCCAGGCCTCTATTTAACAGGTAGTATGTCCATACCACATGCTGAGTGATTTTTGCATCAACTACAAATGCTCATATTGCACTATCAGTAAATGTGCAGGTTAATGTTCAGCCCTAAGCTGCATTATACCTTGATTGAAATGCAACCAAACTTGGGTTTTTAAAGGCCACTATTTGCTCTCCTTTAGCCAATTGTCGTTCAATGGGTGAGGGGTCTAAGCTCCATGCAGGATGGGAGAGTTTCTCCACTACATTATGGGCCTGTTTTTGTATATTTGAGGCACTGATATACCAAAACAACAAATTGCCTTAAGCTCACTGTTGTCACAATGTTATAGGCACCTTATCACATAAGATATCCACGTGTTAAAACAAAGAAGACTTCACCAGAGGGATTACAACAAGACAGAGACAGTGGTTTGGTCACTGAGGGTCACAACTGAGGAAGGGGGCAATAAGGGAATTAAACATTGACAGGAAACACACTATCTCTACACATCTGAGCTGCTACTAATTAACTGACAGCCTATGCTAACTTTAAAATATAGTGTAACTTATAATTATTTGTTAGTAACTCGTTGGTGTTTAAACCTTTCAGCTACATTTAACACACCTCCTGTTAATCCCTTTAAGCTTTACCCGTGAAGTGTGTTAAAGGTTAGCTAGTTAGCCGTCACCGTTAGCCTCTTCCATGTAGAATAACTCCTCTCTCTCTCCCTGAAACACTCACCTTAATATCTTATTCTGTCGCCTTGGGTCCGACATGTTGTTGGAAGACATATTCGACATGGAATAAATCTCCTGTTGTCACCAGTTATAGAGAAATGTAGATTCAGATGACAGAAAGACAGCTGATGAGGCTCCTCATGAATGGAGATGGGGGCACAGGGGGAAGCACATCCGGGGAATTTCAGAATAAAAGCGTCAGGGATTCCGTTGTATGATATGTGACGGGTGGTTTTACAGAGATGAGGGTTCGGGCTTTTATTTTGAAGGGACTCTTTTTTTCCCATGGTGCATTGCGCTTGTTGGGAAACAGGAAGTTACAGTGAATGGAGAAAACCATTGATGATAGAAACGTGTGATTTATATTAACTTCTGCACGAATTTAAACATGTTTTCAGCCTGGAAACTCTTATTAATCAGGTTGGATAACTTATAAGTGAGTATATGGAGGTAAAGATCTGCTGCAAGTAGGAACTGTTAGCTTTTAACTTATTTACTGCTAGGTTAACCACTGAAATTAAGCTTAAAACACCATTTAAAGACCATTATTTTCATCTGTAACTTCATTTTTTGCCATTTAAGAGGGCTTAATATGTATATTTGTGCTAGTGGTGCAGTATATATTCATTTTCTAGCTTTATTTATTTAAAACGTCTGGCCATTACTGTAATGAAGCACAATAAAGATTAAAAAATATTAAAATAAATACACAATAATACAGTCAGAGGTCTAAATAAGGGATCAAGGTGTGTAGAGTTTGCAAATTGTCAAGGTTTTTAATTTAAAATATTTCTTGGTGTTGTTTTAAGTTTGTTAACTTTCATCCACACATTTGGATGACTTGTTTAGGCATAATAATAATTTTATTTTACTTTGTTTCCCTCTTTTCATCCACTAAAACACTTCATTAGATTTTAAGGCAAGCCCCAAAATTATATTTTTTATATTTACAAGCAAATAAGTTTGGTATTTTGAAGCATAAATATTGTAATAACAAAGACTTTGCAGTAAATAATGTATTCAAATTTACAGAATTACACAATATCAATGTATTAAAGGCGATGGGAAGTTGTTGACCTTCTTTATGCTTTGTTTTCCTGCACAGTTTTTGTCATGTCGTTCCCTGAACCCAAACCTGAGGCTCCTCAGCTTCCCCAACACCTGCTCAAGACCATCGACTGTCAGCAGGGAGCCATCAGGGCTGTTCGCTTCAATGGTGAAGATATTTATCATGCTGTTTGTCAGACTTTTGACACGGCTGCAGCTTGTTCATCATGCAAAACATTTGGATATCATATTTGAAATGTTGTACATCTCACACCTCCCTCTGTCTCATGTCTGCATGCTCAGCTGATGGGAACTACCTGCTGTCTTGCGGCAGTGACAAATCTCTAAAGCTGTGGAGTGTGAGCCGAGGGACTCTGCTCAAAACGTACAGCGGCCACGGATACGAGGTCCTGGATGCTGACAGGTGATGGACATGTCAAGACTTTCTTTTTTGCAATGAAACAAAAGTGCCTTAAAGGTGTGTTTAAGACGTGTTCACCCCCTGTATGATTTTTAAAAGAGGTGTGTTTTTGTTTGAACAGCTCGTACGACAACAGCCTGATTTGCTCGTGCAGCTCTGATAAGACGGTGATCCTGTGGGACGTCGCTACGGGACAGGTCACACGCAAACTCAGAGGACATGCTGGGGTCAGTTCTGCAGATTCAGATTACTGTTTTCTCCTCTTAAAATTCTCTGTGTGTTTCTTCTTACGTCAGTTTTTGCTTTTTTCAATGTTTTAAATTCATTTAAAAATGTCTACTTACAGAAAGTCAACTGTGTCCAGTTCAACGAGGAGGCAAGTGTCATGTTGTCTGGTGAGTTCATTCAGAAAATATTCTTATAACACAAAATACATCATTCATTTATTGGAGAGTCATCCTCTGTAATAATTAAACTCTATATTTATATCATATGTTAAACTTCCCATCTAGACTTCTCCTGAATGTAAATCTGATCTTGTTTGTGTGTCTGTTGTCTTCTTCCAGGCTCCATAGACGGGACAGTCCGGTGCTGGGACACCAGGTCCAGAAGATTTGAGCCCATCCAGATCTTAGACGAGGCTCGGGACGGCATCAGCAGCCTGAAAGTCGTACAACACGAGCTACTGACCGGGTCAGCACAGTCACGCATGAGGCCATGAAAACAGAGAGCTGATGTTAACATTTTATTACATGGCTGTCTTAAATACTTGATTCTGATTGGTTGGTACTCTAAAGCGACAGTCTATTTCTCAACAGCACACCTTTATTTACTTATTGATCACAACTTACTGACATAGCAGATGTCTTAGATTTCAGTAGATTGATTTGAAGTTGAATCAAAGTTCTGTCATTACTTTATTTACCTTTCCATTTGTTGATTTAGGATTTAATTTGAGACTTTAAGGTGCCATATTTGAAAATATTCTCTTGTTTTCAGGTCAGTGGATGGCAGAGTGAGGCGCTATGACCTGAGGATGGGACAACTGCATGTTGACTTCCTCAGCAGTAAGTCATTTTTATGTAGTCATAAAGAGTACAAAGAATAACAACCAACTGCTATAGTAGAAGATGTAATGGTAACATAATGACTTTAGAAATGTTTGTTTACAATCAGGGAAATGCCACTGAGACGCTGTAACTAACACTAAAAAGGGAGACCAGGATATAACTTGTGTGTATATTTGTGTGTGTTCCAGGTCCCATCACATGTGTGTGTTTCAGTCAGGACGGTCAATGCACTCTGAGCTCCAGTCTGGACTCTACAGTCAGGTTACTGGACAAGAGCACCGGGGAGATGCTGGGAGAGTGAGTACTGTTGGGTCTTTTTGTGCAAAGTCAGGACTCAGTCAGAGTCCTAAAGTCTGCATCACTTTAATATTTCTAATCTATGAGTGTGTTTCTGTTCTCAGTTGAAGTCTTACAGTTTACAAGATTATCTTCAGGAAAAGCATCATTGACCAGCACAGTTGAATCAGAGAGCTTTATTCTTCTTCTCAGAGTCATAGAGTAATGAGCAGTTCTGCAGAAAAACTGAACTATCACACATGAAGCATGGCATTTCCAGTCTTTTATCAGAGGCCTCCCTTCGCCGTCATCCACCTTAATTAAACGCAAATTAAACAGAATAAAATGATGAAACAGTAGAGCAATAAATCATTATATAGGGGTTTAGAAAAGAAAGAAAGAAAGAAAGAATAATAATCAAATACATGAATGAATAAATGAATGAATGAATGAATAAATAAATAAATACAAGACAAATTAATTAACTGATTAATTATAAAATAAATAAATATTAATATAAAAAACAAATACAATTAAAAAAAAAAATGTAAAAAGAAAAAAAAAAGGCATTAAATTTCAATAAAAAGATTATTAGAAGAAGATGACATCACATCAGAGAAAATAGAAAAGAATAGATTAATAACATTAAAATATTAAATGGAAAAAGAAATAATAAAACAATAAACAGTCAAAATAAATTAATTAATTCAAATAAATTAATAAAATAAATTAAAAAGAAATTAAAAGCATATTAATAGATGAATTCACATAGAAGTGAGTTTTAAGCAGAGTTTTAAATGTCACTGCAAGCCTTATCTCCTTCATCTCAAAGTGATTTATAATATAAGTACGTCAAGCCTTCATTAACACAGTGCTAGGTATTCAGTCTGTTCTAAAATACACTGTTATAGAATGTTGTGTGTGTGTGTGTGTGTGTGTGTGTGTGTGCTTGTTTCCCTCAGGTATACAGGACACAAGATGAAGGGCTATAAGCTGGACTGCTGCCTCACCAGTAAAGACACACACGTCCTGAGCTGCTCCGAAGACGGACACGTCTACTGCTGGGACCTGGTGGAGGTCAGTGTTGTGTTTGTTTTTATTGTGCATTTAAAACCACAGAGGTAGGATGTGTATAAAAGATGGAATTAGCGTGCAAACATAAACCTACAGGGTGCAGAAACATCCAGTGTACTTCAATTCAAAGTGTGTCTTCAAATCTCAGTCAAATATTTGATTTTCTTTTATCCCCTCCAGGGATCTTTGTCCTTGAAGATACCCGTCGGGAAAGCCGTCGTCCAGTCGCTGTCCTTCCACCCCTCTGAGACCTGCCTCCTCACAGCCATGGAGGGGCGTGTCCAGGTGTGGGGGGCGGAGCCAGAGGAGACAGAAGAGGATGCTATGGCCACATAGAGATGATGAAAAAAAGTGACATTACACATTTTTATGCAGGACATATTTGATGGATCATATGAGGACACATGGACGCACGGTGATGATGCAGGTCGTTGTGACTGCTAGGTTTGTCTCTGTTGAGACAAATGCTGAACAGACAGCTGATGTGATCATTAGGAAATAAGTTGTGTTCAACTTTTGGTTTACAGATGTTTATTTTCTGCATCTGAATTGTGTTTTGCAAGAAACTACATGAAACATACTTTTTGTACAGAATCTTTAATAAACATTTTCTTGTGTAAATTACACGCCACAAGTTATTCCTCCATTTCAGCCACTGTTACCATAATAACTTCATCAGTAATCAATCATTTATAACTGCTTTAGTAATAATAATAATAATGAATTTTAATTATCACGCACTTTACATTTGGAGCAAATCTCAAAGTGCTACAGGGCATAATAACTCAACTCAACTCAACTTTATTTATAAAGCACTTTAAGAACAACAGCTGTCGGACACAAAGTGCTGTACAGAGACATAATGGATAAAAACAAACAATAAAATCATAAAATCAATAAGAACAATAAGATAAATTAAAGTTAAACAATAAAAAATAAAAAGGCACTAAAACATGAGCAGGGTCTCATGCTGAGTCGAAAGCCAGGGAATAAAAATGGGTTTTAAGACGTGTTTTAAAAGTGGACAGTGAAGGGGTTTGTCTGACGGCTAAAGGAAGATCGTTCCACAGTTTGGGAGCAGCGACAGAAAAAGCCCTACCCCCCCCTGAGCTTCCGCTTGGACCTCGGTACCTCCAGGAGCAGCTGATCAGCTGACCTGAGGCACCGAGCAGGGGCGTAGAGATGGATCAGCTCAGAGAGGTAGGGCGGGGCGAGACCATTTAAAGATTTAAAAACAAATAAAATAATCTTAAAATGGACTCTAAAATGCACAGGCAACCAGTGGAGGGAGGCTAAAATGGGCGTTATGTGCTCCCTTTTACGTGCTCCAATTAAAAGGCGAGCGGCTGCATTCTGGACCAACTGGAGACGTGCGAGGGAGGACTGACTGATTCCTAAATAAAGTGCATTGCAGTAATCCAGCCGGGATGTGACAAAGGCATGGATTACTGTTTCAAAGTGCTGTCGTGCAAGGAAAGGCTTCACCTTTGCCAGCTGCCTAATGTGAAAAAAACTGGACTTTACTATAGAGCTGATCTGCTGATCCATCTTAAAATCACTGTCAAGCTTAAAACCCAAGTTTGAGACTTTCGACTTAAAATAGACGGCCAAAGGGTCCAGATCAACCGGAGGGAGTTCACAAGGGCCACTGGGACCAAACACCATCACTTCTGTCTTTTTTCATTGAAGTTTAGAAAGTTCAAAGCCATCCATGCTTTGATGTCTTCAAGGCACGCAAGAAGTGGTGAGAGGGAAAAGGCATTTTTCTTTTTCAGCGGCACATATATTTGACTGTCATCAGCGTAGCAGTGGAAGGAGATGCCATGCTTTCTCAGCATGGAACCCAGAGGCAGTAGATACAGTGAGAACAGCAGTGGACCTAAAATGGACCCCTGTGGAACCCAATACAGAAGCGGAGCTGAGTCAGAAACAGAGCTTCCAATGCGTACACTCATAGACCTGTTGGACAAATATGATTTGAACCATTCAAGTGCGGTACCACAGATGCCCACTAGTTGGCTTAGCCGAGCCACTAGGATACTGTGGTCCACCGTGTCAAAAGCCGCAGTTAGGTCCAAAAGGACAAGGATGACATGGTCACCAGAGTCATTTGCCAGGAGGATGTCATTACAAACTCTTAACAAAGCCGACTCAGTGCTATGGCGTGTTTTAAAACCAGATTGAAAAACTTCCAAGACTTCATGCTCGGGGCAGTAAGAATAAAAACAGGGTTAAAAACAAACAGTAAAATGCAGGCACTTGTTAAAAGCACTGTGGAAGGTCAGATAAAACTATGGATAAAACCAGGAAAATAAAAACTAGGAAAAAGCCCTCTGAAATAGGAACGTTTTTAGTCCCTTTTTAAAAGAGTCAATAGTCTGTGGTGCTCTCAGGTGGTCAGGGAGAGCATTCCTCTTTCAATATATTTATTCTTAAATAAAGATTTCACAATACACAAAAACCCCACAAAGAAAATAAACCCATAATGCTCCCACAGAAAACATTATCAAAACAAAGCAAAACAAGACAAAATAATAAAATAAAAGACAGTGTTAGTACATGCAGCAAACACAACCTGAAACATGTACTGTATACATTTAACATTTTAATGTGATACATTTGATAACCCTATACTTATTACTCTTACCCATTCTTCTTTCAGATAAGTTGCTTTTGGTGACCAGTCTGTTATAAAAACTTCAAGAGTGCCATACCACGTTTTAATGTCAGGAGGCTCTTCATCCAACCACTTCTGGAGAATAGTGAGCCGTGCCGCATAAAGAGCAATTCTAAGAATGTATCTGTGTTTTCGTTGATAGGTTGAATCTAATCCCAATACAAAACTAAATGGGTTTAAAAAGGAACATCAATTTTAAATATCTTCTTAATTTCCATTTGGACAGATTGCCAAAAACTTTGAACTTTAGGACAGGACCACATCAGATGACTATAAGTACCACAGTTAGTTTTACATTTACAACAAAATGATGAGCACATGTGTAACGGGTGTTGCGTTGCATATTCTCCCACTTGCTTTAGTGTGTAATAGTTTGATACATGTACTTGTGGCTCTAGGGCGCCCCCCCCTCCAAGGTATACAGGACTGTCTCAGAAAATTAGAATATTGTGATAAACTTCTTTATTTTCTGTAATGCAATTAAAAAAACAAAAATGTCATACATTCTGGATTCATTACAAATCAACTGAAATATTGCAAGCCTTTTATTATTTTAATATTGCTGATTATGGCATACAGCTTAAGAAAACTCAAATATTCCTATCTCAAAATATTAGAATATTTCCTCAGACCAAGTAAAAAAAAAAGTATAACAGCAAAACAAAATCAAACATTTGAAAATGTCCATTAATGCACTCAGTACTTGGTTGGGAATCCTTTTGCACGGATTACTGCATCAATGCGGCGTGGCATGGAGGCAATCAGCCTGTGGCATTGCTGAGGTGTTATGGATGCCCAGGATGCTTCAATAGCGGCCTTTAGCTCATTTGCATTGTTGGGTCTGGTGTCTTTGAGCTTCTTCTTCAAAATACCCCACAAATTCTCAATGGGGTTCAGGTCAGGGGAATTGGCAGGCCAATCGAGGACAGTAATGCCATGGTCAGTACACCAGTTACTGGTGGTTTTGGCACTGTGGGCAGGTGCCAGATCATGCTGGAAAATGAATTCATCATCTCCATAGAGCTTTTCTGCAGACGGAAGCATGTAGTGCTCTAAAATCTCTTGGTACACAGCTGCATTTACTCTGGACTTGATGAAACACAGTGGACCAACACCAGCAGCTGACATGGCTCCCCAAACCATCGCTGACTGTGGGAACTTCACACTGGATTTCAAGCAACTTGGATTTTGCTCCTCTCCAGCCTTTCTCCAGACTCTGGCGCCTTGACTTCCAAATGAAATACAAAACTTGCTTTCATCTGAAAAGAGGACTTTGGACCACTCTGCAACTGTCCAGTGCTTCTTTTCCATAGCCCAAGTCAGACGCTTCTTCCGTTGTCTTGAGTTCAGAAGTGGCTTGACCATGGGAATACGGCTATTGTAGCCCATTTCCTGGACACGTCTGTGAACAGTGGCTTTTGATACCTGGACTCCAGCTTCAGTCCACTGTCTTTGAAGATCCCCCAAATTCTGGAAGCGGCTCTTCTTCACAATGCTGTTAAGGCTGCGGTCATCTCTCTTGGTTGTGCAGCGTTTCCTGCCACATTTTCCCCTTCCAACAGACTTTTTGTGAATGTGCTTTGAAACTGCACTCTGTGAACAGCCTGCTCTTTGAGAAATTTCTTTTTGTGTCTTACCCTCCTGATGGAGGGTGACAATGATGGTCCTCTGGACAGCAGTCAGATCAGTAGTCTTCCCCATACTTGTGATTTAGTTTACTGAACCAAGCTGAGTGTTTTTCAAGGCTCAGGAAACCCTTGCAGGTGTTTCGAGTTAATTAGACGATTCAAGTGATTAGTTGAATAGCCTACTAGTATACTTTTTCATGATATTCTAATATTTTGAGATAGGAATATTTGAGTTTTCTTAAGCTGTATGCCATAATCAGCAATATTAAAATAATAAAAGGCTTGCAATATTTCAGTTGATTTGTAATGAATCCAGAATGTATGACATTTTTGTTTTTTTAATTGCATTACAGAAAATAAAGAAGTTTATCACAATATTCTAATTTTCTGAGACAGTCCTGTATATTCGCTGTGCAACTCTAGTGCTTTGCCAGTGTGTATAGACCTGCCGGAGGTGAGTGTCAGAACGCAGCACCGTGTGCATTTATAATTAAGCTAACAAGCTAGTGGCTAACCTTGTCATTGTTCTTTGTAGTGTGGTGTATGAAACACCGAACGAGCCACTGTGCAACTGACCAGCATATGTTATGTCCTTCTCTGTTCAGATATAAAGTGTTGGTCTGGATACTCTTTCAAGCCTCCTTCATCCCTTTGAATACACAACGCAGAGTTTATTGAACCATCCAGCTGCAGTAAAGTGCAGTTGACCGTGGTTACACATGGAATCATATTTACTTCGAATAGCTCGGGTAACATGCAGTCTGTGAATAATTTTGTATTGCGTTTCATAGGATTTGTTAGAACGTGTCATTTTCTTTGCATTTAACAGAATATTTTTCCACATTACATCAGCTCATCCACTTTTAAGAGTAGACTTAAAACTTTCCTTTTTGATAAAGCTTATAGTTAAGCTGGATCAGGCTTGGACCAGCTTTTGTCATGCTGCTATAGGCCTAGACTGCCGGGGGAACTGGCACACTGACACACTGGGATCCTAGCTCACCCCCTTCCCCCCAACCCCCTCATCACTTACTTTAACTCTGCCTGTCCCATTAAAGTTACTAACCATAGACCTTTCTGGAGTCCCTGAGCTCCATTGTCTCGTAGATTCCTCTGAGCTGCCGTAGACGTCCTCCTGCTGTGGACGATCTGGACTCCAGCTGATACGGACGTGCTGGACTCCAGCGGCAACAGCTTCTACGACTCGTCTCATCACTATCACCTCTCTCTCTTACTCCCCTCTATCCGTCTTTCCAGACCCAACTCAGTCGAGGCATGATGGCTGTCTAACATGAGTCTGGTTCTGCCTGAGGTTTCTGCCTGTTAAAAGGAAGTTTTTCCTCACCACTGTAACTAGCTAAATACTGCGATGTGCAATGCTCATGATGGATTAAGGTGGGGTCAGACTGAGTCTTACCCTGTCTTGGTGTTGGGTCTCTGTTCATAATTTGACATAGAGTGGTCTAGACCTCCTATGTTTGTAAAAGCGTCTTGAGATAACGTTTGTTGTGATTTGGCGCTATACAAATAAAGATTGATTGATTGATTGATCTAAGTGGGACCCGAAATCTTCGCTCCAACTTGTTTTACTCTTTATATTAGGAATTTTAACAAACATTTGCGTATATAAATAACTTAGAATGTTCTTCTTTAAAGCTGCTGTGAGGAACTTTTGATTTGTATTGATTTTGGCGCCCCCTGTGGACAAAGTGATACCTCTTATCTCTTGTCCTGTACATGCAAAAGTAGTGTTTTGTACAAAAACATTATCCTGTTGTCTTCAAACAGTCACATTTATCACACAATTTGATTATTTTCCATGAAAACTGTCAATGAATGCTGTTTCTAAAGTGAGATGTCCATCATCCAGTCTGACACCTACCCCCTCACAGTGGTTTCAAGCACTAATAACGTCAACAGAGCAGGCATCAGTTTTGTTGCTGATGGTCTTGTTTGCTCTTAAAGGTTATGAAGAGGCATCAGTATCAGTTTCAGTCTGTTTCTCAGCCAGTTCAAAACTCCTCACAGTGCCTTTAAAGATGAGGCCTTAAAGGGGACATATCACGCTTTTTTCATCAATATATATTGGTCTAAGAGGTCCCAAAAACATGTCTTTAAAGTTTATGCTCAAAAAAACACTTTGAAATCAGATTTTGGTCTGCCTGAAAAGTCCTCTTCTTCAGTCCTCATCAGAACACTCTGTTTTCCCTCTGACCACGCCCCCTCCGGAAGTGGATGTGCCTTGGCTCTCCAGCACGTTGATCTAATGTTTACATGTTGGCTGAATATACACGGCTGCTCAGAGATCACGTTACTTCAACCCTCTGAATCTGATCCTGACGGAGAGGCGCCTGTAGCAGGACCTTTCTGAACGATTGGTCATAGATTTAGTGTTTCTTGTTGTTTTATTTATCAGTATGTAGACGTGTGTCTTGGTACACAGCTACGAACATGTAGCTATGTGGCTATGCTAACTAGCGCTAGCACTTATCCATGATAAATAAAAATCATCCACTAGATCTTCAACTCTGCAGACGTGGGAAGTAAAACCGACCTCTGCCAGAAAGGCAGCAGGACCTTTTATGAAGGATTGGTCACAGATTTAGTGTTTCTTGTTGTTTTATTTGTCAGTATGTCGACGTGTGTCTTGGTACACAGCTACAGCTACAGCTACAGCTACAGCTACAGCTACAGCTACAGCTACAGCTATGAACATATAGCTATGTGGCTATGCTAATTAGCGCTAGCACTTATCCATGACAAATAAAAATCATCCTCTATATCTTCAAATCTGCAGACGTGGGGAGTAAAACCGACCTTTGTGTTTATTAAGACAGCCTACAACTAGCATGCCTCCCTCCTAAGCTCCTTGTTAGCACACATGTGTGCAGGTAATGAAAAACGGAGGAGGGGTTGAGTTGTATTTTATACAGTCTATGGGCTGAACAAGCTCCGAGCTCTGACTCCGTGACAGACCGGATATTGTTGTTACGTAACAAAAACACGGAAGTCTGAAACGGCTCGTTTCACACACATTTACAGAAAGATGGAGAAATCAGAACAGGGGCAGAATGGATTTTTTTCATTCTCGGGGGGTTTGTAGACATGCCAGGGACACATATTTCAGGTAAAGAACCATTAAAAAGTCAATTTTGCATGATATGTCACCTTTAAGTACCTTCATTTCAAGTTGATTCACATTCAAACCATGTTTATATATTGGAACCGCTTGGATGTAACTCCTAAGCTGTAAATAACGTGAAAAATTGTGTTTGAGGAAGATCAAAATCAGCCATAAGTTGAGAAAAGGATTTCATAGTCCCACCTGAGAGGAGGTCTTGTATTTTAACAATACCAGCATCCCTCCATGCTCTAAAACCCAGATCTGAACAAGACTGAGCGAAATCAGGATTACAGAAAATAGGCGCTAAAACAGAATATTTATTCATAATCCCAAAATGTCTTCGTACAAGGTTCCATGTTTTCAAAGTATTTCTGACGCTAAAATTATCTTTCATTCCCTGTATTGCAATTGCATTTTTTATAAAAGGTAAGGTTGAGAGGGCAGGTTTGAGCCCAGAAGCTTCCAAGTCTAGAAAAGTTGAAATAGTCTCCTTTTTTAACCATTCAGTAATGTATCTAAGTTGAGATGCCCAGTGATAATACATTATGTTTGGCAGTCCTAAACCCCCTCCACATTTGCGGGGCAGCGGATGAAAAAGCCCGGTCTCCCATAGTGCGGAGTCTGGTGCGGGGGCAATGGAGGCGGTTGGTGCTGGTGGAACGGAGGGTTCTTGTGGTGGTTTGTGGGTGTAGCAGTTCCTTCAGATATGTGGGGGCGTGTCCATGGATGCACTGATGTGCGAGTAGAGAGATTTTGAATTCGATTTCTGTATGAGACCGGGAGCCAGTGGAGTGAATGTAGGATGGGTGTAATGTGGTCGTGTTTACGCACTCTCATCAGGACCCTGGCTGCGCAGTTCTGGATGAACTGCAGTTTCTGAAGGGGTCCCGATGAGAAGTGCGTTGCAGTAATCAATCCTGGAGGAGACAAAGGCATGGACCAGTTTTTCTGCATCAGGGAGAGAGAGAGTGAGGAGCGGAGTTTGGAGATGTTTCTGAGGTGGAAGAAGGAGGTTTTACAGATGTTATTGATGTGGGTTTCAAAAGTGAGGTGAGGGTCAATTTTGACTCTGAGATTTGGGGCTATGGATGAGAGGGGAATGTTGTGGCCTGTAAAGGATATGGTGGTAAGTGGAGATGACTATGGTGGTAAGTGAAACATTAAAATGTTCACAGGCCAGGGGACCACAATCACCCCCTAAAGGAGGACCGTGCTCTAACTTCAATCATGACTCTCACACCAGCTCTGTTTGGTTCTTACAAGTTCATCTTTATTAGGAACTTCCTGTACAAATATCCTAAAGATATGCAAAGTACAAAATAAGTTAATCAGCTTACGACAATATGATGGCAACAAATAAATAAATAACTTATCTTACATAAATACATTTTCAACGTGAAGCTGGACTGCTCAAGTCAAATACGTCTGAGTCGTGGAGGACTTCACTCGGCTGTGTTTACGCAGCTTCGTACGCATGAAGAAGAGTTTGAATACAGAGGTATCCGCTTGTTTACCAAAGTAGTCAAGTAGTCGCGTCTTGGTTATCGAATCATGTCGTCTCTGCAGAATCAGTTCAGCCTCACGATGTCAGAGGAAAGACTCTATTTCCCAGCATGCAAACTGTTCCCCAACAGAGAAAAGAGGCTGCTTTTGTAGCTTGTAATCAAAGTAGTTTGTTAAACCTAACAAATGTTTGAGCTTGGACTTCATCTTGAGTCATGAGGTTTCCCCCAAAGCAGACAGGAGAGCAGCTTCTTTTAAGCTCACTGATGTTAGACATGAATATCTTGATAAGAATAGATTTGAGCTTCCTCAAGAACCTGCCAGCAACTCATCCTCACAAACCTCCACCCTCCCTCCCTCCCCTCATCCACCGTCTACCCTCAGCTGTCTATCCCACACAGCTGCAGCCCGCCGCCGACAGCTTCTCCACCTTGTGCCAGCGGTGAGAGTTGTCCAGGAAGGCCATGTCCTCGTGGTGGGTGGGCCTGCAGCAGGGCGCGTTGTGCCACAGCTCCCCGGGCGCAGGTTGAGGGAGCACCCCGCTCAGCAGCAGGTTGGTGAGGGTGAGGTCGTGGTTGGAGCGAGCGTGGGGACACGTCCCGCTGCAGTACTTGAAGAGGACGGTCTCGTCCGAGTCGTAGCCCAGCCCGAGGTCTCTGACCTGAAGCAGGACGGAGCGCAGGCCGCACTGAGAGTCCAGGGCGGAGCGACGAGAGCGAATCATGGGAGCAGGTGCGACTCCAGATGCTTCCGTTTGGGCGTCTTCTGCAGCTGGATTTCTGCTCGTCTTGTCCACGTTTGGTGACGTGTCGGGAGATCTTGTTTCTTGTTTCTGATCTGGAAAAGACAAGAAGTTAGTTTTACATTTGTTGTGCAAAATACCTGAAAATATGTTCTAAAAACTCTTGCAGGGAGCATTTTAACGATTTGTCCAGTCGACATTTATTCACCAGTTTTCATTAAACACAACTGTTTAGATCAGGGGTTCCCAATGTGTGGGTTGGGACCCCCTGGGGGGTTGCAAGACACACATGGGGGGTTGTGAGATGTCTTTCAGAATGGTTTTTTTTTTTTAAGTTATCTAAAAATAGTACATTTTACCCTTTGTAGTCAAAAATATTGACAAAAATAGACACTAAGCTTGAAATAAAACCTTGAAAAAAGAAAATGGAATGAATTTTCTGCCTCTCTTTGTTGCCAGATGACTCCTCAGTTTAGGGTTAGTGAACATTTACTTATCAAAAGCATCAGTAGAAGCAAGTTAATTCATAACAGCACAGGAAACACAGACACATGCACATTTAGGTAGGCTGATTTTCTGCAGACCAGCTAAATGAAGACACATTAAACAGGGTTCCCATGCATCCTGGAAAAACTGGAAAACCTGGAAAACAGTTGACCAGTTTTCTAGAACTAGAAAAACACCTGGAAAATGGGAGAAAAAGTCAAATGTCCTGAAAAATCACAGATTGTCCTGGAAAATTATTCCAACATGACTGCGTGCGACCTGACAAGGTTAAAAAAACACATCCCCATTCAACATGTGTGGCCATTTTTATCATTCAGATCTATTTAGGTCAATTTATGCACTGAGATGAGAGTTGCCCATCATTGTTGCTTGGTTGCACTAATAAAGTGAAGTGCTGTACATCTGTGGTTGCATTATTCTATTATCAATTTGCCATCATTTTAAAGCATGTAAGAGATGATTTCATGGATAGCCATAGACTGCATGTCATTCAATGTAGACTTCCACTGAGAGGAACATATTAGACTATTTAGGAACTAAATTTAGACTATCATAGCAGCTTGATCATCACAGAAAATGTCCTTGAAATGTCCTGGAAAATGATCTCTTGAAAAGAGTGGGAACCCTGTTAAAGCACTGTGAGGGACAGTGGGGGTCGCAGGCTGAAAAGTTTTGGAACCCCTGGTACACACACACACCAAACAACCGTATTCTATTTGTGTTGTTTTGTGTGCTTGTGTGTTGTAACCTATTTTGTGGGGCCATCTTGGCCACTTGAAAAAGAGGTTTTAAATCTCAATGAGTCTCTTACCTGGTTAAATAAAGAAAGAAAGGAAGAAGCAATCTTTTATTTTAGAAACTATCTTTAAAATATTACAAATAAAAGTTCAAGTTTTAGCAACTAAATCAGTGCATCAGGGACGAAGTAGTAACTTGGTTAAAGCAAATTAATTACCATTTAATTTCTAGTTTCAGTTGCCAAATTGGTGGCATCAATTTTTGTTGAAAGTTGCACGTTCTGTCAAATTAACAATCTGATTTTGACCCAGGATTAAAAAAGTTTAACTCTTGTTTCACACTTTGATTTGAGACAAAATGACTTAAAACTTCACCTAATTGATGTAAAGCAAGTTAGCCTTATTGGTGTTTAATCTGCAGTTTGAAAAAGGTAATAAAATTCAACATTTGCTCATAACAATCTGATTACAAAAAACTTTAACTCCTGTTTTGCAATCTGATTTGAGACAAAATGACTTAAAACTTCACCTAATTGATGTAAAGCAAGTTAGCCTTACTGGTGTTTAATCTGCAGTTTGAAAAAGGTAATAAAATTCAACATTTGCTCATAACAATCTGATTACAAAAAACTTTAACTCCTGTTTTGCAATCTGATTTGAGACAAAATGACTTAAAACTTCACCTAATTGATGTAAAGCAAGTTAGCCTTATTGGTGTTTAATCTGCAGTTTGAAAAAGGTAATAAAATTCAACATTTGCTCATAACAATCTAATTCAAAAAAGTTTAACTCCTGTTTTGCAATCTGATTTGAGACAAAATGACTTAAAACTTCACCTAATTGATGTAAAGGAAGTTAGCCTTATTGGTGTTTAATCTGCAGTTTGAAAAAGGTAATAAAATTCAACATTTGCTCATAACAATCTGATTACAAAAAACTTTAACTCCTGTTTTGCAATCTGATTTGAGACAAAATGACTTAAAACTTCACCTAATTGATGTAAAGCAAGTTAGCCTTATTGTAGTTGAACCTGCAATTGGAAAAAGGTGATAAAAATTCAATATTTGCTCATTATTTAGCGTGTCATACTTTAAAAAAAATTCCTTTCACTTTGAACATCCACGTCTATTAGAAATATTTAAATAACCGCCCTCAAAGCAAGTAAAAGTCCTATTTAAGCTGAAAGGTCAAAGGTCATGACCCTCCTTTCGGCCAGAACTTACCCATCAGTGCCCTCAGCCAGCCGCTCTCTCCCCTCTGGACGCAGAACAGAATCACAACCAGCTTCAACAGGGACCTCATGGCTTCAGTCTGCTCTTCGTCTGAGACGTCTCTCAACGGGAACCAAACACGTGTGTGTGTGTGTTCGAGCGTGTGCGCGGGTGCGAGTGATGCTCAAGATGCAGCCGTAGTCGCAACCTCCAATATATAGCCGCCGGATAGATAAAGGCGGGGTGGGGGGGTGAAAGGATGAGACAGACAGACACTAACCCGTTACTCGCCAGCAGACTATCCCGCTCACCTGAGCCTGACAGCAAGTGTAGGAGGGCAGGCGGGCGCTTGACCCAGAACTTGTCCTGTTGGGATTATCTAATTGGTGTAAATCACAGGATTATCGTTCAGTTTCCCCCAGATGTTTTCCAGAGGATGTTGGATTCACAGAGGGTTTTTTTGGGGCTTCTTATAAAGTGGACCACGATGTCATACTGGTGATGCTGAGAGGTATGTGTGATACATGATTAAGGAGACGGAGCAAGATGGACACGGATGAGGAAAGGCAGGCGATGAGGCGGCAAAGAAATTAAGTCTTTGGCAAAACTTTATCAATTTCAAAACATGGGAATGGGTAAGGAAGACGGTTACAAAACGCAGGATGACTCACTGAAGTATGTGCCAAAAAGCGGCCCCTGCTCTACTCCTGTCATCTTGTTCTTGTCATTGATACCGTCACCTCTGAGGACCGACACTGAAAGCAGGAATGAAAACTTTAAAAAGGTTAAACTGAGATGAAAAAGGGAAGTGAGGTTATTATTAGAACACAACAGGCCAAGCTTCAGCAGACATTCCATAATGGCCGACTCGTCTTCTTGAGCCGCTCCATAAATTGAGGGATTTCTGCTGCAATGTGTGTCTGACATGTAGAATATGTAGAATATGCATTATGTAACACAGTTATAGGGCCCGAGCAGGCGGTGGATGGAATTTGGAGTTTGCAACAGAGAGTGCATATTTGGAGCTTGTTTCTGCAGATATATCCAGGTGCAGGTCAAACACCTCAGTGCTGCTTATTTAGCAATGGATGCAAATGAGGACTGACAACAACTGCAAAGACAAAGACAGACCTGTCTTTAGGCTCAGATCCTTTTCCACCACTGATGAGAAGATAAGATTAGATATTACTCTATTGATCCCTGGGGGAAAATTTGGTTGTTGCAGCAACACAGACATAGTAGCAAGAGTAGTACAAGAATAATAGAGCACAAATAAGTTTATCCCTAACCCCAACCCTTAGTATTTGTCCATGGACTAAGTCCCTAGTCCCAAAGAGGACTGGAGAGAGGGGAAGAGGGATAGAGGAGAATAAGAGAGAGAGGGAGCGGTGATAGTGATGAGACGGGTAGTAGTAGCTGTTGCCGCTGGAGTCCAGCACGGGTTAAGGTTATGATTAGGGTTAGGGTTAGGTTTAGCTTTAGGGTTAGGATTAGGATTAGGGTTAGGGATAGGGTTGGGGTTAGGATTAGGGTTAGGTTTAGGTTTGGGGTTACGGTTATGATTAGGGTTAGGGTTAGGGTTAGGGTTAAGATTAGGGTTAGGGTTAGGGTTAGGGTTAGGATTAGGGTAAGGGTTAGGGTTAGGGTTAGGGTTAAGATTAGGGTTAGGGTTAGGGTTAGGGTTAGGGTTAGGATTAGGGTTAGGGTTAGGGTTAGGATTAGGGTTAGGGTTAGGGTTAAGGTTAGGGTTAGGGTTAGGATTAGGGTTAGGGTTAGGATTAGGGTTAGGATTAGGGTTAGGGTTAGGATTAGGCTTAGGATTAGGGTTAGGGTTAGGATTAGGGTTAGGGTTAGGGTTAGGGTTGTGATTAGGGTTAGGGTTAGGATTAGGGTTAGGGTTAGGGTTAGGGTTAGGATTAGGGTTAGGGTTAGGGTTAGGGTTAGGGTTAGGGTTGTGATTAGGGTTAGGGTTAGGGTTAGGGTTGTGATTAGGGTTAGGGTTAGGGTTAGGGTTAGGATTAGGGTTAGGGTTAGGATTAGGGTTAGGGTTAGGGTTAGGATTAGGATTAGGGTTAGTGTTGTGATTAGGGTTAGGGTTAGGGTTAGGGTTGTGATTAGGGTTAGGGTTAGGGTTAGGATTAGGGTTAGGGTTGTGATTAGGGTTAGGGTTAGGATTAGGGTTAGGGTTAGGATTAGGGTTAGGGTTGTGATTAGGGTTAGGATTAGGGTTAGGGTTAGGATTAGGGTTAGGGTTAGGGTTAGGATTAGGGTTAGGGTTGTGATTAGGGTTAGGGTTAGGGTTAGGTTTAGGGTTGTGATTAGGGTTAGGGTTAGGATTAGGTTTAGGGTTAGGGTTAGGATTAAGGTTAGGGTTAGGGTTAGTGTTAAGATTAGGGTTAGGGTTAGGGTTAGGGTTAGGATTAGGGTAAGGATTAGGGTTAGGGTTAGGGTTAGGGTTAGGGTTAGGATTAGGGTTAGGGTTAGGGTTAGGGTTAGGGTTAGGATTAGGGTTAGGTTAGGATTAGGGTTAGTGTTAGGGTAAGGATTAGGGTTAGGGTTAGGGTTAGGGTTAGGATTAGGGTTAGGGTTAGGATTAGGGTTAGGGTTAGGGTTAGGATTAGGGTTAGGGTTAGGGTTAGGATTAGGGTTAGGGTTAGGGTTAAGATTAGGGTTAGGGTTAGGGTTAGGGTTAGGATTAGGGTAAGGATTAGGGTTAGGGTTAGGGCTAGGGTTAGGATTAGGGTTAGGGTTAGGGTTAGGATTAGGGTTAGGGTTAGGGTTAGGATTAGGGTTAGTGTTAGGGTAAGGATTAGGGTTAGGGTTAGGGTTAGGGTTAGGATTAGGGTTAGGGTTAGGGTTAGGGTTAGGATTAGGGTTAGGGTAAGGATTAGGGTTAGGATTAGGGTTAGGGTTAGGGTTAGGGTTAGGATTAGGGTTAGGGTTAGGATTAGGGTTAGGGTTAGGATTAGGGTTAGGGTCGGGGTTAGGGTTAGAACCAGAACTAAACTTTAGCAAACAGAACCAGAACCAAACTCAAGCAAACCGAATCAGAATTGAACCAGAACCGAACCAGAACAGAACTCAAGCAATCAGAGCCGAAACAGAACCGAACCAGAACCAAACCAGAACCAAACTCAAGCAAACAGAACCAGAACCAAACCAGAACCAAACCAGAACCAAACCAGAACCAAACCAGAACCAAACCAAACCAGAACTAAACCAGAACCAAACTCAAGCAAACAGAACCAGAACCGAACCGAACCCGAACCGAACCAGAACCGAACCGGAACCGAATCAGAACCGGACCAGAAGCGAACCAGAACCGAACCAGAACCGAACCGGAACCGAATCGGAACCGTACCAGAACCGAACCGGAACCGAACCAGAACCGAACCAGAACCAGAACCGGAACGAATCAGAACTGGACCAGAACCGAACCAGAACCAAACCAGAACCGAACTTGAAGCGAACCAGAACAGAACCAGAACAGAACCAGAACAGAACCAGAACCAAACCAGAACCAAACCAGAACCAAACTCAAGCAAACAGAACCAGAACCGAACCAAACAGAACCAGAACCAAGTCAAGCAAACAGAACCAGAACCAAACTGGAGCAAACATTATTAATGTCCTCAGCTTGGATGGTCTGATCCGGTTTCTCCCCTCAGTGAGAATTTGCCCGGTCTTTGAGAAGAACCCTAACCCTAACCCTCTCTGACGGAACAGATGAAGCCACGATACACAGCCTCCCCTCCATCACCTGTATCCTATATCCTCACATGTGATTGGCCGCATGGCCGCCATGCTGACCAATCAAAACAAAGTTCTGCTGAGAGCAGAGCTGGGGCTGAGCACTGTGAGCAGGGAAAGGAAAAAACTGGGAGCCGGCTCTCTCTCGATGCGAGCCGGCTCTTCTGATTCACCATAAAGCATCGAGTCTCAGAGCCGCAGCTTTTCATCATGACACATCACTAATGTTAACCTGTGTTACAATTATGAGGGGGTCCTTCTCACCTGTAAGGGGTCCCTGGCTCCAAACAGTTTGAGAACCCCTGCTCTAAACCATCCCTTAGTATTTGTCTTTGGACTTAGTCCTTAAACCTAACCCTAGGTATTTGTCAGTGGACTACATCTCTAATCTTAACTGTAAATGGACTTTATGCCCAACCCTAACCCATGGTATTGGTCAGTGGACTACATCCCGAACCCTAACCCTTATTTTTTTGTCACCATGTGAAACTCCAAAGACGTAAAGTGTATCGAGCTTTTGTGGACTGATTGGTCTCTCTCTCTCTCTGCAGAGCTCCTTTTTGCATTTTTGTACCAACACTAAGAAGATCAATCTGAGCCTGTGGGCTGCAAAACAAGCAATTTTAGCAGCCGCACTTTGATCAGGTGCATCCTCCCCTTCAAGGTTTATGTTGCAAACATTACTGTCTGCTCTCAGCCTGGGCCCTCTGGGTTAGGCTCTTAGTCCGTGGCACTAGAAGAGATTAATCAAAGCTAAAGAAGCAGATAAATGAGGAGTAAAAAGGAGCAAGTCGAGCTGACTTTTGGCTTCCCTCAGTTATATTTAGACATGTGCAGTGTCCACTGAGACTTGGAGTGTATTTATTGCTCTTTAACAGAGCCATTCCTCTTGTGTTTTAGCTCTCTTGATATGAATTACAAAGAAACCCTCCCTAAATCTTGAACTAATAATGGAGACTGAAATTTACTGCCAGGAATTCCAGCCATCCTTTCTGGGATAGTGTTTTTCAGACTGCACTGAATTAGACGTTTCAAATGAAGAATGGCAGTGTATTCTTATTAAGTGTGCTCTTCCTCTGTTACAGCCCGGGTCATAAAATATGTCTGACTTTAACTCGAGCACATCTGACTCAAAATACAGATGATTCCTCAGGCTGTATTTTGATGGCCTGCTTTTTTTTTTTAAAAGCATTTGAAAAATACGAGTGTTTGTCCTTTTTGTTTTGGGCTATCTTTATTTTAAAAGGCCTTTTTTGTACTTTTGTTTTACACTCTTAAACAAGATGCTAAACACATTCTCGCCTACTGTAAATCAGGAATTGTCTTGAGGAAAACACAAGGATGCAAATCAGAAATCTGCATCACAACATCCTCAGCTACAAAGTTATGCAAGCAGTACCCTAACCCAAAGTTTTGGCTTTGGTTAAAGCCAATAAAGTGGAGATTTCACTTATTGAATGTAAAACAATAACAAAAGCTGGTATGCCAAGATGGGGGGCCGTTTGTTGTTGTGCACACTGAAAATAACAGCAACAGTTCTCTATATTTAGCTCTCAAATGTCTTCAAAAATGTTGAGGGAATAATGAAAATTCACTTATTTTATCACATTTAGAGCAAGATTTGTGGTTTATTCATTCATTTTCATGTTTAATTTTGTTGGGATAAAGTTAAAACCACTGTTAAATCTAAATGTTAAAAATAAATGTTAAATATAAAAATAAATGTTAAATATAAATCTAAGTTTTAAATCTAAATGTTAAATGTTAAATCTAAGTAGTACATGTTTAATGCTGAATCTAAATTCTGAATCTAAATCTAGATGTTCAGTGTTAAATGCTGAATCTAAATCTAAATGTTAAAATAAATGTTAAATATATATCTAAGTTTTAAATCTAAATGTTAAATGTTAAATCTAAGTAGTACATGTTTAATGCTGAATCTAAATTCTGAATCTAAATCTAGATGTTCAGTGTTAAATGCTGAATCTAAATCTAAATGTTAAAATAAATGTTAAATATATATCTAAGTTTTAAATCTAAATGTTAAATGTTAAATCTAAGTAGTACATGTTTAATGCTGAATCTAAATTCTGAATCTAAATCTAGATGTTCAGTGTTAAATGCTGAATCTAAATCTAAATGTTAAAATAAATGTTAAATATATATCTAAGTTTTAAATGTAAATGTTAAATGTTAAATCTAAGTAGTACATGTTTAATGCTGAATCTAAATTCTGAATATAAATCTAGATGTTCAGTGTTAAATGCTGAATCTAAATCTAAATGTTAAAATAAATGTTAAATATAGCTCTAAATGTTAAATCTAAATGTTAAATGTTAAATCTAAGTAGTACATGTTTAATGCTGAATCTAAATTCTGAATATAAATCTAGATGTTCAGTGTTAAATGCTGAATCTAAATCTAAATGTTAAAATAAATGTTAAATATAAATCTAAGTTTTAAATCTAAATGTTAAATGTTAAATCTAAGTAGTACATGTTTAATGCTGAATCTAAATTCTGAATCTAAATCTAGATGTTCAGTGTTAAATGCTGAATCTAAATCTAAATGTTAAAATAAATGTTAAATATAACTCTAAATGTTAAATCTAAATGTTAAATGTTAAATCTAAGTAGTACATGTTTAATGCTGAATCTAAATTCTGAATCTAAATCTAGATGTTCAGTGTTAAATGCTGAATCTAAATCTAAATGTTAAAATAAATGTTAAATATATATCTAAGTTTTAAAGCTAAATGTTAAATGTTAAATCTAAGTAGTACATGTTTAATGCTGAATCTAAATTCTGAATATAAATCTAGATGTTCAGTGTTAAATGCTGAATCTAAATCTAAATGTTAAAATAAATGTTAAATATATATCTAAGTTTTAAATCTAAATGTTAAATGTTAAATCTAAGTAGTACATGTTTAATGCTGAATCTAAATTCTGAATATAAATTTAGATGTTCAATGTTAAATGCTGAATCTAAATCTAAATGTTAAAATAAATGTTAAATATATATCTAAGTTTTAAATGTAAATGTTAAATGTTAAATCTAAGTAGTACATGTTTAACGCTGAATCTAAATTCTGAATCTAAATCTAGATGTTCAGTGTTAAATGCTGAATCTAAATCTAAATGTTAAAATAAATGTTAAATATAACTCTAAATGTTAAATCTAAATGTTAAATGTTAAATCTAAGTAGTACATGTTTAATGCTGAATCTAAATTCTGAATCTAAATCTAGATGTTCAGTGTTAAATGCTGAATCTAAATCTAAATGTTAAAATAAATGTTAAATATAACTCTAAATGTTAAATCTAAATGTTAAATGTTAAATCTAAGTAGTACATGTTTAATGCTGAATCTAAATTCTGAATCTAAATCTAGATGTTCAGTGTTAAATGCTGAATCTAAATCTAAATGTTAAAATAAATGTTAAATATATATCTAAGTTTTAAAGCTAAATGTTAAATGTTAAATCTAAGTAGTACATGTTTAATGCTGAATCTAAATTCTGAATATAAATCTAGATGTTCAGTGTTAAATGCTGAATCTAAATCTAAATGTTAAAATAAATGTTAAATATATATCTAAGTTTTAAATCTAAATGTTAAATGTTAAATCTAAGTAGTACATGTTTAATGCTGAATCTAAATTCTGAATATAAATTTAGATGTTCAATGTTAAATGCTGAATCTAAATCTAAATGTTAAAATAAATGTTAAATATATATCTAAGTTTTAAATGTAAATGTTAAATGTTAAATCTAAGTAGTACATGTTTAATGCTGAATCTAAATTCTGAATATAAATCTAGATGTTCAGTGTTAAATGCTGAATCTAAATCTAAATGTTAAAATAAATGTTAAATATATATCTAAGTTTTAAATCTAAATGTTAAATGTTAAATCTAAGTAGTACATGTTTAATGCTGAATCCAAATTCTGAATCTAAATCTAGATGTTCAGTGTTAAATGCTGAATCTAAATCTAAATGTTAAAATAAATGTTAAATATAACTCTAAATGTTAAATCTAAATGTTAAATGTTAAATCTAAGTAGTACATGTTTAATGCTGAATCTAAATTCTGAATCTAAATCTAGATGTTCAATGTTAAATGCTGAATCTAAATCTAAATGTTAAAATAAATGTTAAATATAACTCTAAATGTTAAATCTAAATGTTAAATGTTAAATCTAAGTAGTACATGTTTAATGCTGAATCTAAATTCTGAATCTAAATCTAGATGTTCAGTGTTAAATGCTGAATCTAAATCTAAATGTTAAAATAAATGTTAAATATAACTCTAAATGTTAAATCTAAATGTTAAATGTTAAATCTAAGTAGTACATGTTTAATGCTGAATCTAAATTGTGAATCTAAATCTAGATGTTCAGTGTTAAATGCTGAATCTAAATCTAAATGTTAAAATAAATGTTAAATATAACTCTAAATGTTAAATCTAAATGTTAAATGTTAAATCCAAGTAATAAATGTTTAATGCTGAATCTAAATTCTGAATATAAATCTAAGTGTTAAAAGTAAATGTTAGATTTAAATCTAAATGTTAAATCTAAATGTTAAATGCTGAATCTAAATGCTGAATCTAAATTTAAATGTTAAATCTAAGGTTAAATGTTGCTCTGCTATCCTAAATATTTGTCTAATATGCAAATTCACACTGCAATAGAATATCCGTATCCCTTTATGAAGCTTTTATTTTGGTAACTCTGCTAGGCTGCAGTGTTAATTTGCATATTAGCTAAATATTAGGATCGCAGAGCTATATTTAACATTTATATTTAACATTAAACATTTATATTTAACATTTAAAACTTAGATTTAGATTTCACATTTAGATTTCACATTGATTTTAACTTAAATATATTTGGCACAACATAAATAAAGTGGAACAAGATTAAAAATGTTGCTAGAAATGTGATAGACAAGTAAATTTCACACTACGTTTTTCTGACATTTTGGAGCTAAACGTGGAGAATTGTTGCTTTTATTTCACCTTTACAAATGGTGCCCCATATACCAACTTCTGAATAATCTGCAGGACTTAAGGCATTAAGCATCTCTTGTGGTCAAGTCCGTTGTAGATTAGATATCGAGCACTGAATGTCTGGAAAAAGATTTATGGATGAAAAGATGCAACTGTTTCTCAAGTCTCAGAGCCCGAAGACCACCTAACTGGCTGTCGTGGACGTCCTCATCATGGACTGTTGTTGTCTGGGACGTCACTCCCTCGTTTGCATAGATACAAAAGATAAAGACCCGTGTCAATCTGCAGAAAACTACTTAGTCTCTGAGTCATCTGTCCTCAAGCAAGCGGAGTCATTTCCACAGGGAGCGTCCATTTCCCGGTTATTAGGACAGAAAACAAGAACAGCAAAGGGCACTGGGCCTGACACACATTCCTTCCATCCCTCAGAGAGACGGGAGCAAAGAGGGCCAGGCGGCAGATAAAAAGACAGAAGGAAAGTGAAGGAGGTGGTTGGAGAAATACAGTGAGAGATAGAGCAATCCCTTTGGATTAGGGCCTGAAGGAGCAGTCTAGTATTCAGGACTGTCAGAGGACAGGAATGGAAAGAATGTTGAATTAATTCCCGGAACGATATCAGAACGGTTTCTTTTTGGGGGTAACCTCGCCAGATCTGAAAACGGCAAGATGATGTTCCAAAAATAGATACCTGTCGTGCCACCTGTGCTTAACACTGATAAACTGACCCCTTGATTTCTTTTCAGTGCAACCAACAGTCCAACAGGGACAAGGACTGAAACCAAGACTCTATAGTTGAAGTCACTGCATTAAAAACAGACATGGCTCTGTAGTGGAAGTCACTGCATTAAAAACAGACATGACTCTGTAGTGGAAGTCACTGCATTAAACACAGACATGACTCTGTAGTGGAAGTCACTGCATTAAAAACAGACATGACTCTGTAGTGGAAGTCCCTGCATTAAACACAGACATGACTTTGTAGTGGAAGTCACTGTATTAAAAACAGACAAGACTCTGTAGTGGAAGTCACTGCATTAAAAACAGACATGACTCTGTAGTGGAAGTCACTGCATTAAAAACAGACATGACTCTGTAGTGGAAGTCACTGCATTAAAAACAGACATGACTATAGTGGAAGTCACTGCATTAAAAACAGACATGACTCTGTAGTGGAAGTCACTGTATTAGAAACAGACATGACTCTGTAGTGGAAGTAACTGCATTAAAAACACACATTACTCTGAAGTGGAAGTCACTGCATTAAAAGCAGACATGACTCTGTAGTGGAAGTCACTGCATTAAAAACAGACATGACTCTGTAGTGGAAGTCACTGCATTAAAAACAGACATGATTCTGTAGTGGAAGTCACTGCATTAAAAACAGACATGACTCTGTAGTGGAAGTCACTGCATTAAAAACAGACGTGACTCTGTAGTGGAAGTCACTGCATTAAAAACAGACATGACTCTGTAGTGGAAGTCACTGCATTAAAAACAGACATGACTCTGTAGTGGAAGTCACTGCATTAAACACAGACATGACTCTGTAGTGGAAGTCACTGCATTAAAAACAGACGTGACTCTGTAGTGGAAGTCACTGCATTAAAAACAGACATGACTCTGTAGTGGAAGTCACTGCATTAAAAACAGACATGACTCTGTAGTGGAAGTCACTGCATTAAAAACAGACATGATTCTGTAGTGGAAGTCACTGCATTAAAAACAGACGTGACTCTGTAGTGGAAGTCACTGCATTAAAAACAGACATGATTCTGTAGTGGAAGTCACTGCATTAAACACAGACATGATTCTGTAGTGGAAGTCACTGCATTAAAAACAGACATGACTCTGTAGTGGAAGTCACTGCATTAAAAACAGACATGACTATAGTGGAAGTCACTGCATTAAAAACAGACATGACTCTGTAGTGGAAGTCACTGTATTAGAAACAGACATGACTCTGTAGTGGAAGTAACTGCATTAAAAACAGACATGACTCTGAACTGGAAGTCACTGCATCAAAACCCGAAATGACTCTGTAGTGGAAGTCACTGCATTAAAAACAGACATGACTCTGTAGTGGAAGTCACTGCATTAAAAACAGACATGATTCTGTAGTGGAAGTCACTGCATTAAAAACAGACATGACTCTGTAGTGGAAGTCACTGCATTAAAAACAGACATGACTCTGTAGTGGAAGTCACTGCATTAAAAACAGACGTGACTCTGTAGTGGAAGTCACTGCATTAAAAACAGATGTGACTCTGTAGTGGAAGTCACTGCATTAAAAACAGATGTGACTCTGTAGTGGAAGTCACTGCATTAAAAACAGATGTGACTCTGTAGTGGAAGTCACTGCATTAAAAACAGACATTACTCTGTAGTGGAAGTCACTGCATTTAAAACAGACATGACTCTGTAGTGGAAGTCACTGCATTAAAAACAGACATTACTCTGTAGTGGAAGTCACTGCATTAAAAATAGACATTACTCTGTAGTGGAAGTCACTGCATTTAAAACAGACATTACTCTGTAGTGGAAGTCACTGCATTTAAAACAGACATTACTCTGTAGTGGAAGTCACTGCATTAAAAACAGATGTGACTCTGTAGTGGAAGTCACTGCATTAAAAACAGATGTGACTCTGTAGTGGAAGTCACTGCATTAAAAACAGATGTGACTCTGTAGTGGAAGTCACTGCATTAAAAACAGACATTACTCTGTAGTGGAAGTCACTGCATTTAAAACAGACATGACTCTGTAGTGGAAGTCACTGCATTAAAAACAGACATGACTCTGTAGTGGAAGTCACTGCATTAAAAACAGACATGACTCTATAGTGGAAGTCACTGCATTAAAAACAGACATGACTCTATAGTGGAAGTCACTGCATTAAAAACAGACATGACTCTGCAGTGGAAGTCACTGCATTAAACACAGACATGACTCTGTAATGGAAGTCACTGCATTGAAAACAGACATGACTCTGTAGTGGAAGTCACTGCATTGAAAACAGACATGACTCTGTAGTGGAAGTCACTGCATTAAAAACAGACATGACTCTGTAGTGGAAGTCACTGCATTAGAAACAGACATGACTCTGTAGTGGAAGTCCCTGCATTAAAAACAGACAAGACTCTGTAGTGGAAGTCACTGCATTAAAAACAGACATGACTCTGTAGTGGAAGTCACTGCATTAAAAACAGACATGACTGTAGTGGAAGTCACTGCATTCAAAACAGACATGACTCTGTAGTGGAAGTCACTGCATTCAAAACAGACATGACTCTGTAGTGGAAGTCACTGCATTAAAAACAGACATGACTCTGTAGTGGAAGTCACTGCATTAAAAACAGACATGACTCTGTAGTGGAAGTCACTGCATTAAAAACAGACATGACTATAGTGGAAGTCACTGCATTAAAAACAGACATGACTCTGTAGTGGAAGTCACTGTATTAGAAACAGACATGACTCTGTAGTGGAAGTAACTGCATTAAAAACACACATTACTCTGAAGTGGAAGTCACTGCATTAAAAGCAGACATGACTCTGTAGTGGAAGTCACTGCATTAAAAACAGACATGACTCTGTAGTGGAAGTCACTGCATTAAAAACAGACATGATTCTGTAGTGGAAGTCACTGCATTAAAAACAGACATGACTCTGTAGTGGAAGTCACTGCATTAAAAACAGACGTGACTCTGTAGTGGAAGTCACTGCATTAAAAACAGACATGACTCTGTAGTGGAAGTCACTGCATTAAAAACAGACATGACTCTGTAGTGGAAGTCACTGCATTAAACACAGACATGACTCTGTAGTGGAAGTCACTGCATTAAAAACAGACGTGACTCTGTAGTGGAAGTCACTGCATTAAAAACAGACATGACTCTGTAGTGGAAGTCACTGCATTAAAAACAGACATGACTCTGTAGTGGAAGTCACTGCATTAAAAACAGACATGATTCTGTAGTGGAAGTCACTGCATTAAAAACAGACGTGACTCTGTAGTGGAAGTCACTGCATTAAAAACAGACATGATTCTGTAGTGGAAGTCACTGCATTAAACACAGACATGATTCTGTAGTGGAAGTCACTGCATTAAAAACAGACATGACTCTGTAGTGGAAGTCACTGCATTAAAAACAGACATGACTATAGTGGAAGTCACTGCATTAAAAACAGACATGACTCTGTAGTGGAAGTCACTGTATTAGAAACAGACATGACTCTGTAGTGGAAGTCACTGCATTAAAAACAGACATGACTCTGAACTGGAAGTCACTGCATCAAAACCCGAAATGACTCTGTAGTGGAAGTCACTGCATTAAAAACAGACATGACTCTGTAGTGGAAGTCACTGCATTAAAAACAGACATGATTCTGTAGTGGAAGTCACTGCATTAAAAACAGACATGACTCTGTAGTGGAAGTCACTGCATTAAAAACAGACATGACTCTGTAGTGGAAGTCACTGCATTAAAAACAGACGTGACTCTGTAGTGGAAGTCACTGCATTAAAAACAGATGTGACTCTGTAGTGGAAGTCACTGCATTAAAAACAGATGTGACTCTGTAGTGGAAGTCACTGCATTAAAAACAGATGTGACTCTGTAGTGGAAGTCACTGCATTAAAAACAGACATTACTCTGTAGTGGAAGTCACTGCATTTAAAACAGACATGACTCTGTAGTGGAAGTCACTGCATTAAAAACAGACATTACTCTGTAGTGGAAGTCACTGCATTAAAAATAGACATTACTCTGTAGTGGAAGTCACTGCATTTAAAACAGACATTACTCTGTAGTGGAAGTCACTGCATTTAAAACAGACATTACTCTGTAGTGGAAGTCACTGCATTAAAAACAGATGTGACTCTGTAGTGGAAGTCACTGCATTAAAAACAGATGTGACTCTGTAGTGGAAGTCACTGCATTAAAAACAGATGTGACTCTGTAGTGGAAGTCACTGCATTAAAAACAGACATTACTCTGTAGTGGAAGTCACTGCATTTAAAACAGACATGACTCTGTAGTGGAAGTCACTGCATTAAAAACAGACATGACTCTGTAGTGGAAGTCACTGCATTAAAACAGACATGACTCTATAGTGGAAGTCACTGCATTAAAAACAGACATGACTCTATAGTGGAAGTCACTGCATTAAAAACAGACATGACTCTGCAGTGGAAGTCACTGCATTAAACACAGACATGACTCTGTAATGGAAGTCACTGCATTGAAAACAGACATGACTCTGTAGTGGAAGTCACTGCATTGAAAACAGACATGACTCTGTAGTGGAAGTCACTGCATTAAAAACAGACATGACTCTGTAGTGGAAGTCACTGCATTAGAAACAGACATGACTCTGTAGTGGAAGTCCCTGCATTAAAAACAGACAAGACTCTGTAGTGGAAGTCACTGCATTAAAAACAGACATGACTCTGTAGTGGAAGTCACTGCATTCAAAACAGACATGACTGTAGTGGAAGTCACTGCATTCAAAACAGACATGACTCTGTAGTGGAAGTCACTGCATTCAAACAGACATGACTCTGTAGTGGAAGTCACTGCATTAAAAACAGACATGACTCTGTAGTGGAAGTCACTGCATTAAAAACAGACATGACTCTGTAGTGGAAGTCACTGCATTAAAAACAGACATGACTCTGTAGTGGAAGTCACTGCATTATAAACAGACATGACTCTGTAGTGGAAGTCACTGCATTAAAAACAGACATGACTCTGTAGTGGAAGTCACTGCATTAAAAACAGACATGACTCTGTAGTGGAAGTCACTGCATTAAAAACAGACATGACTCTGTAGTGGAAGTCACTGCATTAGAAACAGAAATGACTCTGTAGTGGAAGTCACTGCATTAAAAACAGACATTACTCTGTAGTGGAAGTCACTGCATTAAAAACAAACATTACTCTGTAGTGGAAGTCACTGCATTATAAACAGACATGACTCTGTAGTGGAAGTCACTGCACGGGCTCAAAATCCCTTTCAAAAACCACTGTCTGAGCACACGTTTACAAATGTAGGTTAAAAAATATAAATTTTTCAGTTTCAACATTTGATATTCTGTCTTTTAACTGTTTTTTGAATTAAATATAGAGTTTAAATTATTTAAAAAACATCAGAACATGAAATATTCACATTTAACACAATGACCCAAAGTTTTCAGGAATTGGGGTTGGGCAATTTTTAACCCAACATTTGATCTTTCCTGTCCTAGAAAGGGAGTTTTTAAACTGAAATTGAATCTAGTGTGAGGTAAAAGTGCCTTTTTGGCTTTAGTTGGACTAACTTTAGGAAGAGAATAGGATAGACTTTTACACATGACACACACAGTTGTCTCCATTGGTTCAGGTAATATCAGGTGGAAAGCCCTGAAGGCAAACCATGGGGTAAAGACTACTTGACAATCATAACGCATGGCGGTGGGATTAGGAAGAACTCTTGTGGCTTCAACTGTTGCGTCTAAGCTTTTGTTCTTTACTAATGCCACAATCACAGCTCGCTCTAGCTTACCCAAGCTTTCCTAACAGTGACACTGCTGCTTCTCTAACCTCTGGCCTGCTCTCAGCTCCCTCTAAAGATGTCGCAATCGTCTGGTTTCTCTTCTACGTTTAAATCTTTTTGGAGGCATCACAGATCTCTGAGTGGAGAATCCCTCTTTCTCAGCGCTCAGTCTTCTCGGGGAACATTCCTTTACGCCGGGCCTGTTTATTTATTATTTATTGTTGTCTCATGAAGCAGACATACATCAATAAAGTATTCATTTTATGATGTACTGCTTCCTCTGTGTCTACCAGTTCTGTTGCAAAACTGGGAATAAATCATGGACTTTGATATATTTATAGATCAGACGATATTCTAATGTTGGCAATTAGAATAAAATGAATGATAGCCGCTCTTTGCTTCAATATCAACTTTAGCTTACTGGAACCTTCTTGAAGTAAATGTACCCACCAGAGATGACTTGTTCATTAATAATCACCACAGTTTCTTTTGTTTCAGAAGACATGCTTCATCATTTGTTCCTCATGATGAGTTGAAGTTTAATCACTCCAACAGCTACGTAGGAAGGTTTTACAGGAAGAGATGATCACCTAACACATCACGTTACATATTTAAATGATACAAAATGAGCTGTGCGCTGAATTCCTGGATGAGCTGGTCAGACAGTCAGACCATGTAGGGCTCGTCTGAGCCGAGCAGGGCAGGAATGTCGAGGAGCAGCCTTCCTGTAAGGGGGAACTATTCAGAGAGGATTTAGACTCGGAATCCCAAACTCGCACAGAGCTGCTCCTGTTTACGCCGTAAATCTGACGCGTGTCATCAAGGACTAAGATTCTGCAGGATTTCACTCCAGGTGAAGTCCCTGACAACACAGCACTCCTTTGGATGAGGATGTGCAGGTCAGTGAGAGCCGCTGCAGACTCCTGGACCATTATTAGATTGAGTCTAAAGATCACAAGATTGTTTGATACAAGAAAAAGCGGATTGAGCGCTTTGCATTGTGGGAAACAGTACGCATGGCAGACTGGTCCAATGCATACTGTTAAATTTTCCTGAATCAGTAGACATCCAGGGAGTTTTGGCATACTGCAGATTTTGCTCCTTTTCACATACTACATACTGAATTTTGGCTAAATCAGTACGTACTGCTAGTATAGTAGGCTGTTTTGAAAACAGCCCTTTTTTCCATATTTGACAGAAGGCACTTTGTTTTTAGGTGCTGTGAAAACTGAATTTCATATAAACCACTTCTTAACTTTTTAAATCATAAGTGATGCTAAAGAAGCAGTTCCTCTATCAGCTTGGCCGTTATTCACTTCCGCTGTCCGAAGCCTTAAATCCAGTGAAACATGACTCTATAGTGGAAGTCACTGCATTAAAAACAGACATGACTCTGTAGTGGAAGTCACTGCATTAAGAACAGACATGACTCTGTAGTGGAAGTCACTGCATTAAAAACAGACATGACTCTGTAGTGGAAGTCACTGCATTAAAAACAGACATGACTCTGTAGTGGAAGTCACTGCATTAAGAACAGACATGACTCTGTAGTGGAAGTCACTGCATTAAAAACAGACATGACTCTGTAGTGGAAGTCACTGCATTAAAAACAGACATGACTCTGTAGTGGAAGTCACTGCATTAAGAACAGACATGACTCTGTAGTGGAAGTCACTGCATTAAGAACAGACATGACTCTGTAGTGGAAGTCACTGCATTAAAAACAGACATGACTCTGTAGTGGAAGTCACTGCATTAAAAACAGACATGACTCTGTAGAGGAAGTCACTGCATTAAATACAGACATGACTCAACAGTGGAAGTCACTGCATTAAAAACAGACATGACTGTAGTGGAAGTCACTGCATTATAAACAGACATGACTCTGTAGAGGAAGTCACTGCATTAAAAACAGACATGACTCTGTAGTGGAAGTCACTGCATTAAAAACAGACATGACTCTGTAGTGGAAGTCACTGCATTAAAAACAAACATGACTCTGTAGAGGAAGTCACTGCATTAAATACAGACATGACTCAACAGTGGAAGTCACTGCATTAAAAACAGACATGACTGTAGTGGAAGTCACTGCATTATAAACAGACATGACTCTGTAGAGGAAGTCACTGCATTAAAAACAGACATGACTCTGTAGTGGAAGTCACTGCATTAAAAACAGACATGACTCTGTAGAGGAAGTCACTGCATTAAAAACAGACATGACTCTATAGTGGAAGTCACTGCATTAAAAACAGACATGACTCTATAGTGGAAGTCACTGCATTAAACACAGACATGACTCTGTAGTGGAAGTCACTGAATTAAAAACAGACATGACTCTGTAGTGGAAGTCACTGCATTAAAAACAGACATGACACTGTAGTGGAAGTCACTGCATTAAAAACAGACATGACTCTGTAGTGGAAGTCACTGCATTAAAAACAGACATGACTCTGTGGTGGAAGTCACCGCATTATAAACAAACATGACTCTGTAGTGGAAGTCACTGCATTAAAAACAGACATGACTCTGTAGTGGAAGTCACTGCATTAGAAACAAACATGACTCTGTAGTGGAAGTCACTGCATTAAACACAGACATGACTCTGTAGTGGAAGTCACTGCATTAGAAACAGACATGACTCTGTAGTGGAAGTCACTGCATTATAAACAGACATGACTCTGTAGTGGAAGTCACTGCATTAAACACAGACATGACTCTGTAGTGGAAGTCACTGCATTATAAACAGACATGACTCTGTAGTGGAAGTCACTGCATTAGAAACAGACATGACTCTGTAGTGGAAGTCACTGCATTAAACACAGACATGACTCTGTAGTGGAAGTCACTGCATTAAAAACAGACATGACTCTGTAGTGGAAGTCACTGCATTAAAAACAGACATGACTCTGTAGTGGAAGTCACTGCATTAAAAACAGACATGACTCTGTAGTGGAAGTCACTGCATTAAAAACAGACATGACTCTGTAGTGGAAGTCACTGCATTAAAAACAGACATGACTCTGTAGTGGAAGTCACTGCATTAAAAACAGACATGACTCTGTAGTGGAAGTCACTGCATTAAACACAGACATGACTCTGTAGTGGAAGTCACTGCATTAAAAACAGACATGACTCTGTAGTGGAAGTCACTGCATTATAAACAGACATGACTCTGTAGTGGAAGTCACTGCATTAAAAACAGACATGACTCTGTAGTGGAAGTCACTGCATTAAGAACAGACATGACTCTGTAGTGGAAGTCACTGCATTAAAAACAGACATGACTCTGTAGTGGAAGTCACTGCATTAAGAACAGACATGACTCTGTAGTGGAAGTCACTGCATTAAACACAGACATGACTCTGTAGTGGAAGTCACTGCATTAAAAACAGACATGACTCTGTAGTGGAAGTCACTGCATTATAAACAGACATGACTCTGTAGGGGAAGTCACTGTATTAAAAACAGACATGACTCTGTAGTGGAAGTCACTGCATTAAAAACAGACATGACTCTGTAGTGGAAGTCACTGCATTAGAAACAGACATGACGCCTGACCCAGCATCCTGCAGAACAGATCCAACAGAACAGTCATACTACATACTACCTTCAAACGTTGTATGCAGTATGTATTGCAGTATGTATTGCATACTAGATCCATAGGTAGTATGTAGCAGGTGGTTTCAAAAACAGCCATAGCCTATGAACATGGGGTGCAATTTAACCGCTAAGCCAGGGCAGGGTTCCCACTCTTTTTCAGAGATCTTTATCCAGGACATTTTCAGGGATGATCAAGCTGGTATGACAGTCTAAATTGAGTTCCTAATTTAGTTCCTAAATAGTCTAATATGTTCCTCTCAGTGGAAGTCTACATTGAAAGACGTGCAGTCTATGGCAAAAATATCAAATGCTGTCAGTAACGGCACAGCATAACATGCTTTTCTGATTGGTCCAACAGATTTCACAGAGAAATGAACACAATGTGTTTTTTTAAATAACCTGGTGCAATTTTATCTGTGCAATAACATACCTCACTATCTATTTATCAGATAGAAGAGTATATATTGTGTATACATCTGTAATAGTTGCCATATTTTATTCTATTTTACCTTTATCATTGCTATTATATATTTTTTAACTATGTTAGTACACTGTTGTTTTCCACTGTCCTGTGTTGTAAGCTGCTGTAACAACATTATCTTATAATCACACACAAAGAGAAAAATCTGAAGCATCCATGTTTTATTTAAACACTTGCTTTTGCACAGTTGTATTTTTTGCATATTGCGCAACATATCAAATTGTCTTAATAATCTTGTATGAAACAACATGGACAAAAATAGATTTCCTTTCATAGAAATGGCAGAAAAATAGTGCATTTAAAAGCTCCAGAAATAAGAAACGGGCGCCAAAAACATCAAATGCTGTCGGTAACAACACAGTGTAACATGTTTTTCTGATTGGTCCAACAGATTTCACAGAGAAATGAACATAATGTGGTTTTTTTAAATAACCTGGTGCAATTTTATCTGTGCAATAACATACCTCACTATCTGTTTATCAGATAGAAGTGTATATATTGTGTATACATCTGTAATAGTTGCTTAGTACACTGTTGTTTTCCCCTGTCCTGTATTGTAAGCTGCTGTAACTAAAGAACTTCCCCCAATGGGGGACCAATAAAGTATATCTTATCTTATCTTATAATCACACACAAAAAAAACTTAAGCATCCATGTTTTATTTAAACACTTGCTTTTGCAAAGTTGTGTTTTTTTGCATATTTTATAACATATTAAATTGTCTTAATAATCTTGTATGAAACAACATGGACAAAAATAGATTTTCTTTTATACAAATGGCAGAAAAATAGTGCATTTAAAAGCTCCAGAAGTAAGGAAGGGGCGCCAAAAACATCAAATGCTGTCGGTAACAGCTGGAAGGACTGAATATGGCGACAACAAGGACTCAAAATTGAGGTTTTCATTTCATAGAGAATGCAGATGATTAAGAAATGAATCTTAAAGTTTAGTCTTTTTAGGTTCCAGCCCCAAACTACAAATCAGCTTGGTTGCAAAAACAACCATTACACTGGTGGGATGAATGCATACAACACTGAAAAACCTCCACCAAGTTGATGTATGCACAACAAAACTCTTTAAAGTGCATCATATCTGACTCTACACTGACAGAGGTGCAGTCATGGAGCTGGTTATTGCATCCACAGCAGGGCTGCAGAGCAGAGACGTGTCCTGCAGGAGGGACACCAGCTCCACAGAGCCTGGCAGATCAGTCTGGTTCTCAGGCACCCTGCGCTTCTTGGGCACCACCCTCTTTGTTGCACCATAACCGCTCAACCTGGAAGCGAGCGACCTCTTCGGTCGAGGCTTCTTGATCTTCTTCCTCATGGGGTCGTGTGCGATGCTGTGACGCTGCAGACTCTGCTTCATCGTGAAGGTCTTCCTGCAGCCCGCGTGGGTGCAGGCGAAGGGCCTCTGCTCCTCGTGGAAGGAGCCGATGTGGCTCTGCAGGTTGAAGGCCGTGGTGAAAGACCTCTCACAGCCTTCTCTGGGACACTTCAGCACCACGCGTACGTCTGAGTGGATGTGCTGATGCTGCTGCAGGAACCACGAGTCCCTGAACTCCTTGCTGCAGTGCTCACACCGGACTGTGAGCCTGTGCTGCTCCTTCCTGTGCTTCTGGTACTCAGTCCAGGTCTTCCCTGTGAAGCTGCAGCCCTCCTCCTTGCAGGGGTAGCCTCTGTGCACCTTCTGGTGTCGCTTCAGCTTACTGGGGAAGGTGAAGCGCATCTCACATCCTTCATAGCTGCACTGGTAAGGTGGCAGCTGAGTGTGCTGCTCACACATGTGGGACTTCAGCTGCTTGTTCTTCTTGAACTCGAGCCCACAGCCTTCAACTTTACACACATACTTCTTCTGCTCCTCCTCAGTGTGAGCCCTGCTGATGTGCCTGGTCCTGTTGGAGTTGGTGGTGAAGGCCTCTTTGCAGCCCTCCACGGTGCATTCAAAGGGCTTCACACCGCTGTGAGTGAGGTCATGTCGGGACAGGTGGTACGGGCTGCAGAAGGACTTACCGCAGCCATCATGGCCACATGTGTAGGGCTTCACTCCAGTGTGTTTACAGAGGTGAGCGTTCAGCTTCCACTGTTTGTTGTAAGCGGCCGAGCAGTCAGGGAACGAGCAGATGTAACGTTTCTGTGTTTCCGGTTTAATTTCCATTTCTGTGACATTGATGAATGTCAGAGAGCACGAGCTGAAAGTCTGTCCCCGAGCACGTTTTCGTCCCGTTGACACCGGTACTTCCCAGAGTGCTTTGCAAACTGACGTCACTTCCTCTGAAAGAAAGCTGCATTCAGGTACTCATGGGATGCTCGGAGTTCTCACAACTTATAAGATAAGATAAGATATTACTTTATTGAGGAATTCAGTTGTTACAGCAACCCAGACATAAGTAAGATCAAGACAGAAGTTTCAATAAGTAGAATAAAAAAATAAAATAAGATAAGTAAAAATAAGAATAGATAAATAAAGCTAGAATACAATTTAGATATATACAATGTTACAATGGAATTTAAATTAAATAGCAGTAATTACAGGCAGTATTAAAAAAATAATAATTCAGTAGTGACAGGTGTGATTATTTTAAATAACATTGGTATGACAAGAGATTATATTGTCTTTAATCGCTGTCGTATTTTACTGTTATTTATTTATTACATTAACTTATGCTGTCCTCCACAGACCCTCTAGTCCCGTGTACAGACCCGGTGCCTGACTTGTAGCATGTATATATGATGGATGTGTTGTAGATGTTAAATGTTGTTTGGTTGTTGTATGGTAAGCTATAAATAAATTGCCCTTCTTGGGATCAGTAAAGTTGTCTGAATCTGAATCTGAATTATGGTTGGTAATGACAGATAAAGCAATAAATAAAAAAATAACAAATAGTCCAATTTCTAATATATAAATCAGGGGGTTCCCAAAGTGTGGGTTGGGTCCCCCTGGAGGGTCGCCAGACACGAATGGGGGGGTCGTGACATGTCTTCCAAAATGTTTTTGTTTTTTTAAGTTATCTAAAAGAAAAAAATATATCATTATTATTTATTATTGTTTATTTACCTTGTTTTCTTATGTATATCTTCCTTTTTGTTTGTACTGTTAATTATTATTATTATCATTATAGTATTTTTTTGTATTTATTTTGTCTTCTCTTTGTTGGTTTTGTATTAATTATATATAATTTGTTAACTTGTGGTGGACAAAGAAATACTGAAAAAAAGCAATAAAAAAATTTGAATGACAAAAGTTAAGATAAGATAGTCCTTTACTCGTCCCACAACGGGGAAATTCAAGTGTCACAGCAGCAAAGTAGACAGTGAAAAAATATATAAAGCAAACAAGAACCTATAAAGTAACAATTATTAAAAAGCTATTAGCAATTAAAATTAAAATTAAATTAAAGAGGTAAAAAAGAAGCATATCTCATGTTTGCGTACATGTATTTCCCTGAAACTAGTCTTTCCGATTATTCTGACAGCACGTGAACGCACCCTTCCGTCTTGATTACCCATCAGCCCTCTGGTGTGTTTTTGGTTGTGCAGCTACAGGAGCTTCTGTAAGTCAGTAAGTCTGTTTTTAAAGCTTTAAATCATCAGTAATCATATCAGAAGCTTATTTTAAAGAACCACACATGTTATTTTAGTTGCTTTTGTCTTTTAGCTTCATGACAGTTTAATATAAACGACAGTAAAACGACACATAGCAAGCTAACACATGCTAATGCTAGCTTGGTTCGACGCTTGTTTTTGAGAAACTCAATAATAAACTTATTTAATTCTGACCTTTAACATTGTTACAACACACCCTAACCTGCACGCATGACAAAGAGATATGTGTCAGAATATTCTGACTAGGTCACATTTATAATTATGCTCTAACATTTCCATTTGCTGAAGTTACCCAGCTTATAACACTCAACAATAAGACTTATTTAGAGTATTTTCAGTGTTTTAATTGAGCTGTTTTTAATATAAGTTGTACTAGATGTTGTATTTTGATTTACTGAACCTGCATTCAAACAGGAAGATTTATTTAGTGATTTGAAATGTCTCAGTTATTAAAAACATACAAGTAAAGACACTAAAATAATGACAATATGATTAAAAAAACAACATAAATTGACATTTTATTTACATTATTATAATAGTTTTATTTCACTTAACTTCATTTGTTAACTAGTTCAAATTTAAGTCACTTTTTTAAGTATATAGTGTCCTATTTTAAATTATTATAGAAACATATTATTTAATTTATTGCTGATTATTTCTTTATTAATTTAGTTATTAATCAGATATTATCTTACAGATTACCTCTCCGCATTTTAATATTTTATTTTATTTTTCTGTATTTATTATAAGTGTAGCATCTTAGTTCCTTTTGCTGGTTTAATATTTTAGAGTTTTATTAATTTATTAATTTATTTTATTTTGGTGAGTTTAATTTCCTATCTTGAATTTTAACATCTTATTTTACCTCCAGTGTTTCCTCATTAATATTTCATGACGTCACTGCCTCATTTGTACTAGATGTTTTATTTTGATTTACTGAACCTGTATTCAAACAGGAAGATGTATTTAGTGATTTGAAATGTCTCAGTTATTAAAAACATTCAAGTAAAGACACACAAATAATGACAATATGATTAAAAAACAAAAACAAATTGACAGATTTTTAACTATTGCTCTTTTAATAGTTTTATTTCTCCTTACTTTATTTATTTCTTATCTAGACCAAATTCAATCACCTTTTTAAGTATATACTGTCCTATTTTAAATTATTGTTGACATATATTATTGTTTCAGTCCATTTAAAAATATATATTTATTTTAATTTAATGTGGATTATTTATTTTGTAATTTAGTTATGAATTAGATCTGATAATTTTATGATTTTTGCAAATTACCTCTCAGCATTTTAATATTTTATTTTATTTTGCTATATTTATTATAAGTGTAGCATCTTAGTTTATTTTACTGGTTTAATATTTTAGAGTTTTAATATCTTAATAATTTTATTTTATTTTGCTGTATTTATTATAAGTGTAGCATCTTAGTTTATTTTACTGGTTTAATATTTCAGAGTTTTAAAATCTTAATAATTTATTTTATTTTGGTGAGTTTAATTTCCTATCTTGAGTTTTAACATCTTATTTTACCTCCAGTGTTTCCTCATTAATATTTCATGACAGCATTTCCTCAGTTCATCAGCAACTGCTTTATTATTTTAATTTAATTATTTATTATTATTATTATTATTTTTTTTTTTTTTTGTTGCATATATCATGTTTATAGAATCTGTCTACCAAAGTAAAAGAAACCTGTTGCCATCCTAGCAGCTCTGTGTTACATGATTTAACAGTATCCTCTCAGTATGGTCTCAGTGATTGATTCCTTTGTTTGTGTGTTGAAACAGGTCAAAGTAAAAGCAGTGAGCAGATCCAGACGTCAGGATGGTAAGCCATGACTCCTATAATTTACCTCTGTCAAGATTCAAACAACCACAAGCTTTCATAAAGATAATCTGTGTTTCTTTAACCATGTCCTGAAACATTCTCTCCTCCAGGGTGAGAGGAAAGGAACAAACCACTACTACCCTCCAGACTTTGATCCAGCTAAGGTGAGCATTTGAACGTCTTTAAAGTTCAGCTTCATCTTATGGAGACAAACTAACGTTCTGTTATTCTGTGTCTTCAGCATGGCTCCCTCAACGGATACCACAAGACCCACGCTCTGCGGGAGAGGGCCAGGAAGCTGTCCCAGGGCATCCTCATCATCAGGTCAGTGAAGACACAGAGAGAAATGACACAGGATTATTAGCTTCTCATTTTTATTTCTATAGCACCTTTCATACATTCAAGCATGCATCCTTAACTGCTTCATGAAAGAACAGAGAGACAGAAAACAACAGGAAGAGGTAAAAATGGAAAAGAATGTGATATAAAATACTTAAAAAATAAGATCATGATGATCAAATCAATAAAAAAAAAACCCAGAAATATCAGAAAATAAAGAAAATTCACATTCAAAGCTGTATGTGCGTTTGATGCCCCGCCTCAACGCATGCCACGCCCACAATTTTTGTCTGATCAAAATTTATTATGATAATTTTTTCTTGTAAAGGTGTCTGCTATAGGTTTGGAATGAATCGGAGAAGTGCCTTCGGAGAAGATAACGAAAGTGTGCACTCTTATTTTGACGCCACTTTTCATTTTCAAAGCTAGGTGGCGCTCTTCCTGTTGAGTTTGGGATATGGATGCAAGAGGCTTTTTTCGTGCGTCCTGATGCCATGAATATGTGTAAAAATTTTCAAGCATGTAGCTCAAAATAACCCCTATGGGGAGGTTTTTTTTTAAAACTGTAGGGGGCGCTAGTGAGCACGTTTTTTTGGCTTTTTTTTTGCGAAACCCATAAAATGTCGCAATTTTACTGAGGACTGATGAGTGTGTTGGATGAGGTGAGATTACGTGCGTTTTAAAGTCACAAAATTCCATTTTCCGGCTTTTTTTTTTTTGATGCCCCGCCCCAAAGTCTGACACGCCCACAACTTTCGTCTGAACGGAATGCCTTTACTTTGTATTAATCGTCAATGTGTTTACTATAGAATGTGACTAGTTTGGACTGAATCAGAGAAAAGCTCTAGGAGAAATGAGAATGTGCACCCTTGCACGGACCCATTTTGGCCCATTTTTTTCATGTTCAAAGCTAGGTGGCGCTCTTCCAGTTGAGTTTTGAATATGGGTGCCACTGACTTTCTTGTGCGTCCTGATGCCATGAATATGGGTAAAATTTTTCAAGCATGTAGCTCAAAATAACCCCTATGAGGAGGGGTTTTTGAAAGCTGTAGGGGGCGCTAGTGAGCACATTTTTTCGCCTTTCTTTTTGCGAAACCCATAAAATGTCGCAATTTTTCCCAGGACTGACGAGTGTGTTGGATGAGGTGAGATTACGTGCATTTTAAAGTCACAAAATTCAATTTTCCGACGTATTTTTTTTGATGCCCCGCCCCAAAGTCTGACACGCCCACAACTTTCGTCTGAATGGAATGCCTTTACTTTGTTTTAATCGTCAATGGGTTTACTATAGAATGTGCCTAGTTTGGACTGAATCAGAGAAAAGCTCTAGGAGAAATGAGCAAAAGTATGCACCCTTGCACGGACCCATTTTGGCCCGTTTTTTCATGTTCAAAGCTAGGTGGCGCTCTTCCTGTTCAGTTTTGAATATGGGTGCCACTGACTTTTTTGTGCGTCCTGATGCTATAAATATGTGTAAGATTTTTCATGCATGTAGCTCAAAAAAGTCGATGCGTAGGGTGTTATTTTTACCTCTAGGGGGCGCTACAGATTTTTTTTTTGCGAGACCTATAATAACTTGCAATTTCCACCAGACCCGATGAGTGTGCAAAAATATACTCACGCTTTCATTAACGTTCAGGGGTTCAAAACTGCAATCTCCTATAATAATAACCCTTAGGGTTACAATAGGGCCTTCGCCACCATCGGTGCTCGGGCCCTAATAAAATCAGGGCTGTATTTTGTATTATTGCAGTTTGTTTGTTGTGTTCTTTGGTGGACCAGAAAGGAGAGCATACAGTAGTCCAGCCTGCTGGTTATAAAGCGTGCATTAGTCTCTCTGTGTAACTCAGAGAGAAGAAAGACATGCTGTATATACAAGGAAATAAGAAGCACAATTTCTACCAAACTGTTTCTATCTTTAAGGTTTGAGATGCCGTACAACATCTGGTGTGACGGCTGCAAGAATCACATCGGCATGGGTAAGTTAAGAGACACCAGACCCTTTTAGTTTTGAGCCTCACATTGTGTTTTTATTTATATTCCCTGACGCTGATGTTCTGCTCTGCACAGGGGTCCGTTACAACGCAGAGAAGAAGAAAGTGGGGAACTACTACACCACGCCAATCTACAGGTAAACACACACACTGAGTTTGTGAGTTTTGTAAAGTTTACACTCTGAAGAGGAAAAGAAATGAACTCAGACAGTTTCTGTATTTCTGTCTCATCCAGGTTTAGGATGAAGTGCCATCTGTGCGTCAACTACATCGAGATGCAGACAGATCCGGCCACATGTGACTATGTGATTGTCACCGGTGCAAGCCGGAAGGAGGAGCGCTGGGACATGGAGGAGAACGAGCAGATCCTCACAACAGGTATGAATAACAGGGACGGGCATTTCAAGCCAAAACACTACTTGATATTATTCAGAAACATAATCAGAAATATTTTATTCATCCCAGGGAGGGAAACTCAGTCATTAAAGTTGCTCTATACACAGTAAGTTATACAAATACAATAATAAGCTCTATAGAGCTACATGGTTGAGGTCCATGTGACATGTGACAAACAGCTTTAAAGGTGACATATCACGCTTTTTTCATCAACATATATTGGTCTAAGAGGTCCCCAAAACATGTCTTTAAGGTTTATGCTCAAAAAAACACTTTGAAATCAGATTTTGGTCTGCCTGAAAAACCCTCTTCTTCAGTCCTCCTCAGAACACTCTGTTTTCTCTCTGACCACGCCCCCTCAGGAAGTGGGTGTGGCCTCGGCTCTCCAGCACGTTGATCTAATGTTTACATGTTGGCTGAATATACACGGCTGCTCACAGACCCGCGTTACTTCAACCCTCTGAATCTGATCCAGAATCTGATCCTGACAGAGAGGCGCCTGTAGCAGGACCTTTCTGAAGGATTGGTCACAGATTTAGTGTTTCTTGTTGTTTTATTTATCAGTATGTCGACGTGTGTCTTGGTACACAACTACGAACATGTAGCTATGTAGCTATGCTAACTAGCGCTAGCACTTATCCATGATAAATAAAAATCATCCACTAGATCTTCAAATCTGCAGACGTGGGGAGTAAAACCCGACCTTTGTGTTTATTAAGACAGCCTACAACTAGCATGCCTCCCTCCTAAGCTCCTTGTTAGCACACATGTGTGCAGGGAATGAAAAACGGAGGAGGGGTTGAGTTGTATTTTTATACAGTCTATGGGCTGAACAAGCTCCGAGCTCTGACTTCCTGTTACAGACCGGATGGCGTTGTGACGTATGAAAAACACTGAAAACTGAAACGGCTGGTTTCAGCACACATTTACAGAAAGGTGGAGAAATCAGAACAGGGGCAGAATGGATTCTTTTCATTTTCAGGGGGTTTGTAGACAGGGACACATATTTCAGGTAGAGAACCATTAAAAAGTCGATTTTGCATGATATGTCACCTTTAAGACGCCTTTATAGCCAGAGTAAAACAGTGAAAATGACCCATCCCTGATGAATAAAGTCATGTTTTTAAGAGGTTACAGGGATCTCCTTCCTCTACCAACCAAACAGGCTGTACCTCATTCATAGTGAAGTTCAGTGAAGCACAGTATTCATCATCTCTCTCCTCTGTGCAGAGAGGACAGAGAAGGAGAAGCTAGAGACGGACGCCATGTTCAAACTGGACCACGGTGGGAAAGACAAAGAGAAGCTGAAGAAGGCTCTGCCCTCTCTGTCTGAGATCCAGGAGCACCAGTCAGGCTGGAAGGACGACTTCCAGCTCAACAGCTCCCTCCGCAGGAAGTTCAGGGTATGACAGTCACGTCTGTGTTTATAACAGCTGCTTTAATGATTCTTTTCATGGTATATTATGACATGTTAGTTTTGAACTGACTGTTCTTCTTTGTGTTTCTGTGTGCAGACTGAGAAGAAGGTCCAGGCGGAGCAGGAGGAGAAGGACAACAAGGTGAGGATGAGGACCAACCTGTCCATCCCTCTGCTGCCGGAGAAGGAGGAGGACAAGAGGCTGGCAGCGCTGCTCACCTACCAGGCGCCTGACTGTAAGAAACACACACATGCTGTAACCTCAGGCACACGGTCAGAGGACATGTTGGTCATGATGTGTTCAAAGTCATCCTTCTTAAAGGGAAATATCCAAAAGATTAAAATAACAAAAGAACCAATGACCTCATCATTTCAAAAAAATTAAAATAATGATGAATAAGATTTATATAGTGCTTTTCCAAGTACTGAAAGATGCTTTGTAAAATAATAATAAGAAAAATTAAAAATAAATAAAATACATACAAATGAAAAAAATGATAATAATTAAAATATAATAATAAAGTTATAATATTAAAATAGTTAAAATAATAATATAAAATCATTATAATAATAGAAAATAAAAATAGATAAAATACATAAAAAAAATGATAATAATTTAAATGATATAATAAAATAAATAAAACATTAAAATAGTTAAAATAATAATAGAAAATAATTATAATAATAGAAAATAAAAATAGATAAAATACATACAAATAAAATAAATGATAATATTTAAACTAATATAATCCAATAATAAAGTTTTATAATAATCATAGAAAATAATAATTATAATGATAAAAAATAAAAAAATAAATAAAATACTTTAAAATAAAATAAATTATAATAATTTAAAAAATCTAATAAAATAATTACAGATTAGAATAACTATAATAATAAAAATTAAAAATAAATAAAATACATAAAATAAATGACAATTCAAATAATATAATAACATAATAAAATATTTATAATATTTTGATACAATAATTATAATAATACAAATAAAAAAAATAAAGAAAATACATAATATACATAATGATATAAATGATAATTTTAGAAAATAAATGAATTAGATAAATTAAAAAATAACTTAAATGAAATGTTCTTATTATTTCCTCTTTCTCCTCAGCCTACGACGACAGGCAGCACAGTAAGCGGAAAGAGATCTCCTCCCGCTCGTGGTTCAACGCGTCCCCATCGGCTCCTGGAAGTGCAGCAGGCAGTCTGCTCCATAAGCTCGGCCTGCAGGGGAAAGAAGCCGCCGTGGCTAAAGCCCTGAGCTCCTCACACAGCCCCCTGATCCGCAAGCGTTCAGGAGGACCGGGACTCAAAACAGAACCCTGTGCCACCGTCACCCGCAGACTGTCGCAGCCTGAACTTAACACGTGTGATGGAGAGATTTCAAAAGAACCTAATGGTATGACACCAACACAGCAAGGAGAGGAGGGAACAGAGACACACGTCAAAATCTCACAGGCAGGAGAGGAGAAACTGACTAACGCAAAGGACTCTGGGAAGGAGCAGGAGCAGGAGAAGGACACTAGTTTAGGAGCGATCACATCTCTGGTGGCGGATTACAGCGACTCAGACTCAGACCCGGGACAGTGAGGCTGGATTTGAAGCTGAACAGACAATTTCTGTTGTCAATGAACAGATGTTAGAGTCTGAGAATGTGAGAGTGAAGAAAACTCCATGATTTTTGTTGCACCCAAACCAAGAAATACCAATGTGTGTTTTCATCTTGCAGCCAATCAACCTTTGATTTAATGTGACGTGTGATGAAGCCCACTACCTGTGTGTGGTGATGTCGACAGCAGGGTGCATAGCGGTCCAAAATCGTCACCAACATGTTGAAAGTTTTGTTTAAATTCGACCCTTTAATGTATTTATGTTGCAGACTTTGGGAAGAGGAGAGTTGCCAGCTTTTTATGTCATTCTTGATTTTTATTTCACACTTTACAGGTATTTTTATTTCTGCTGGTGTCATCATTTTCAAACAACACTCAGTCCATGTGGTCTCAGCAGAAACACTCTGTTTTCCATTAAGCTGTGCTGTATGTGATTGTTCATCTCCCACATGTGTACAAACCTTTTAAATTAAAGGTACTATGAAACACTGTTGCTCTTGTTGGAGTTTGTTACCTCTGTGTTACAGACTGTGTAGACCGTGTAGCAGGTTATCTCGTCAAAATCTTTGTTTAAACACTTTGAAAAGAAAATATTGAAGGCAGGAAAATACTGAACAGACCTTTGGAGGTGGTGGAAGTCGGATGCAGCGAAGGTTTGTTCTCTCCCATCTTAAGACAGAAGAGGAATCCAAAGACAGTGGATTTACAGCAGAACTGTTACTCTGAATTCAATCAGGAGAGACTTCATAAGTACGAGTCAACAGAGTATTTTAACGCTAATGGCGAATACAGGTCCAATCTCAATGTCCCCAAACCCTTCTTGACTTAAAGGTGACATATCACGCTTTTTTCATCAATATATATTGGTCTAAGAGGTCCCCGAAACATGTCTTTAAAGTTTATGCTCAAAAAAACACTTTGAAATCAGATTTTGGTCTGCCTGAAAACCCCTCTTCTTCAGTCCTCCTCAGAACAGGCTGTTTTCTCTCTGACCACGCCCCCTCAGGAAGTGGATGTGGCCTCGGCTCTCCAGCACGTTGATCTAATGTTTACATGTTGGCTGAATATACACGGCTGCTCAGAGATCACGTTACTTCAACCCTCTGAATCTGATCCTGACGGAGAGGCGCCTGCAGCAGGACCTTTCTGAAGGATTGGTCACAGATTCTGTGTTTCTTGTTGTTTTATTTGTCAGTATGTCGACGTGTGTCTTGGTACACAGCTACAGCTACGACATGTAGCTATGCTAACTAGCGCTAGCACTTATCCATGATAAATAAAAATCATCCACTAGATCTTCAAATCTGCAGACGTGGGGAGTCAAACCGACCTTTGTGTTTATTAAGACAGCCTACAACGAACAATGGAGCCAGATCAATGAGCAAACACAGAGAAGTTGCATTAACGCCAGGTATAGGCTCTGCAACTACAATTTTATACACAGGGCATATTTTACACCTGAGAGACTGGCTCATATTAAAACAGATATATCCCCTCTCTGCCTTCGATGTAAACTGGAAATTGGTTCGCTAATACATACAGTGTGGTCCTGCAATAAGTTAAGACAGTGGTGGCTGGGAATTGAGAATATTCTTGAGAAAGTATTGTCGCAGAATATTTCCTTGTCACCTGTGATAGTAATGCTAGGGGACTTGACCGACTTAAAGCTCCCCTCCCAAAGCTTAAAGGGTTTTGTGAGCCTAGCCATTACAGCTGCCAAGAAATGTATTACATCTAAGTGGAATCATGTACAGTCATGGCCAAAAGTTTTGAGAATGACACAAATATTACATTTTCACAAAGTCTGCTGTTTCAGTTTTTATAATGGGAATTTGCATATACTCCAGAATGTTATGAGGAGTGATCAGCTCAACTGCAATTAATTGCAAAGTCCCTCTTTGCCTTGAAAATGAACTTTATCACCAAAAACACATTTCCACTGCATTTCAGCCCTGCCACAAAAGGACCAGCTAACATCATTTCAATGACACACAGGTGTCACACACATTAACACAGGTGTGGGTGTTGATGAGGACAAGGCTGGCGATCAATCTGTCATGATTGAGTGACTGGACACTTTAAAAGGAAGATGCTGCATGACACCATTGTTCCTCATCTGTTAGCCATGGTTACCTGCAAGGAAACACGTGCAGCCATCATTGCATTGCACAAAAAGGGCCTAAAAGGGAAGTTTATAGCAGCGAGTAAGATTGCACCTCAGTCAACCGTCTATCAAATTATTAAGAACTTCAAGGAGAGAGGTTCAATTGTTGCCAAACAGGCTCCAGGGCGCCCAAGAAAGTCCAGCAAGCGCCAGGACCGTCTCCTGAAGGTGTTACAGCTGCGGGATCGGGCCACCACCAGTGCAGAGCTTGCTCAGGAATGGCAGCAGACAGGTGTGAGTGCATCTGCACGCACAGTGAGGCCAAGACTTTTGGAGGAAGGCCTGGTGTCAAGGAGGGCAGCAAAGAAGCCACTTCTCTCCAGTAAAAACATCAGGGACAGACTGATATTCTGCAGAAGGTACAGGGACTGGACTGCTGAGGACTGGGGTAAAGTCATTTTCTCTGATGAATCCCCTTTCCGATTGTTTGGGGCATCTGGAGGAAGGCTTGTTTGGAGAAGACGAGGTGAGCGCTACCATCAGTCCTGTCTCTTGCCAACAGTGAAGCATCCTGAGACCATTCATGTGTGGGGTTGCTTTTCGGTCAAGGGAGTGGGCTCTCTCACAATCTTGCCTAAAAACACAGCCATGAATAAAGAATGGGACCAGAACGTCCTCCGAGAGCAACTTCTCCCAACCATCCAAGGGCAGTTTGGTGATGAAGAATGCCTTTTCCAGCATGATGGAGCACCTTGCCATAAAGCAAAAGTCATAACAAAATGGCTCGGGGAACAAAACATTAAGATTTTGGGCCCTTGGCCAGGAAACTCCCCAGATCTTAATCCCATTGAGAACTTGTGGTCAATCCTCAAGAGGCGGGTGGACAATCAAAAACCCACAAATTCTGACAAACTCCAAGCATTGATTATGCAAGAATGGACTGCCATCAGTCAGGATTTGGTCCAGAAGTTGATTGACAGCATGCCAGGGAGAATTGCAGAGGTCTTGAAAAAGAAGGGTCAACACTGCAAATATTGACTTATTGCATGAATTCTGTGTAATTCTCAATAAAAGCTTTTGATACTTATGAAATGCTTCTAATTGTATTTCATTATACCATAGAAACATCTGACAAAAACACCTAAAAACCCTGAAGCAGCAGACTTTGGGAAAATGTAATATTTGTGTCATTCTCAAAACTTTTGGCCATGACTGTAGACCCTCCAAACATTATTCAATGGATTAAATAGGTCAGTTCATGTGCTCCTTTGGAGAAAATCACCTGTTCCATCAGAGGTAGCCCACAGCTGTTTCACAAGACCTGGGACCCCTGGATGGCCTATCTAGAGTCCGGTCAATACAATGTTTAACTTATTGGTACTCGTACTTCATCTGTGTTCAAATATCAGCCACCTGTAGATGTGTGAGTAAAGTGTAAGGGGAAGATATGTATGTATGTGTATGTTACATTGAAGATTGTGGGTGCATCTCTCCTTGTAATGGCATGGTTTTGTTTTTTTGTTCTTTGTTTTTGTTTTTGTTTTTGTTTTGTTGTTGTACTCTATGGTGTTTTGTAAACTGTTTGTCCGAATAAGAATGAAGAAAAATGAATAAACAGAATTTTCCAAAAAAAGACAGCCTACAACTAGCATGCCTCCCTCCTAAGCTCCTTGTTAGCACACATGTGTGCAGGGAATGAAAAACAGAGGAGGAGGGGTTGAGTTGTATTTTATACAGTCTATGGGCTGAACAAGCTCCGAGCTCTGACTTCCTGTTACAGACCGGATGGCGTTGTGACGTATGAAAAACACTGAAAACTTACAGAAAGGTGGAGAAATCAGAACAGGGGCAGAATGGATTTTTTTCATTCTCGGGGGGTTTGTAGACAGGGACACATATTTCAGGTAGAGAACCATTAAAAAGTCCATTTTGCATGATGTGTCACCTTTAAATTTGCACTCTCTTGTACAGACCAAGCTATGGCCTCATGTTTTTGTGTTCTTGTGTGTGTGTAAGTACATGTGTAAGTGTGTTCGTAACCATGTCTGTTCTGAAAAAAAACCTCAGAAAATAAAAGGTTTAAAGAAATGGCACAGAAGTAACAGGTGAATAAAAAAAAATGAATAGAACTCAAAAGAGAGACGTTAACAAGAAGCGGAGAAAAGGGCAACCAACTTTGGCCGTACAAAAATCTATTCATTGTCGCACATATGTGAATAAACATTGTCATTTTTATATTTATAGTTTTATATTTCTATATTTTAATTTGTTGTGGTTAAGCAGTCTGCACGGTCAGAGCCTGGATCACATGGCAGTCAGTCAGTCCGTCCCTTAAAAGCCTTGAATTTGAGGAAAGTAAAAATTGTTACCAGTTGTCCCAGTTATATAGTTTAGGTGACGTCAGTGAAGTCAAAAAGGGCTCAGGGTTTAGGGAGGACATTGAGAATGGGCCTCAGTTTGATGAAGTGAGCATTGACAGTGATGCACCACAGCACCCTCTGGTGGACTCGTCTGGCACAAGTTGTTCACATGTGTGTGTTCAGAGGGGACGGCTATGACAGGATCCTGCTGACTGATGCTTGTTTTTCCAGAGTGTGACTCTGAGATTACTCATCATGTGCGTGACGACATAACTTTTATTTACTCATTACAAACTTTCCTAACTTTGTTGTACAAAATGTTACAACTCTGTGGATCCAACAAGAAGCTGTATGACTTTTTGTTCCTCCAAGCTCCACCAAGAACCCAGTATAGAACCTGTTTTTAACAGGATCCTCATCCATCCTTTGAGTCCATTTAAGACTTAAATCTAAAGTCAGTATCAGTATTTTGTAATTTAGATAATTTCTGGATGAAAACATTGTGAGATTATTTGTGAGTTTGTCTTTTTGGTGCTGTAAATCTTCCTTTCATTTTGCTTCATGTTAGCTAAGAGGGACTGAAAAAAGTCCTGGATTACCTGGTGCAACTTAGGTAGACAAACATAACCTCAGTTTGTTCTGGGTGTAGTATTAAACAACATTTTATCAATGAATGAATGAATCAATCTTTATTTGTATAGTGCCGAATCACAACAAACGTTATCTCAAGACGCTTTTACAAACATAAGAGGTCTATCCACTCTATGTTAAATTATGAACAGAGACCCAACTTCAAGACAGGGTTAGACTCAGTCTGACCCCACCTTAATCCACCATGAGCATTGCACATCGCAGTATTTAGCTAGTTACAGTGGAGAGGAAAAACTTCCTTTTAACAGGCAGAAACCTCCAGCAGGACCAGACTCATGTTAGACACACATCTGCCTCGACCGAGTTGGGTCTGGAAAGACAGATAGAGGGGAGTAAGAGAGAGAGGTGATAGTGATGAGACGAGTAGTAGAAGCTGTTACCGCTGGAGTCCAGATCGTCCGCAGCAGGAGGACGTCTACGGCAGCTCAGAGGAATCTACGAGACAAGGGAGCTCAGGGACTCCAGAAAGGTCTATGGTTAGTAACTTTAATGGGACAGGAAGAGTTAAAGTAAGAGACAGGCAGAGAGAGGAGAGAGAGGGAAAGACAGGATCCCAGTGTGTCAGTCTAAGCCTATAGCAGCATAACTAAGACCTGGTCCAAGCCTGATCCAGCTCTAACTATAAGCTTTATCAAAAAGGAAAGTTTGAAGCCTACTCTTAAAAGTAGAGAGGGTGTCTGCCTCCCGGACCCTGACTGGTAGATGATTCCAAAGGAGAGGGGCCTGATAACTGAAGGTTCTACCTCTAACCAGTGTATGCCAGCATATAAAAATATTGGCGAGTACACCGGCGTACGTTGCATAAGTTAAAGTTAAGTTTTGTATAAGTTAAGAGCACGCTGAAGCACGCTGGTATACGTCCTAGTATGGCAAGTCATACGTCTGCCATAAGTTGTAGGTAAGTCATGAGATGGTTGAGCTGTGTGTCTCTGTGTGTGCGTGTGTGTGTGTGTGTGTGTGTGTGTGTGTGAGAAGCCTTGGAGCCCTCACTCAGTGTCAAACAGCAGCAGAGCCTCTGAAACAGAAGCTGAAGCCAGCATGTCGGAGTCTGCTGGTGTTCAGCGATAAAGCTGCTGTCGTTGAATTCAATGAAGTTCAGAATGTGACGTTTTTGAAAGCACTGCAGACAACAAGTGTGACTTCCTGTAAAGATCAGAGGCTGTGTTCCTGCTGGTTTCACTCCTCTGACACTCTCCACGGCTCATCGTGTTCTTACAAAGAGAGACTGCAGAGTTTTTAATAGGCAGTCTAAGCCTATAGCAGCATCACAAAGACCTGGTCCAAGCCTGATCCAGCTCTAACTATAAGCTTTATCAAAAAAGGAATGTTTGAAGCCTACTCTTAAAAGTGGAGAGGGTGTCTGCCTCCCGGACCCTGACTGGTAGATGATTCCAAAGGAGAGGGGCCTGATAACTGAAGGTTCTACCTCCCATACTACTTTTAGAGATTTGAGGTACAACTAGCAAGCCTGCATGTTGGGAGCGTAGAGTTCTAGAGGGGTAATAGGGCACTATGAGCTCTTTAAGATACGAGGGTGCCTGATTTTTAAGGGCTTTGTAGGTTAAAAGAAGGATTTTAAATTCTATTCTACATTTTATTGGAAGCCAGTGTAGAGAAGCTAACACTGGAGAAATGTGCTCTCTCTTCCTAGCTCTAGTCAATACTCGAGCTGCGGCGTTTTGAACTAGCTGAAGAGTCTTTAGAGACTTATTGGGGCAGCCTGATAAGAGGGAGTTACAGTAATCTAACCTGGGGGTAACAAATGCATGGACTAGTTTTTCTGCATCGCTCTGAGATAGGAAGTGTCTAATTTTTAGAAATATTGCGCAAGTGAAAATAGGCTGACCTTGAGATTTGCTGAATTTGAAAGTTGAAGGATAAATCTTGATTAAATAGGACTCCTAGATTCCTAGCCGAGGTGCTGGATGCCAGACTAATGCCGTCTAAGGTACTTATATTATTAGAAAAAGTCTCTCTGAGGTGTTTGGGGCCAATAACAATCACTTCAGTTTTTCCTGAGTTTAGCAGTAAGACATTTCTGGTCATCCAGGTCTTTATGTCTTTTAGACAAGCTTCTAATTTGAGAGGTTTTACTGCTTCAAAATATTCCACTGTGTTCAGTGTGTGAGGCTGTATTTGAGGATCATTAATCATCTGAAATGAAAGTTTGACTCCACTTAACCTGGTGGAGTGTGTTGGCTGCAGAGTCTCCCCCCAGTTATTGATCAGACACGGCTGCTCCTCCTCTTCCTGTTGACTCTGCAGCGTCTGATGAGGACAGAGGGGGATTTGAGGGTCTGTTATAGTAGCTGATCGGCCACAGTCCACCGAGGCTCCCTGTCAGTCAACATGGGTCTCTGGACGCTGCAAAACTTTGTATTCCTCGTGTTTCTCTGCAAGGCCGACGCACAGTTTGACCCTGCTAGACGGTAACTTTGTGTTTGAGTGTTTTTTTCCTTCACTGTTTGAACAACTTCGAGATCTTTTATTCAATGTTTTAACGTGTACGTGTTTTCTTACAGCCAGCCCTGGCGTGAAAGGTATGTGTGTTTTGCAAAATGATTATAAATGCAGTGGATCTTTCATATTTAGACACCTGGTGTTATTAGTCCTGATTTCTGCTCCCCAGATTTCAACCAATAGAAAGATTCTGGGACCTCCATGAGTGAGTAAACAAAGCAGGACAGAAGAGTTCACATGAACCGTGTCCTCCTTCCTTGCTACCTGTGGCTCATATCAACATCATGGCTGTAATTAATGCTTCTTGTTCTGATTGTTTGCAGCCTACCAGTTGAGATTGCCCCAGCTAATCCTCAAGGGTACAGTTGGATTCCTACTCTTCCCACAAACTATGCATCAGTTAAACTGAACTACTCATCTCTTAATCTTACTCTGTATATTAACTTACCTCTAATGAAGAGTATTTTATAACTCCTCTGACATCTCATCACTTATCTATCTTCTTTTATACTTTAAAAACTTGGAGATGTTCCTATCATCCTCCAAAACACAATAAATGCACATCTTAGTATTATTGTTTTCATGTTGTGGTAGTGGTTATTCAGACTTTGATCTTAGAATTAAGACTTTAATCTCAGAATTCCAACATTGATCTTTGAATTCAGACTTTGATCTTTGAATTCAGACTTTGATCTTTGAATTCTGACTTTGATCTTTGAATTCTGACTTTGATCTTTGAATTCAGACTTTGATCTTTGAATTCTGACTTTGATCTTTGAATTCAGACTTTGATCTTTGAATTCAGACTTTGATCTTTGAATTCTGACTTTGATCTTTGAATTCTGACTTTGATCTTTGAATTCAGACTTTGATCTTTGAATTCAGACTTTGATTTTAGACTTCAGACTTTGATATTAGACTTCTGACTTTAATCTCAGAATTCAGCCTTTTTTATTTATTTATTTGACCTTTTATTTCACCAGGTAAAAAATGTTTGAGAACCAGTTCTCATTTATTAACATGACATGACCATGAGGCGCCAACAGGAACACATACACACACATAGACATAAACATAAAATAGGACAAAAGTGAACAAGTAAGAAGCAATGTGTGCAAGGTGTAAAAAAGTATGTGTGTGTGTGTAGACTTTATTTTAGACTTCTTACTTTGATCTCAGAATTCTGACTTTGATCTTAGAATCTACTTCAATCTCAGATTACTAACTTTGATCTCAGAATTCTGATTTAGATCTCAGAATTCAGACTTTGATTTTAGACTTCAGACTCTGAGTCCTGAATTCTGACTTAGGTCTCAGAATTCATATTTTGATCTCAGAATTCTGACTTTGATCTCAGAATTCTGACTTTGATTTAAGACTTCTGACTTTGATCTCAGAATTTTGACTTTAATCTTATAATCTACTTCAATCTCAGATTACTAACTTTTATCTCAGAATTCTGATTTAGATCTCAGAAATCTGATATTGATCTAAGAAATCTGACTATAATCTTTTCAGATCTTGATCTCAGAATTCTGACTTTGATTTTAGACTTCAGACTTCGATATACAAATTCTGACTTTGAGCTCCAAAATTCAGACTTTGATCTCTGAGTTCTGACTTTGATCTTAAAATTCTGACTTTAATTTTAGAATTCAGACTTAGATCTCAGAATTCTGACTTGTCAGAAAATACTCAAGTGGCCTGTTAGTGGTTGCAGTATTCAGGGTCCAAGAGTCCAGGTTCCTTGTTTGCCTGTACAATTCAAACATGTCAGGACACATTTTTACATGTTTATTTATTTAGTATTAAATGACGGTCACACAATTTAGATTTATTCTCTTTAGATAAGTGAAATAAAATAGGATTCACATTGGCATGTATGCAAAACCCACTCCCACTCTTCAACTGATTCTGCTTCCACCTCAACATGTTCTCTGATTTTTGCAACGTGAAAATAACTTTATTAAAATGTATTTATTAGCTGGGCATGAACCAAAGCATTGTTATATTTTGAGCCACATATCATCCTTTCCTGGAAACATAAGAGGAGAATATAGTTGCATATCTGATCCTTTCTGTGAATTCACAAAGATTCTATTCATTCTAATTAAACACAGCTCTATTTATCCTTCATGTACCTGTGTTACTTTCTACCTAACAATAAAGTCCCCTCCCTCATAGTGCCTTGTTTCCTGCAGGTTCATCCTGCTGGCTCCAGACCTGCTGAGAGCAGACAGCGAGGAAAACATCTACCTGCAGGCTAATGGTGTGTCTAACCCCGTCACCGTCTCCATCACCATCCGGGACTTTGGCAAGACCGCCATGCTCCTGCAGGACTCTGTCATACTCAACCAGGAGAATGGATACCACACTCTCAAATCTATACAGGTGACTCACAAATCTAATCTCTCTTACATTTGAGAGTGCAAGTTTGTTCCTGAATGAACCCTGATTTGGTCACTCTCTTTAAAGTGGTGACGTTTGCAATAAGCTAAATAGGTAGCGAGTTTACCCATATGTGAAAAAAACAAACAATTAAAAGCTGACAGTTTTTTTGTTGTTGTTTTTTTGCAGCCGGCTAAAGATCACTTGTCTTTATAAGATCTGAGCCTCATTCTTATGATGTTACTTATTCTTAAAGTCAGCCTCATCCCTCTTCTTTCTCAGCTTTCCTCTACCCTCTTGAACCGGGAGGAGAAGAAGAGCACGTTTGTGTACCTGACGTTGAACTTTGGGGGGCTCTATATTGAGGAGAGGGTTATAATGGTGACTTTTCACTCAGGATACATCTTCATCCAGACGGACAAACCCATCTACAACCCTGGAGACACTGGTGAGAACTAGTTTGACTCTGTTGTGGAGATCACTGCATTACAAACAGACATGACTCTGTAGTGGAAGTCACTGCATTAAAAACAGACATGACTCTGTAGTGGAAGTCACTGCATTAAAAACAGACATGACTCTGTAGTGGAAGTCACCGCATTAAAAACAGACATGACTCTGTGGTGGAAGTCACCGCATTAAAAACAGACATGACTCTGTAGTGGAAGTCACTGCATTAAAAACAGACATGACTCTGTAGTGGAAGTCACTGCATTAAAAACAGACATGACTCTGTAGTGGAAGTCACCGCATTAAAAACAGACATGACTCTGTAGTGGAAATCACTGCATTAAAAACAGACATGACTCTGTAGTGGAAGTCACTGCTTTAAAAACAGACACATCACTGCAGTGGAAGTCACCGCATTAAAAACAGACATGACTCTGCAGTTGAAGTCACTGCATTAAAAACAGACATGACTCTGTAGTGGAAGTCACTGCATTAAAAACAGACATCACTCTGTAGTGGAAGTCACTGCATTATAAACAGACATGACTCTGTAGAGGAAGTCACTGCATTAAAAACAGACATGACTCTGTAGTGGAAGTCACTGCATTATAAACAGACATGACTCTGTAGTGGAAGTCACTGCATTAAAAACAGACATGACTCTGTAGTGGAAGTCACTGCATTAAAAACAGACATGACTCTGCAGTGGAAGTCACTGCATTATAAACAGACATGACTCTGTAGTGGAAGTCACTGCATTAAAAACAGACATGAATCTGGATTTAAAGTCACTGCATTAAAAACAGACATGACTCTGTTGTGGAAATCACTGCATTAAAAACAGACATGACTCTGTAGTGGAAGTCACTGCATTAAAAACAGACATGAATCTGGACTTAAAGTCACTGCATTAAAAACAGACATGACTCTGTAGTGGAAGTCACTGCATTAAAAACAGACATGACTCTGTAGTGGAAGTCACTGCATTAAAAACAGACATGACTCTGCAGTGGAAGTCACTGCATTATAAACAAACATGACTCTGTAGTGGAAGTCACTGCATTAAAAACAGACATGAATCTGGATTTAAAGTCACTGCATTAAAAACAGACATGACTCTGTTGTGGAAATCACTGCATTAAAAACAGACATGACTGTAGTGGAAGTCACTGCATTAAAAACAGACATGAATCTGGACTTAAAGTCACTGCATTAAAAACAGACATGACTCTGTAGTGGAAGTCACTGCATTAAAAACAGACATGACTCTGTAGTGGAAGTCACTGCATTAAAAACAGACATGACTCTGCAGTGGAAGTCGCTGCATTATAAACAAACATGACTCTGTAGTGGAAGTCACTGCATTAAAAACAGACATGAATCTGGATTTAAAGTCACTGCATTAAAAACAGACATGACTCTGTAGTGGAAGTCACTGGATTAAAAACAGACATGACTGTAGTGGAAGTCACTGCATTAAAAACAGACATGAATCTGGACTTAAAGTCACTGCATTAAAAACAGACATGACTCTGTAGTGGAAGTCACTGCATTAAAAACAGACATGACTCTGTAGTTGAAGTCACTGCATTAAAAACAGACATGACTCTGTAGTGGAAGTCACTGCATTAAAAACAGACATGACTCTGTAGTGGAAGTCACTGCATTAAACACAGACATGACTCAACAGTGGAAGTCACTGCATTAAACACAGACATGACTCTGTAGTGGAAGTCACTGCATTAAAAACAGACATGACTCTGTAGTGGAAGTCACTGCATTAAAAACAGACATGAATCTGGATTTAAAGTCACTGCATTAAAAACAGACATGACTCTGTAGTAGAAGTCACTGCATTAAAAAAAGACATGAATCTGGATTTAAAGTCACTGCATTAAAAACAGACATGACTCTGTAGTGGAAGTCACTGCATTAAAAACAGACATGACTGTAGTGGAAGTCACTGCATTAAAAACAGACATGACTGTAGTTGAAGTCACTGCATTGAAAACAGACATGACTCTGTAGTGGAAGTCACTGCATTAAAAACAGACATGACTCTGTAGTTGAAGTCACTGCATTAAAAACAGACATGACTCTGTAGTGGAAGTCACTGCATTAAAAACAGACATGACTCTGTAGTGGAAGTCACTGCATTAAACACAGACATGACTCAACAGTGGAAGTCACTGCATTAAACACAGACATGACTCTGTAGTGGAAGTCACTGCATTAAAAACAGACATGACTCTGTAGTGGAAGTCACTGCATTAAAAACAGACATGACTCTGTAGTGGAAGTCACTGCATTAAAAACAGACATGACTCTGTAGTGGAAGTCACTGCATTCAAGCAGACATGACTCTGTAGTGGAAGTCACTGCATTAAAAACAGACATGACTATGTTGTGGAAATCACTGCATTAAAAACAGACATGACTCTGTAGTGGAAGTCACTGCATTCAAGCAGACATGACTCTGTAGTGGAAGTCACTGCATTAAAACAGACATGACTCTGTAGAGGAAGTCACTGCATTAAAAACAGACATGACTCTGTAGTGGAAGTCACCGCATGGGCTCAGTGATATGTTGACTTTTGAACAATTGTTTACAAACCATTAAATTCTGTTTTTAACTTATGACACATTACTCAACTTTTTTAGAATTTGGTTTGCATTATACTTGGACTATTTGTTTTACGGCCACTCTGTGTACTTCACTCTTTCCTTTTCTTCCTTTTCAGTTCGTTTCAGAGCCTTTGTGTCATCTCCGTCTTTTAAGGCGTTTGAGAACTCAATCACAATAGATATCCAGGTAAATAAACATCTCTAAATGTAAAATTTGCATTAATATTTGGAACTTGTTCTGTTGGTGTTTGTAAGGCAGAAAAATAAGATTTAATCCTAGATCTTTTGCAGGGTTGTATAAAGTTCTTGTAAGATCCTGTTGTTATACAGATAACACGAGCTGAAATAACTTGTTTGTTTGTGTGTTTGTTTCAAGAATACAGACGGTGTGGTGGTTAAACAGATCTTCAGGGTCAGAGCTGTTGACGGCGTCTACAAAAATACTTTTCCACTCTCTGATATTGTCAAGTATGATCAGTTTGTGTGACCTGTGTGAGTTGTTGACATTATTTCATGAACAGAAGTTAGCTGAGAAATCCCTCCACTCTCTGTGTTTGTTGTTTGAAACAGGGAGGGAACGTGGAAGATGATTGCAAAGTTTGATGACTGGCAGCAGAACAAATTCACCTCCAATTTCGTGGTGAAGAAATATGGTAGGTCAACTTAAAGTGCTTACTTTGTGCTTACATCAATCAGTGTTTATCTAGCTGGAAACCATTGTACCATGGCTGTCTACATCATTATGCCCTGCTGTGTTTCAGTTCTTCCTTCCTTCAATGTAACCTTGACTCCCACAAAGTCCTTCCTCAGCCTGGATGACACCGAGCTGTCTGTGGAGATTTCAGCAAGGTCCATCTAATAATCTTAATCTCTGCAAGCCAAGAATAAGGTCTTAATTGTTCATTATGAATACAATTAGAAGCGTACTGTTCTCTGTGTGTCAGGTACCTGTATGGGGAGCCGGTCCAGGGAACAGCCTATGTTGTATTTGGAGTGAAGATCAACAATGAGATGAGGAGGTTGCCTTCAGTCAAGCAGGTTTCAGATGTAAGTCGCTGCTCTGTCACTTAATTTACCAACTGTTGTGATTGTTTTTTTTACTGAAGCTAAGTTTCCTAAGTGTTTTTTTCTCTAACAACAAGCTTCAGGTTTACATTTTTACAAGTGTTTTAAAGTTAAAACCAAACAATTTTAAAGAAAACAGAGACAAGACAAACAACAAAGAAAATGCAGCATTGGAAATGCAACACAGGCCCCCCATTCAGGACTAGGGGACTCAAATGCTGGGATATAAAAGTGAGTTTTGAGGCAAGACTTGAAAGAGTCTACAGCAGGGGCAGCCCTGATTAAGGAAGGGAGTCTGTTCCACAGTCGAGGAGCCTCAACAGCGAAAGCACTGTCGCCCTTGAGTTCAAATTTTGACTGGGGGACTGCCAGGAGACCCATGTTAGAGGATCTCAGAAGCCTCGAGATTGTGCAAGGTCTCAGGAGGTCTTATAGTGTTATATAAGTAGGGGCCAGGCCATTCAGGGCTTTAAAAACAAATAGCAAAACCTTAGATTCTATTCTGAAGTGTATTGGAAGCCAGTGGAGGGAAGCTTGGACAAGACTGACGGACTGATCCCAGTATACAGGGAGTTACAATCGTCAAGACAGGAAGAAACAAAAGCATGGATGACTTTTTCTAGGTTATTTTGAGAAAGGATGGGTTAAAGGTCCCATATAATAAAAAAACATGTCCTTGCTTATACAAATATACTGTAGCCACCCTTCAGCCTAGCAACCCTGAGAATGTGGGAGTAAAGAAGCCCCTGCATTGTTCCTGTAGCTCACCTACTGGAGAAACATAGCTTGTATGAGGTGATATGAATTTGCAGCAACAGGAATGATTTGCTTTTATTTTCACCAACAACCTGCCCACTACAGTTGGCGCTAATTTGTTTGTTAGTGCCGACCACAGTACCTCAGACTGCTTCGGCAATGATGGCCAACCACATAAGGTTAGGCCTACACATGAAAGGCAAGAAGGTAGGAATAACCCTTACATTTTAATCTACCACTCAAAAACATATTGTAGCTGCAGCTGCGACACTTCAACAGCTGAGTCCTCGTATTTGCAGCCAGATTCTGGGTCATATGTGCAATGGCTGGCGCAAGTTCTTCTGGAGCACTCACCATGTTTGTTTTGGTGTTTTTCCACCTCTGCAACCAACTGCCTTGGTCTGCACCCTCCTCCTTCAGACAACATCCAGGCAGCCGATTAGAGCGACACCTCATTGCCATAGCATCCTGCCCACTCAGGTCGCTGCATGGATATTAAGGTTGGAAACTGAGAAGCTGCAGATCCTCCAAAGGGGCTGTTTTTGCAACTGAATTCAAAGCCTGGCTTAAAAGACAACCAAGACATGTTGTCAACCATTAACTGATACCTGCATGTGCATATTTTTGAGCATGAGGTGCCAAACAAAACGTTAAGGGTAATAAAGCCCTGATATAGTTTCAACCTTGCCATTGCTAAAGGCTAAGATCCAACGGAGAAGTGTTCCTGTCCATGTGGTTAGCGTAAATCCAATATTAACTCTTCTTTAAGCTCTGTTTTGGGCTCCACCGATTAATATCTCAGTCTTAACATCTGAGCAATGTGTGACTTTCTCTGTTTGTTCTGTTTGGTGCTGGGCTGATGGTGTAAACTTGGCTTGTTTGCTGACAGTTATTGTCATCAGACTCAAACATAAAGTTCATGAGTGATTGAGAAACCAAAACAAAAAGGAGTTGAAGAGTTTAGAGTGAACTCTGGATTAGATTGGCCAGGTTATTTGGTTTGACATCAAAGAAAATGCTTGTGAAAGTTGGAGTTTAGCAGGAGAAAAACATCCTGTGATCCACTAACTAACATTTGTTTGAGCCTTTAAACCACTCCTTACCACCTTTGTCTTCATAAGTGTACTAGTATCAGTTTCAATAACCAGTGACAGATGGTTAAAGATCCAGAAAAGACTTCAAGCTGAGATTTTCTGTGTCCAAATACAACCCATTGCTTGATTGATCACAAAATCTGTTGAGTCATGAGACACTCCTGTCAAATGTTTTGTAAAACTTCTCATTTTGTTCTTCACCTCCTGCAGCTGGATGGAGGAACTGTGAGTCTGAGCATGGAGGAGATAAAGAGTGCTTACCCCGACATCAGGTCCTTGGTGGGAAACTCCGTGTACGTCAAAGCCTCTGTGCTCACCACGTCCGGTAAGAACTTCAACACACAGTCAACCCATGACAAACATTCGCTTATGTGAGTCATGCATGGTCAAACATGGGTGTTCTATAAATCAGTACAGTTATCTTTCTGTCGCTCGTTGGACATTTGAAAGAGTCACAAGATCTCCAAACAAACTGTGCTGTGGACTGTGTGTTGTGTTTGCTTTGTTCTTTGAACTCCAGCCTAGTGCGACCAAACGCTTCAGATCTGTATCAGACTGACCTTTTACCTCTCTGGACAAACTTTGACTCTCCTCGTAATGACTTCACTTTTGGGAAATGGAGGGGAAGCTGATCACACCAGGGAAACCTCCAACCTGCAGTTGGAGGAAATCTAAGAAGAAAGAGTGCATAGAGCTTCAACCGATATATTATATTTTAAAGTTGAGCTCATAGGACTTGATATTACAATCCCTTACAGATTAATCAGCACTGGTGTTGAGTGGGTGGGAGTAAATGCTTCATTGGGGTCTTCAGGTGGGCACCCTCCTTCATTGGTGTTTCATTGATTGGCCCACGACACCTTCGCAGGGCTCAACGGCGACACCTGGCATCCCAGGTGTGCCCCCCTCTGCTTTTACCCCCTGTTCATTTTGCAGCCCAGATGGGGTCCTTCCTCTTGATCCATAGCCATCTGCTGCTTTGTTCGGCAGCTTCTGACATTGATCTGATGGCTTGTCGATAGGCCTGACCTCGCGATCCCATTCCCTTAAGGAACTGGGAAGTAGACGTGGCCACAAACCCTCTACACCCAACCTCGACCGGAAGCACTTGGGCACGCCAGCCACGTTGTTCTGCCTCGGCTGCTATGTCAGTGTACTTTAGACGTGTACGCTCATATGCTTCCCAAACTGCAGCCTCCCATGGTACAGTTAGTTCAACAGTGAACAGCGACTTCTGGGAGGTTGACCACAAGGACAGGTCTAGCCTTTGTTGTTAAAATCTCAGGTGGGAACACGAGTTTCTAGTCTAAATCAACTCGCGTTCTCCAGTCCCTGGCCGCGTCTAGAAGGGTTGCTTCCACTCTGGCAGTTGGTTTTATTGGAAGCTGTCCTGCTCTCACGAAAGCTGTGGTGTTTGATTGTCTGGGCTCTGGGGGAGGGAGGGCATTGTTGGCAGTTCTCCTTCCTTCCAGGGCAAAAAAACCCCCACTGCTGTTCAAGGGCCCCTTCGTCACAATATTGTTTGCAATAAAAATTGGCTATTGCATGTGCTTAGAGGATATTTTCTCAGATTGTTACAATAGTATCTGTCTGCAGGCTGCAAGGCAGTAGATGTTCCACCTACAGATACGTCATTGTTACACGTTCCACCCACTACAAGTTTTTTCATAGATGCATCATTGTATCATCACTTAAAGGTGACATATCATGCAAAATCGACTTTTTAATGGTTCTCTACCTGAAATATGTGTCCCTGTCTACAAACCCCCCGAAAATGAAAAGAATCCATTCTGCCCCTGTTCTGATTTCTCCACCTTTCTGTAAATGTGTTTACAGCTCAACCCCTCCTCTGTTTTTCATTCCCTGCACACGTGTGGTAACAAGGAGCTTAGGAGGGAGGCATGCTGGTTGTAGTCTGTCTTAATAAACACAAAGGTCGGTTTTACTCCCCACGTCTGCAGATTTGAAGATCTAGTGGATGATTTTTAGTTTTCATTGAAAAGTGCTAGCGCTAGTTAGCATAGCCACATAGCTACATGTTGGTAGCTGTGTACCAAGACACACGTCGACATACCGACAAATAAAACAACAAGAAACACTAAATCTGTGACCGATGGTTCAGAAAGGTCCTGCTGCAGGCGCCTCTCCGTTAGGATCAGATTCTGGATCAGATTCAGAGGGTTGAAGTAATGCGAGTCTGTGAGCAGCCAACATGTAAACATTAGATCAACGGGCTGGAGAGCCGAGGCCACATCCACTTCCTGAGGGGGCGTGGTCACAGAGAAAACAGCCTGTTCTGAGCAGGGCTGAAAAAAGAGGGGTTTACAGGCAGACCAAAATCTGATTTCAAAGTGTTTTTTTAGCATAAACTTTAAAGACATGTTATGGGAACCTCTTAAGCCAATATATATTGATGAAAAAGATCATAATATGTCACCTTTAACATCTAGTTCCACCCACTAGCCACTTTTACTTTTCTTTTTTTATTAACAAACTTTATTAAACACACAACAAGTTAAACCCTCTGGGTTTATAGCGTCAACAATAACAGCCTGAGGCCTTAACTGCTTTTATTTCATTCATGTAGTCATGTCAAGGTAAAAAGAAAAACACACTGGTCTAGTCACAAGAACTGTCTTGATATACTCCCACTACTGTCTGAAGACGATCCAACAATTATAAGACAACGCCCTGGTTTTATGGCGGCCAACAGCCAGGGAAAGTTATCGGCCGCCATAGAAGCCAGGACGTTGTCAGCATCTCCTGTGGTTCTTGGTGATTCCTATAGCTGCATGTGTAGCGGGTGTGTACTCTCTCTTGCGTTGTGTATAAGGACCAGGCGAAACATTAAACTTTGGCATCAACAGGCCGTTTATTTCTGTTAGTCACAGGAGCTAAAACAGGTCTCTCCAGAACACGAGGACAGGATACCGCAGACTCCACAGACTGACTGACTGATGTACAGGTGTTACCAGTCAAGTCTGCAGGGGCCCCAGCAGAGGGCGCTCAAGTTACTTATAGTACATCTGTCTAGATAGGTAACATTGATAAAAAGAGGATAAGAGATGGCAAGTGGAATCATCACACCGTTACACATGCCCCGCCCACTTGTAGGTACTTGCCCCGCCCCTAGATTTCAGCTTGCAGCTTGCAGACCTTCCCCTCTCGATTTTAAGGTGACAAAACTAAACTGTGCTGAGTGATTTATAGGTCTTGTTGATTTTCTACACAAGAGAACTAGTTGACTACTTAAATCTGAAAATACAAAAAATCTGCAATATGATTATAAAGAAACATTTTGTAAAGTGTCGGATTGTAAAGAGGTAAAGTTATCAGAGGTAGCCCTTCAGTCTTGATTTGATATAAAGTTCTAGTTGGTTGTTATCGTCATTATTTATCATTTCTTCTCACTGTGTTTTCTTCAGGCAGTGATCTGGTCGAGGCAGAGAAGACTGGCATTAAAATAGTGGAGTCTCCCTTCGTGTTATCCTTCAAAGACATGCCACAGTTCTTCAAACCGGGCCTGCCCCTTGACTTCACAGTAAGGATCCCCCTCTATAATCACCATCTTTAACTAGAACTGGGTTGTATCAGTCCTGTTTCCCTGAGTCGACATTTCCCCCCCTCCTCTCCAGATCCAGGTGAGCAATCACGACGGTTCCCCGGCTCGTAACGTTCTCGTGAAGCTGAACATGTTGCAGACGCCAATGATCATCACCGGCAGCGCCAGAGTCACCGTCAACATGGGGAGTGTGCGCGAAGAAAATATCATTGTAAGAATGACGCCATGTTCTTTTCATCTCTTTTTAACTTGGTTTTGATTGTTCTTGAACAAGACCCAAAATCCAAGACCTCAGACTGGGGCAGAGGTTGTGAGTGAAGTTTTTTCCAATTTCGTCTTCTTGAAGTCGTCTCTCCGATGACTTTCAAACAGAGGATTTAACTAACCTTTGTTTGTGTCTCCAGGCTGAGACCATCCAGCCTGGCCTGGCGCCAGAGAAGCAGGCCAAACATCAGTTCAGAGTATTAGCGTACCAGAGCTCTAACCGCCGTAAGCAGAACTACCTGTACATCTCCACAGGGACCAACACGGTGTCTGTGGAAGACAGACTGTCCCTGGATCTGACCATCAAAACAGCAGAGCCGACTATGAGAGATTCCATTAAGTACATCACATACCTGGTGAGCGTTACATTCTACCAGATCCACAATGAACAACACAGCCTCTGTCTTGTGTTTCCCTGGATTGTACTATTTATTGTGAAGTAAAAGTCATCCAGCAGGCGATCACAGGTTTGTCCTCTTCCTCTCTCAGGTGGTGAACAAAGGTAAAATCATTTCAGCTGACCGTGTGGATGTGACCGGTCATTTCGTCACCAGTATTGGACTGACGATCACACCGGAGATGTTGCCTTCGTTCCGTTTTGTGGCGTTTTACAGCGTCCGGGCGGGCCAAGAGGAGGTGGTGCCGGACTCCATCTGGGTGGATGTGGTAGATTCCTGCGTCGGAGGGGTCAGTGAACATCGGCTCGGTTTCAGGCGTCACCTGGAAGGCTTCATTCAACTCATATCTTCCTAATGGTTCCAACAAATGTTCTCCTCAGACTCTTCCCAAACAGAGCAGGTCTAGACCGTACTCTGTGTTCTATTATTCACAAAGACCCAACATCAAGACCGGATCAGATCCAGTCCCATCTTACAGACAGGACTCAGTCTGATCTCATCTTAATCCACCATGAGCAGAGCACTTTGCAGCATTTAGCAAGTTACAGTGGCAAGGACAAACTTCCTTTAACAGGCAGAAACCTCCAGCAGGACCAGACTCATGTTAGACACACATCTGCTGAGACCGTGTTGGAGAGAGGGATAGAGGGAGATGAAGAGAGAGAGAGAGAGATGATAGTGGGGAGACGGATAGTAGTAGTTGTAGCAGCTGGAGTCTGGCACGTCCATAGCGGCAGAGATCCAGAGGAAACTACGAGACAAGGGAGCTCAGGGACCCCAGAAAGGTCTATGGTTAGTAACTTTAATGGGACAGGGAGAGTTAAAGGTAGGATCCCAGTGTGCTGGTTCCCCCGGCACTCTAAGCCTATAGCAGCATAACTAAGAGCTGGTCCAAGCCGGATCACCTCGAACTATAAGCTTTATCAAAAAGAAAAGTTTGAAGCCTACTCTTAGAAGTAGAGAGGGTGTCTGCCTCCCGGACCCCGACTGGTAGATCATTCCAAAGGAGATCAATGATGCATACTTATTTTCTCCTACAGCTGAAAGTGGGGCCGAACGGTACACCTCGAGACTACCGGCCGGGAAGTACGTTAAGTTTTCAGGTCAGAGGTGATCCGGGAGCAAAGGTCAGCATGGTCGCGGTGGACAACGCTGTGTTCCTGCTCAACAAGGACCGACTCACACAGAGGAAGGTGTGTGTGTGTGTGTGTGTGTGTGTGTGTGTGTGTTTAGCTGCATGAAACAAAATCTCATCTTATCTTAAATCTTCAAGACACGTGTAATTTGTGTCAACGTGGGCCTCAACTGTCCTTCAACTTACTCAGGCAAAGGCTCACTGCAGTACCAAGCATTATCTGTGCTCAGTGTGTTAACTGCAGAAAGCTCACATTCTCAGAGTTCTCTTTGTTGCTGTGTCCTTTCCCTCAGCTCTGGGACTTGGTGGAGCACAGAGACATCGGCTGCACACACGGGGGAGGCAGAGATCCCGGGGCGGTGTTCTCAAATGCAGGGCTGCTCTTCTCCTCCAGCGGCGGGTTCAAAACCCCAACCAGACAAGGTAGCTGCCGTCCTCAGACCGTTGGTTAATTCACAATAATAGATACAAGTAAGTCAGAAATAATGTGTGACCCCTTTTTTGAACAAGAGATATGAGGTGGATGAGAAGTAGCGCCAATGCTTCTGTTGCACTCATCGTAAAGAGAACAAGCTTGCATAAAATCAAGAACACCTAAAAAGTTAACGATACAAAAAAACACAAAGTAGTCACTGTGGAAAAGTAGCTGCTTCGTCATGTACTGCATGAGTCTCTATTTCCCTTTGGAGCAGCTGAAGTATGATAAGTAAGGGATTATGATTGGTTAGCAGGTAGTTATGCGGAATAGAATCCTGACAGGGTAACGACCAAATCCCACCAGATCCGTGTCCGGGCGGTCACAGCACCGGATCTGATAGGTTTCTATTCTAGTCAATCTATTAACTTCCACTGGATCCACTCCTTTGGGATCCGGCCGGTCGGAGTCCTCCAGATCAGATACACAGGACTTCTATTTGTGCCGGATGCCGGAGCACGACGCATCCATCTCAACAGAGCAGATGGAGCGGGGACAGGAAGTCAGGCACCAAAACAAAATGAAAACATCGGGTTAATTTTCAGAATAAAACACTCTGTGTTATCACCAGATTGTATTTCACTTAACTACAACAACAAACCAAAGTCATGATGAGCGGAGCCAGACCTGGAGCCAGTTAGCGTTCCATGGTGATGGATTCTTCTCTGCCTGTTCAATCTTTATCAATCATCAATCTTTATTTGTATAGCGCCAAATCACAACAAACGTTATCTCAAGACGCTTTTACAAACATAGGAGGTCTAGACCACTCTATGTCAAATTATGAACAGAGACCCAACTTCAAGACAGGATAAGACTCAGTCTGACCCCACCTTAATCCATCATGAGCATTGCACATCGCAGTATTTAGCTAGTTACAGTGGTGAGGAAAAACTTCCTTTAACAGGCAGAAACCTCCAGCAGGACCAGACTCATGTTAGACAGCCATCATGCCTCGACTGAGTTCGGTCTGGAAAGACAGATAGAGGGGAGTAAAAGAGAGAGGTGATAGTGATGAGACGAGTCGTAGAAGCTGTTGCCGCTGGAGTCCAGCACGTCCGTATCAGCTGGAGTCCAGATCGTCCGCAGCAGGAGGACGTCTACGGCAGCTCAGAGGAATCTACGAGACAAGGGAGCTCAGGGACTCCAGAAAGGTCTATGGTTAGTAACTTTAATGGGACAGGCAGAGTTAAAGTAAGTGATGAAGGGGTTGGGGGGAAGGGGGTGAGCTAGGATCCCAGTGTGTCAGTGCGCCAGTTCCCCCGGCAGTCTAGGCCTATAGCAGCATGACAAAAGCTGGTCCAAGCCTGATCCAGCTCTAACTATAAGCTTTATCAAAAAGGAAAATTTTAAGCCTACTCTTAAAAGTAGAGAGGGTGTCTGCCTCCCGGACCCTTACTGGTAGATGATTCCAAAGGAGAGGAGCCTGATAACTTGTGTCACATACTACTTTTAGTAGTATGGGACACAACAGTATACTGTTGTGGTGGATTGAACATGAACCTGTCCTCATTCAGCTCTCCTTCTTCTCTGAGCTCTGCAGTTCACACACCTTTAAAAATAAACTAATGTCACAACTTTGAACCCTGCTGCTATCATCACCACCACTCATGGTTTAAGTTTCTTTGTAGAGATCGCTAACCTAAAGTTTCAGTGCAATGTGCAAGGTTTTACATTCAGTTCCAAACAAGGTCACACATTCAGCCTCTGTGGAGGATCTGCAGCCTCTCAGTTTCTCACTCTATCTATACAGGATATATAAGTGGGTAGGGATGCTTAAATAATGAGGCACTGCAATGATTGGCTGCCTGAATGTTGTCTGAAAGGGGTGGTGACTGAAGGATGCAGAGGCGGAAAAACACCAAAACAAATATGGCAGCTACTCCAGCATTGATTTATAAAATGTACAAGTTATGACACTTTAAGATATTTACATCCCTTCATCTCTCCTCAGTCCTGCAGTGCCCGGGAAGTTCCAGAAGGAGGCGCTCTGCTGAACTGCTGAAACGTAAAGCCCAGCTGGGTGAGTGTCTTAACATTTAGGCTTTGTTTACTTCTGACTGCTGATTCAGGATAACTCATTTTTCATCGGAGACATCCTTCATGCTCTCATCTGTCTCGACTTGTTGTCCTTATTAATTCAGTTGAACTTGAACCTTAGCTTTTTGGAGCGGAATTTATGGTTTACTTTTTGCACATCAAGCCAGATAGAGCCTCATACTTATCCTGTTGAAGTTTCCAATTCACATTTTCACTCTTTCAAGCACTTATTAGGCCTTCTTATGTAGGAAAACATTCACCTCGTTACACTGTTAAAACGAAAAAGCTGTGAAAACTCAAAATTTCAAGGCAACTGTCTGCACTAGATTTTTTTTTAGTTTTGAGGCTAACTAGAAATCTCACATTTGAGCCAACTGATTAGTTTTTGTTGAGATAACTTAACATTCACATGTAGTGTAACTTGAAGTTGAGTTCTACATACTTGGGGCCTGATCTACTAAGATCCCAAATAACGAGCGCTAATTTGCGTGTGCAAATAATAATTTTGCACGTGTTATTTCTGGGCGTGTTGCGGGTGATCTACTATGACTGCGTGCACAAATGATAACAAGTGCAAAAGTGGTGCAGACCGCCCTTTAATGAGCATTTTGCGTGTGCTATCGGCTGTCACCATGGAGAGTTTGAGAGAACAGAGTGGTCTTAAGCGATAAATGAAGTTTGAAGCCATGGAGTTGGAGGTCTTTGTGGAGGAGGGAAATAAACACATCGGTGAACTCCAGCAAAGGTGAATGCTGTGAGAAAAAACAGAAGATCTGCCGATGAAATAAACGCATCTACTCTGCTCCAAAACGCAATCAGTGTTTTGATGGAGTTTAGAGAGCGATTTGATGAGGCCTGTCCCTGCTTTCATTTTTTACTCTTCCCGTCAACGTTGCACCTTCTGAGCGCTCATTCTCCAAGTTAAAACTAACTAAAAACCCCTCGAGGAGCACGATGGGACAGGAGAGACTGAGTGGACATGTCATGTAATCTATTGAGAATGACAGATCAAAGAAAATGCACATAGTGCATCGTGGACAAGTCTGCGGAGCTTAAGGCTCCTTCAAACAGTGGTGAGTAGGCCGAGTACTTCATATTGATTTTTTGTTTGTATGTGAAGATGTGGGCCGCTGTGCCAATCTTACTAAACTGTATATCTGTTGATACAGTGACCTACTGTGCTCTCATTATATGAAAAAGTTAAAGTGGGTGTCAGAATGATGCGGTCGCTATCCGTGGTGCTGAACTGCTTTGAATTTGTGTTGTTTTATTTATTTATTTGTGTTGTTCTCTTGGTTTGTTAGACTTCATGTCAATCAATCTTTATCAATCAATCTTTATTTGTATAGCGCCAAATCACAACAAACGTTATCTCAAGACGCTTTTACAAACATAGGAGGTCTAGACCACACTATGTCAAATTATGAACAGAGACCCAACACCAAGACAGGGTAAGACTCAGTCTGACCCCACCTTAATCCATCATGAGCATTGCACATCGCAGTATTTAGCTAGTTACAGTGGTGAGGAAAAACTTCCTTTTAACAGGCAGAAACCTCAGGCAGAACCAGACTCATGTTAGACAGCCATCATGCCTCGACTGAGTTGGGTCTGGAAAGACAGATAGAGGGGAGTAAGAGAGAGAGGTGATAGTGATGAGACGAGTCGTAGAAGCTGTTGCCGCTGGAGTCCAGCACGTCCGTATCAGCTGGAGTCCAGATCGTCCTAACTAACTCGTTTGATTGACTTCAAAATGACATAAACAGTGTGTAAAAACTGTAGTAATGCTTGTAAGCCCCGCTGTTATGGGCATGTTGTAAAGTTATGATGAGCTTTGCAGTGACCGCAGCCATGTGTGCGTAACGCTGTGCCAGTTTGCACCTGCGATTCAAACGTGCTAAATATAGACGCAAAAATACCGCTCGCTATCTGCTTCAGGTCTGGTAAATCCCATTGTGTGTTTGTACCTGTTTTTATACACGCAAACCTTTAGTAGATCGGGCCCTAAGAAGTGAAAGTTGTGCCAACTTATTATTGTTTGTTCAGAAAATGTCCCTCTGTTACTGCATATTACTGCACCGTTTTCCCACTTGTAAGGTAGCTAGCTAATGTTCAAGGCGGCTAACTATTGGTAATGACCAGACCATGCCTTATTAAACTAACTAAACAATTCAAAGTTACATTAACCGGTAATCAACTCACCATCATTTGACCAACTGTAAAGCTAGAGTTTCAACACAATACTCAAATAAAACACTCACCTTTAGGGTGATAAAATCCACACAGGACAGGAGAGATGGCGTCACACGTGGGGAATTGAAAGTGTGGAAGACCCCTGCAGATTTGAGTTGGAGACCCCGTTCTTTGCCTGAAGCAGACTCTTTTTTTTGTAATCAAATTTTTATTGTTTTTAAAGATATGCAGCACAATGAAATATCAAATGTATGGGATAAGACAAGACATATCATAAAGTAAAACAAAGAAAAAATTAAATAAAAGAAAAGAAGGTATGGCGACACCTACCCCAAACCACCCCACCTCAGAATAGATCTCCATATGATAACAACAGGGAATATTGTATTCATAGTGATAAAGGAAGTGACTAGTGACATAATTTATAACATTAATGTAAATAAAAATAAAGACAACAACAGAAGGAAATGGTCAAGTAATACCGTAATAATGCTCAGTTATATCATAAAGTTAGACATATTCTTTGAATGGATTATGGATTGCCTGAAGCATACTCAAATAATTTAGCCGAGCCTCAAACCCATAAGTTCAAGTTTTGCCAACCTAACTTATGAAATGAGACCAACTTTACACAACAAACATAATACAGGTAGTTGAGATAACTACACTGATGTATTTTGCAACAAAATTGAACATTTGTTTACTTCACCAACAAAATCTTTTTGAGGCCAACAATTTTAAGTTTTCATTTTACAGTGTAGCTGTTTTATTTTCACATTTCTTCCCAAATTGGTCGCTCACTTTGTCCATCATTTGGGTTTACAAAACAGATCCATGCAGACACTTTATTTGGACTTTTAATCCATTAATAAGCAGCAAAATGAAAGATTAAAGGACTATTGTGGCCCTTTGTCCTTACACTTATTATAATAAGACATCAAACAGCAATTATTTTATCAGGTAAGGTACAAAATCATTCTGTCAGTTTGGGAAACATTGCAGTAAAAAAAACAGAAAGGTGCCTCCAGGTCTTGTGGAAATGAGAGTTTTAGCACAAGTCATCAAGGACACTAATCTTGGCATTACAATCAAAACAAAAAGGTGAGTGTGGTTCTAACAGCTGAGGGATTTACATTGGTATTGGTGAATTTCATTTTGCCATTTGATTTTTTTGACATCTATATTGTTGGTTCCCTCCCCCTTCTGCCTCCAGAGGATCATTACAAAGAGAAGCTGCAGCGTCGCTGCTGTAAGGACGGCCTCAGGGAGATCCCCATGCAGTACTCCTGCACCAGACGCTCCTTCTACATCACAGAGGGCTGGGAGTGCATCCGAGCCTTCCGTTACTGCTGTGCTACCTACAGGGACCAAGAGTTTGACACCCAGATCCCCACAACCCCTCCGCCCTTTACCACAGTTCCACCTACCACCACACCTCAGCCTACAAGACGCCGCATACCAATCGTGGCCTATGGCAGAGTTTTAGAGACGTCTCCACAAAGAATACCCCTCTCTCGGCATAACTTTGGTAAGTCCTGTGCCTCTAATCTTTGTCAGATACAATCGGCGTCGTCTCACAGTTGAGGGGGGAAAACAACCCTTTCCCCCCAGTCTTTAACAATCAATCAATCAATCTTTATTTGTATAGCGCCTGGGTATCAGATGTGTGTCTTGACCCGGAAGGGCAGTTGGTTTTTGAACGTTGTTGCGTTATCACGTTGTTGCCTTGTCACGCTGTTACGTTGGATGCTGCGTCGGCAGGCGGCATGGAGAACCGCGTCTAAAATGTTTGTTCGTGCAATGAAGGATAAACTTGTGGACGCTGTCTAACTGTTCGTACGGTGATGCAATAAATGGATTGTATGGTTGCGCCTACGACCTGTTATTTCAACAACTACAGTAAACGGTATTGTATGGACAAACATATGACAGTACAACGCGTCAGCCAAGTCATTCCCGGGAGATATCGAAACACACCGGCAGCTTTAGTACAGGTCTAAGCTTCTATAGGGCCAAAAGAACGAGGAGGGATACCCAAAGCTGTCCGAAGCCTCAAAAACAATCCACAGCATCCCATCCACCTCCACGCCATCAGAGAGGATATTCTCATAGACAGGATTTACAGTCAACAAAGACAGGAGTGCACTTCTGCCCGTACACACGATGGTTTTCCTCACGTACAGTTTGAAAAGACTCAAGCGGACAAAGACGCGATGAAAGACTGTTTTAAAAGGTTCTGTTAAGAGATTTAAAAACCCTTTAGCTGGTTCAGGTTTGATTTTGAACATTATACAAATGTTTAGTCTTAAGTTGGACAGACGACCCTCTGCAGTGCTGCTCTCTGCTGTGTGAACACTGTTTAAATATCTCCTGATTCCTTATTCTATAGTGGAGCGTTGTTCCATGTTTAACGGATGGTGGCCTTATTTGAGTTTTCTCTCCATCAATCAATCAATCAATCTTTATTTGTATAGCGCCAAATCACAACAAACGTTATCTCAAGATGCTTTTACAAACATAGGAGGTCTAGACCACACTATGTCAAATTATGAACAGAGACCCAACTTCAAGACAGGGTAAGACTCAGTCTGACCCCACCTTAATCCATCATGAGCATTGCACATCGCAGTATTTAGCTAGTTACAGTGGTGAGGAAAAACTTCCTTTTAACAGGCAGAAACCTCAGGCAGAACCAGACTCATGTTAGACACACATCTGCTGAGGCTGAGTTGGGTCTGGAAAGACAGATAGAGGGGAGTAAGAGAGAGAGGTGATAGTGATGAGACGAGTCGTAGAAGCTGTTGCCGCTGGAGTCCAGCACGTCCGTATCAGCTGGAGTCCAGATCGTCCACAGCAGGAGGACGTCTACGGCAGCTCAGAGGAATCTACGAGACAATGGAGCTCAGGGACTCCAGAAAGGTCTATGGTTAGTAACTTTAATGGGACAGGCAGAGTTAAAGTGAGTGATGAAGGGGTTGGGGGGAAGAGGGTGAGCTAGGATCCCAGTGTGTCAGTGTGCCAGTTCCCCCGGCAGTCTAGGCCTATAGCAGCATGACAAAAGCTGGTCCAAGCCTGATCCAGCTCTAACTATAAGCTTTATCAAAAAGGAAAGTTTGAAGCCTACTCTTAAAAATAGAGAGGGTGTCTGCCTCCCGGACCCTGACTGGTAGATGATTTCAAAGGAGAGGAGCCTGATAACTGAAGGTTCTACCTCCCATACTACTTTTAGAGATTTTAGGTACAACTAGCAAGCCTGCATGTTGGGAGCGTAGAGTTCTAGAGGGGTAATAGGGCACTATGAGCTCTTTAAGATACGAGGGTGCCTGATTTTTAAGGGCTTTTATTTTGATTTTTAGGATTTTAAATTCTATTCTACATTTTATTGGGAGCCAGTGTAGAGAAGCTAACACTGGAGAGATGTGCTCCCTCTTCCTAGTTCTAGTCAATACTCGAGCTGCGGCGTTTTGAACTAGCTGAAGAGTCTTTAGAGACTTATTGGGGCAGCCTGATAAGAGGGAGTTACAGTAATCTAACCTGGAGGTAACAAATGCATGGACTAGTTTTTCTGCGTCGCTCTGAGATAGGAAGTGTCTAATTTTAGAAATATTGCGCAAGTGAAAATAGGCTGACCTTGAGATTCACTTTGTTGTTTTTGCAAAATAGATTTAAAAAATCCAAGTTTCATACTTATAATATTCTGTTGTCCCTTTTACTTTAAGCTTCGAGTCTCTTAATTGTAAAGGGTTATGTGTAATATTGTCATGCGGTCACCATCATGCAGACTTTGGGTCAATAAGGAAAAACAACAAACATTCGTCTATTTGTCGACTATGGGCAAAATCTGATGAATCAGATTCCACTAAGCAAATCCTTAGTCTGGCTCACCCCTTAATTTTACTTGATATTTCAAGTAAAACTGACTTAAGAAGTTGAACTGACTTAAGAAAATGAGCTGAGGTAACTAAAACCTAAAATCCCTTTTTACAGTGTACTTAAAAACTCTTATGTAATCAGTTACCACAACATTTTTGAGTAATTTTAACTTTTTCGGGTTTACAGTGCAGTATCAACAGCTTCAGATATGATATGATATGGAATGGAAGTATGTAATGAGATCTGCTTATCACATGTTAATGTGTTCACATAGAGTGGGGAATGGCAGTGGCAAACAAACCAAGGAGTCAACCTCAGTTGGAATATATCACAACGTCTAAAATGGCAGAAAAAGAAGCAGTGCTTGAAACAAGGACGATGGTGATGGAGGAGGAGGAGGAGGATTACGGGTACGAAGATTACGATGAGGAAGAGTATCTGGATGAGACTCAGGTGTATCTGCGAGCCAAGTTCTATGAATCCTGGTGGATGGAAGTGGACCTGCCCACGGAGACAGACAAAGACGGGTGAGTGAGGAGCAGCTCTGTCAGCGCAGCAGTGCTTCTTTGACTCTGACTGTTTTCTGTGTGTACTTCGTTTTTGTTGTGATTGTGTATGAGTTGAGTCGTACAATGCCTTCGTCAACCCAATATGCTAAACTTAGGATAAAACCAACTTTTAAGAGTAGGCTGATGAAACTAAAGAATGATTGGAGGATTCCCGGTTGTTTTAAAATCTGAGGCAGCATCACTGTCTTTGCCTTCTGTGAGTTTACACTTCTGTGTCCGCTTTCTTTCATAAAATCCAAACATAAGCTGTGGTTTAAATGTATAGCTCTTCATTCCTTTAGTGGTTAAAGTGCACGATTTGCATCAACAGGTTTGCCTCGATGACCGTAAACCATCCCTTACCTGACAGCATCACAGAGTGGGGAGTTCTGGCGGTCAGTTCATCGGCTCATACAGGTAAGAGAGGAAGAAGAGTGGAACGCTCACCAACCTCAAGCATGCACAAAAAAAAAAAATACATTTAAATGTTTTGCAGTCATCTCAGAAACAGCTTGTCACAGAGTGAGTATTCTTGGGTCATTACAGAGAGTGCTCAGACTTCATGTTGTGTTCAAAAAAACACTGTTCCTTCCCTTCTGACTTCTGAATGATGAAATGGGCATGCATGTCGCTGTCCATGGTGCTGAAGAGGAGCACAGTGACAGCCATTCCCTGAACATCATAGCTCATACAGAACAGATGGATTTATGAGAGATGCCTTAATGCTGAAACATGGAGGATTGATGGATGGATGGATGGATGGATGGATGGATGGATGGATGGATGGATGGATGGATGGATGGATGGATAGACAGATGGATAGACGGACGGTTGGATGATAATGAACGTTTGGATGGATAGATATTTAGAATGTTGGGTGGTTGGATGTTTAGATGGATGGATGAATGAATGAATGAATGAATGAATGAATGAATGAATGAATGAATGAATGAATTATCTGGTGGATGATTAGATGGATGTATGGATGGATAGATGATTAGATAGATGGATGGATGGATGTTAAGATGGAGGGATGGCTGGTTAGATGGATGGTTGAATGGTTTGGTGGATGATTAGATGGATGGATGGCTGGATGGATGGATGGATGGATGGATGGATGGATGGATGATTAGTTGGATGGATGGATGGATGGATGGATGAATGGTTGAATGAATGCATGAATGAATGATTGATTGATTGATTGATTGAATGAATGCATGAATGAATGAATGAATGAATGATTGATTGATTGATTGAATGAATGAATGAATGAATGAATGAATGAATGATATGGTGGATGTTTAGATGGGTGGATAGATGATTAGATGGATGGATGGATGGATGAAAGAATGAATGGTTTAATGGATGAATAGATGGATGGATGGATTGATGGTTGGTTGAATGAATGAATGAATGAATGAATGGTTTGATGTATGTTCAGTTGGATGGATGGATGGATGAATGGTTGAATGAATGCATGAATGAATGAATGATTGATTGATTGATGATTGATTGATTAATTGATTGAATGAATGAATGAATGAATGAATGAATGAATGAATGATATGGTGGATGTTTAGATGGGTGGATAGATGATTAGATGGATGAATAGATGGATGGATGGATTGATGGTTGGTTGAATGAATGAATGAATGAATGAATGGTTTGATGTATGTTCAGTTGGATGGATGGATGGATGGATGGATGGATGGATGGATGGATGGATGGATGGATGGATGGATGGATGGATGGATGAATGAATGAATAAATGGTTTGGTGGATGTTTATATGGAAGGGTAAATGATTTGATGGATGGATGGATGGATGTTTAGATGGATAGATAGATGATTAGATGGATGGATAGATGGATTAATCTTTCCCAGGCTTCATAACTGAATAGTTCAAAGTTTTAAATAACAAACTTATTGGTCAATCTTTGAATGTATTGAAAACGAAGGCTGATCAAACTGTCACATTGTTAAACTCAGCAAAGTCTGAAAGTTTCAAATGTTTGAACTCAAAGGATAAGGATGTCTGTCTGTATATCTGCAGGTTTCTGCGTCGCTGAGCCGTACAACGTCAAAGCATGGAAGGAGTTCTTTGTGGACCTGAAGCTGCCGTATTCAGTGGCGAGGAACGAGCAGGTGGAGATTAAAGCTGTGGTCCATAACTACGGCTATGAGGAGCTGCATGTAAGAGAGACAACCACTTCCTTATTAATCAGCTGGGGAATTTAAAATATAGAAAGGGTATTTTCTGTAGTAAGGTTTGTAAACTATAAAATGATTGTTTGTAGATATATTGTAAGTTTAATGATCACCAATTCAATTTAGCGTCTTTGGCTACTAATATTTACCACTTAGAAAAGTTGATAGTGGAAAAAAGATGAGATAAAAAAGTTGATAGTGGAAAAAAATGAAAATACATTTGGAGTATTTGTAATCTATCAGGTGAGGGTGGTGCTGATGAAGACAGAAGGCATATGCAGCGTCGCCTTCAAGGACAGACACACACAGGAAGTGACGCTGGCGCCCGGTGCCTCTGTGGTGGTGCCTTACACCATTGTTCCTCTGGTGGTGGGGAAGCTTCCTCTGGAGGTGATGGTGGTCGGCAGGGACATGATGGGAGGAGATCGCATCCAGAAGCCTCTACGGGTAGTGGTGAGTCCCTATTTTTTTTTTAAAGTTACAGTTTGGGGCTTTTATGCCACTCACTTGAGGACTATAGCCTCTTTACATGGGGGACATAACTTAACCCCTTGGCAAAATCGGCAGCTCATCGTGAGTTGTTCTTGATCATCAAAATGTAGTGGAGGTTGTAATCAGGGTAAGATGTCAACGGGAGCAGGTTAAGCTTTCCATCAGAGTCAAAATCTGCTGCTAAAACAAAAAAGATGATATCCTGGATTTCAGAATAAAGGTCTTTACTTCCTTGAATGTACCGGTGATTTGTAGCAAAACTGAAGGTAGAGTCTGATTTCAAGGTAAAAATTAAAACAAGGCTCTAGGGGAAAAAAAACAGAAGAAGAAAATGCAGATTTCTGTACATAAAAGACTACTGATTTTGTGAATCCAATAGATGGATGGAGTGCAGAAGACTGAAGTTTGGAGTGCTGTGTTGAACCCATCGGCTGAGGGAGGTGAGACGATCACTGTATTCCATGATTCCCTGCTACCTCCTATCAATCACCTGGTAATATAGCAGCATTTACTGTTTTTAAAGGTGACATATCACGCTTTTTTCATCAACATATATTGGTCTAAGAGGTCCCCAAAACATGTCTTTAAAGTTTATGCTCAAAAAAACACTTTGAAATCAGATTTTGGTCTGCCTGAAAATCCCTCTTCTTCAGTCCTCCTCAGAACACTCTGTTTTCTCTCTGACCACGCCCCCTCAGGAAGTGGATGTGCCTCGGCTCTCCAGCACGTTGATCTAATGTTTACATGTTGTCTGAATATACACGGCTGCTCATAGATCGCGTTACTTCAACCCTCTGAATCTGATCCAGAATCTGATCCTGACGGAGAAGCGCCTGCAGCAGGACCTTTCTGAACCATTGGTCACAGATTTAGTGTTTCTTGTTGTTTAATTTATCAGTATGTCTAGGTGTGTCTTGGTACACAGCTACGAGCATGTAGCTATGTGGCTATGCTAACTAGCGCTAGCACTTATCCATGATAAATAAAAATCATCCACTAGATCTTCAAATCTGCAGACGTGGGGAGTAAAACCGACCTCTGCCAGAAAGGCAGCAGGACCTTTTATGAAGGATTGGTCACAGATTCTGTGTTTCTTGTTGTTTTATTTGTCAGTATGTCGACGTGTGTCTTGGTACACAGCTACAGCTATGAACATGTAGCTATGTAGCTATGCTAATTAGCGCTAGCACTTATCCATGATAAATAAAAATCATTCACTAGATCTTCAAATCTGCAGACGTGGGGAGTAAAACCGACCTTTGTGTTTATTAAGACAGCCTACAACTAGCATGCCTCCCTCCTAAGCTCCTTGTTAGCACACATTTGTGCAGGGAATGAAAAACGGAGGAGGGGTTGAGTTGTATTTTATACAGTCTATGGGCTGAACAAGCTCCGAGCTCTGACTCCGTGACAGACCGGATATTGTTGTTACGTAACAAAAACACGGATGTCTGAAACGGCTCATTTCACACACATTTACAGAAAGGTGGAGAAATCAGAACAGGGGCAGAATGGATTCTTTTCATTCTCGGGGGGTTTGTAGACAGGGACACATATTTCAGGTAGAGAACCATTAAAAAGTCAATTTTGCATGATATGTCACCTTTAAAGTGCCTAATCAGTGTTAAACTTTAGGGCTGCTATCTTATAATCAGCAACACAAAATCTTCTCTAATCGGAGTCACAGTTAAAAAGGTTACAGACAAATGTACACCTTTAAGGCTTCCATTGAGCTGTTGTTGGGTCAGGTGTTGGTATATGTTCTCTCTAAGGCATGGTTCCTCTTAGGTTTGGGCTGAATGGTTGTGAAGTTGAAGTTTATCACTCGTTCTATCTGCTGCAGGAACACAAACACTCCGTGTGGGGAAGATTGAACTGGAGTCCGTTGTGCCAAACTCTGTCCCAGAAACATTCATCAATGTCAGAGGTCAGTCCTGAACGAGAGCAATGAAAAAGGTTAAATATGAACCAGGGAGAGTAGACTGAGTCCTGATTCCTCCTCTTCTTTGCTCTGCAGGAAACGTGTTAGCAGACAGCATCGATAACTCCATCAGTGAGGACTCTCTGGCCTCTCTGATCCGGATGCCCGGTGGCTGTGTGGAGCAGAACTTGGCATCGATCACCCTGCCGCTCATCGCCACTCTCTACCTGGATCGAACAAATAGTTGGGAGAGTGTAGGGGTGCTGCGGAGAGCCGAGGCTCTGCGATACATCAGGAGAGGTGAAGGAGAAGGACTTGACAGAAAGATAAACAGATGGATTCATGAAAAATGTCTTAATACCAAGAAAAAAGAAGGGAAATCCAACTTAGAGGGATGGATGGAGAGCAAGAAGTATTCATGGATAGATGGAGTGTTGGCTTCATAGTTAAATAGGAGGTTGATGGATGAATGAAAGGACTGTATAATTAAAAACATGGAGGATGGAGGGATGGATGGTTGGATGGCTGAATGGATGGATGGATGAATGGATTGATGGATGAATGAATGGATGGATGGATGGATGGATGGATGGATGGATGGATGGATGTTTGAATACTTGGATGGGTGGATCAACGGTTGGTTAGATGGATGGATGGATGGATGGATGGATGGATGGATGGATGGATGAATGGATGGAAGGATGGATGGATGAACGCTAAGATGTTTGGTTGGATCGGTGGATGATGGATGGATGGATGGATGAACGCTAAGATGTTTGGTTGGATGGGTGGATCAACGGTTGGTTAGATGGATGGATGGATGGATGGATGGATGGATGGATGGATGGATGGATGGATGGATGGAAGGATGGATGGATGAATGGATGAATGGATGGAAGGATGGATGGATGGATGAACGCTAAGATGTTTGGTTGGATGGTGGATGATGGATGGATGTTTGAATGCATGGATGGATGGATGGATGGATGGATGATGGATGGATGGAAGGATAGATTTTGGATCGTTGGATGGATGGATTGATGGATGGATGAATGGTTGGATGAAAGGTAAGATGGTTGCATGGATGATTGAATGCATGGATGGGTGGATCGATGGTTAGTTAGATGGATGGATGGATGAAGGGATGGATGTTTGAATGGATGGTTGAATTAATGCTTTGGTGGATATTTCGATGGATGAAAGCACGGATGGTTGGATGACGTTTGGATGGATGGATGGATGGATGGATGGATGGATGGATGGATGGATGGATGGATGAAGGGATGGATGGATGGATGGATGGATGAAGGGATGATTGGATGAATGGATGGATGGATGATGGATGGATGTTTGAATGGATGGTTGAATTAATGCTTTGGTGGATATTTCGATGGATGAAAGCACGGATGGTTGGATGACGTTTGGATGGATGGATGGATGGATGGATGGATGGATGGATGGATGGATGGATGAAGGGATGGATGGATGGATGGATGGATGAAGGGATGATTGGATGAATGGATGAATGGATGGATGAATAGATTTCCATTTGTTTTATGTTTTCAGGCTATGAGAAGCAGCTCGCATACAGAAAGAGCGATGGCTCTTACCCCCCCTACAGGAGAGAAGGAGCAAGTACATGGTATGCTAACATATACTTCACAGGAAAGAAAGACTTACTTATTTCTGTTTGGTATTTTATTCTCTGATATCTTTATTCTAAAATTGATCAGAGATTTGAACATTTTTAAACCATTATCTTTGACAGGTTATTAGCCACATGAGCTAGTATGATTTATATAAGTATTGTAACATTACAAACATTTCCCCCTGTGTGTCAGGATCACAGCATACGTGGTTAAAGTTTTCTCCATGGCTCACTCCATCGTTGGCATCAATGAGCAGCAGGTGTGTGAACCTCTGCTCTACCTGGTGAAGAACAAACACCATCAGAGAGGGAGTTTCAGGGAGGACAACCCAGTGTACAGCACCACCATGATGGTGAGACACGCACCCTTTCCTCCTGCTTAGTTCTGCCTCCTTTTGGCACTTCATTCTTGATTTACTTGACTAAATGCATATTTTCCTATTCAAACAACACATACTGTATTTATTCACTTAATGTTTTTGTACCCTTGTAAATCTCTTCCCTTTGTGTGTGTGTGTGTGTGTGTCTCCAGGGGGGTGTTCGTGGCGATGATCCTGAGATAACCCTGACAGCATTTGTGCTCATCGCGCTCGCTGAGGCCAAGCAGGCCGGGATCCAGTGCATCGATCCTAAATTTGACACAGAGGTATTTCACTCAAAAATTAGCCAGACCCATACGTGCTTTAAAAGTGTGCTAATTGGAAGGGAAGGGGGGGTGTGGGGAGAGCCTTAAAGGGAGGTAGCTGAGACAGAACATGACATGAAACACCTTTCCAAATTCTATGGGTCACATTTAAAGTCCAAAACATGTAGCCATAATTCATAATATGTCATTTTAAATAGAGAAGCAGAACGCCCCCTCTTTATTGCTGTGATCTGTGATGATATTAAGAGTTGCACTTAAAATATTGTGTGCTGTTTCTGTGTGCTGCAGGCAGTTATCCGTAAGACAGCTGATTACCTGACCAAAGCTCTGGTGAAGTTGGGGAGGAGACCGTACACCGTGGCGATCGCCTCATATGCGTTGGCTCTGCTGGGGAAGGATAAGCGCCACAACCCGACACAAAACCTACTCAGAGCGTCTCGAGGTATCCAGCATACTAAGGATCAGTTAGATTCATTACATCCAGTTAATCTGTGTCCCTTTAAAGGTGACATATCATTCAAAATCGACTTTTTAATGGTTCTCTACCTGAAATATGTTTCCCTGGCATGTCTGCAAACCCCCCGAGGATGAAAAGAATCCATTCTGCCCCTGTTCTGATTTCTCCACCTTCCTGTAAATGTGTGTGAAACGAGCCGTTTCAGACTTCCGTGTTTTTGTTACGTCACAACAATATCCGGTCTGTCACGGAGTCAGAGCTCGGAGCTTGTTCAACCCATAGACTGTATAAAATACAACTCAACTTCTCCTCCGTTTTTCATTCCCTGCACACATTTGTGCTAACAAGGAGCTTAGGAGGGAGGCATGCTAGCTGTAGGCTGTCTTAATAAACACAAAGGTCAGTTTTACTCGCCACGTCTGCAGATTTGAAGATCTAGTGGATGATTTTTAGTTGTCATGGATAAGTGCTAGCGCTAGTAAGCATAGCCACATAGCTACATGTCGTAGCTCTAGCTGTGTACCAAGACACACGTCGACATACTGACAAATAAAACAACAAGAAACACTAAATCTGTGACCAATCCTTCAGAAAGGTCCTGCTGCCTTTCTGGCAGAGGTCGGTTTTACTCCCCACGTCTGCAGATTTGAAGATCTAGTGGATGATTTTTATTTATCATGGATAAGTGCTAGCGCTAGTTAGCATAGCCACAAAGCTATATGTTCGTAGCTGTGTACCAGGACACACGTCGACATACTGATAAATAAAACAACAAGAAACACTAAATCTGTGACCAATGGTTCAGAAAGGTCCTGCTGCAGGCGCCTCTCCGTCAGGATCAGATTCTGGATCAGATTCAGAGGGTTGAAGTAACGCGATCTGTGAGCAGAGTGTATATTCAGCCAACATGTAAACATTAGATCAACATGCTGGAAAACCGAGGGCACATCCACTTCCTGAGGGGGCGTGGTCAGAGAGAAAACAGAGTGTTCTGAGGAGGGCTAAAGAAGAGGGTTTTTCAGGCATGCCAAAATCTGATTTCAAAGTGTTTTTTTGAGCATAAACTTTAAAGACATGTTTTGGGGACCTCTTAGACCAATATATATTGAGGAAAAAAGCGTGATATGTCACCTTTAAAACTGGTTAAAGTTATTCTTAATATTTATTTGATATGCTCTTATAAAGGCATCCACTCATGTACAGTTTGAAGCACTGAAGTTGTCCGGATAAGTCAATAACATTGTCTACAATTTAACTTTATTTACTATATTGGAATAAGTGTTGTTTTGTCATATTTCATCTTATAGTCAAAATGGCAAAATAACTCAATTCTCAACTCAACTCATTTTCATATACATATAAAATACTTGAAGATAAAGATAAAATCATTACAATAAAATGAAAAATAAAATCAGATGAACATCAGAAAAATGAAATAAAAATGCTACATTAAAATCAAAATAATAAGATTTGTTTAATACTAGAAAAATAAAATAAAATAAAATAAAACCAATATGATAAAATCAATAAAATTGAATCAGATAAATACTAGAAAAAATAAGTATAAGAAAAATAAAATAAAATCAGATAAATACAGGAAAAATAAAATAAAATCATTACAATAAAATCAATTAAATGAAATCAGATAAATACCAGGAAAAAACAAAACAAATCAAATCATCACAATAAAATGAGTGAAATAAAAAAAAGAGACTTACTGGAAAAATAAAATAAAAATAAAGATTAAATAAGATAAAATAACAGCTACTGGGGGCGGCAGTAGCTCAGTCCATAGGGACTTGGCTTGGGAACCGAAGGGTTGCCGGTTCGAGTCCCAGTATGGACGAAGTTTGGCAAGTGGACTGGTGGCTGGAGAGGTGCTGGTTCACCTGCCTGGGCACTGCCGAGGTGCCCTTGAGCAAGGCACCGAACCCCCAACTGCTCGGGGTGCGCTGGTTGACGGCAGTATCCTCACTCTGACATCTCTCCCTAAGCATGTTCACTGCATGTGTGTGCATTGTATGTATATACCAAAAAAACTGTGTGTGTAGCATGTCCAATATAGCACGAGTGAAAAAATTGAATTTCCCCCCTGGGGATCAATAAAGTACCTTTCTTTCTTCTTCTTTAGAATAGAATAAAAAATAAATATGATGCTAAAACAATGGTAATACTGGTAATAATGCAAGTCAGGGCTTTAAGTAAATTCCTCCATGTTAAAAGCCAGATTAAAAAGGGTAAGTCTTTATTTTAATTTTACTGTAAAAACACCTCTTCCACATTTTAGGGGCAGTAAAACAGAAAGTGCTCTCTCTCTGAGAAACACATGAGGAACATTTAAAAGAGAAGCATTCGAGGACCTCAGTGATCGTGGTGGAACATAAAATGACAGGAGATCTGTGATGTATGGAGAAGCAAGGCTGTTAAGAGCTTTAAAAAACAAGGACAAGTATTTTAAAAATGTATTCTGAAAGAACAGGTAACCAGTGCAGAATTATAAGAAGAGGAATTATGTAATCTGTTTCCTTTTTTCCTTGTTAAAGAAGGAGACTAAATGTAGAAATGCAGAAATAAAGAGGAGGGCACACAGCCTGTCTTTGATATACAGTGGGGTGCAAAAGTTTGGGCACCCTAAACAAGAATTGTTGTTTTCATCTGTATTTTCTATTTCCTTCAGTGTGACAGCTTGCTTCTTTCATATATTATAACTGACAGAAATACAGACATTTTCAGCATGAAAACTTATTTATTGAGTTAAATCAGGATGTACAATAAACTCTGAAACAAAATGAGACCGGTGCAAAAGTTTGGGCACCCTTAAACTTTCTTATGTTTGAGCGTTGCTAGACAGCCTAAAAAGACTGATTTCACCATCTAAACATTGGAATTAGTTCACTGAATCTCCCACAACAAATTCGCATACAACAGCAGATTTAAAGGTTAAATTTGAGCAACGGTTTCTTATCCCTCAGTCTCTAATGTGACTTGGCAACATGGGAACATCAAAACAGCTCTCAGATGAACCAAAATTGCAAATAATACAGAAGCATAACTCTGGAGAAGACTAGAAGAAATTATTCCTCAGGTAGGCTACTGGCACTGTGGATGTGAAGAAAAGATGTGGCAGACCAAGGAAAATAACAGCAAGACAAGAACGAAAAATGGTCAGAAAACTTTGGAAGGACCCACAAACCACCACCAAAGAACTCCAGGAAGATCTTGCTGCTGATGGTGTCATGGTGCATCGCTCCACAATCAGATGAAGATTGCATGAGAAGGAGCTTTATGGAAGGGCGTCTGACATATGCCAAAACACACGTGGATAAACCAGAGTCATTCTGGAATAAAGTGCTCTTGACAGATGAAACAAAGATGGAGTTATATGGGCACAACCACAGGCGGTACACATGGCGCAAGAAGAACACAGCATACCAGGAGAAGAACATGCTCCCTATTGTAAAGTTTGGAGGAGGGTCTGTTATGCTTTGGCGTTGTATGGCCGGTACAGGCACTGGAAACCTTGGAAACCGTGGAAGGTCGCATGGATTCGGCCCAATATCAACAGATTCTGGAAGCAAATGTCCAAGACCACGTCAAGAAACTGAGGCTAAGCCGGGGTTGGGTACTCCAACATGACAATGATCCTAAACATTGTTCCAAATCGACAAAGGATTACTTAAAGAAAGAAAAATACAACATTCTGCAATGGCCATCACAATCCCCAGATTTGAACATAGAGAATTTGTGGTATGACCTGAAGCGTGCTGTCCATGCCAGGAGGTCCTCTAATCTCACAGAGCTGGATGCCTTTTGTAAGGAGGAGTGGACAAAAATCCCCCCGGCTAGAATCCAGGGACTTATCCAGAGTTATAAGAAACATTTACAGGCAGTTATATCAGCAAAAGGGGGTGCTACTAAGTATTGAAGTCACTGAAGGGATCAGGTGCGCAAACTTTTGCACCGGCCTCATTTTGTTTCAGAATTTGAGGGATAATTTCTTCTAGTCTTCTCCAGAGTTATGCTTCTGTATTATTTGCAATTTTGGGTCATCTGAGAGCTGTTTTGATGTTCCCATGTTGCCAAGTCACATTAGAGACTGAGGGATAAGAAACCGTTGCTCAAATTTAACCTTTAAATCTGCTGTTGTATGTGAATTTGTTGTGGAAGATTCAGTGAACTAATTCCAATGTTTAGATGTTTAGATAGGCTGTCTAGCAACGCTCAAACATAAGAAAGTTTAAGGGTGCCCAAACTTTTGCACCAGTCTCATTTTGTTTCAGAGTTTATTGTACATCCTGATTTAACTCAATAAATAAGTTTTCATGCTGAAAATGTCTGTATTTCTGTCAGTTATAATATATGAAAGAAGCAAGCTGTCACACTGAAGGAAATAGAAAATACAGATGAAAACAACAATTCTTGTTTAGGGTGCCCAAACCTTCGCACCCCACTGTATATGGAGATTTAAAGCTGCTCTGTTTTTTTTTTACCTTCGAATTATGGTATAATTCATGCTTGTATGGTTTTAAAAAAAAAACATATAGACAATTATAAAGAGATATTTTTCTAATATTGAACCATTAAGTTCATTTTGTGAAGTTAAGTGTTTCTCACATAAGAAAGTTGTTAAAGAAGTTTGCATTCATTAGTCATGAGTTCATAAGGTGAATGAATGATGATATATTCCTCTTTCAGCTGGTCACTGGCCTGACAAACACAACCACTTGTTCTCGCTGGAGGCGACCGGCTACGCTCTGCTCGCTCTGGTCAAGCTGGGAGAAATGGAGAGAGCAGCAGTGGCGTTCAAATGGCTCAACAGCCAGCGGAGGGGAGGAGGAGGCTACGGCTCCACTCAGGTAACGACCGGAGGAGCTATCATAGCTAATAGGAGTTTGCTTTGTCACTACAAGTTGAAAACATCCAATAACATCTGTGTCCCTGCTCTCGGTCCTCTCCCAGTCTACCATGGTGGTGCTGCAGGCGCTGTCAGAGTACCTGATCCACCAACCTCCTCCTGCCGACCTCAGCTTGAATGTGGACGTCAGGATAACGGGACGCAGGGAAATCCGCTACCATTTCAACCCCACTACCGCCTACGCTGCTCGATCCTCCAGGGTGAGAGAGGATATTTCATGTCGTATGAGCACGTCTGGGTGCAGTGACACACCAGGAAGTGTTTAGCCTGTTTATTTCACTCTCTTCTTCTTTGGTGACTTTGTCTGTAGTTGCCTGCTGATCTTGATTTGGAAGTGGAAGCTCAGGGGAACGGACAGGGAATACTGGAGGTAATGTTTCTTTCATAGTTGTAGCCTCATAACATGGTAAAACTTGTGATATAGCAAGTGTTGTTTTTTTTTCTCTCATGTGTCTCTGACTCAAGGTGGTGACGTATTACAACCAGCTGCATGAGGTGGATGAGAAAATGCCCTGCCAGCACTTTGAGCTCAACGTCACTATCGAGGAATCCAGCGGTGACTCAGATTACTCACACCGTCTCTTACATGCACCATGTCTTAATCCCAAAAGATTTTGGAGGTTGAGAGGAAGAGGTTTGATTGATGAATGAAGCTCACACATGTTAATTAAATACACTCTCCTCTCTACCACAACAGAGAAGCCTCCAGCAGATGTGGAAAAATCCTACCAGATCACCATCAGAGTGAGGTGAGACATTCAGATCTGCAGTTTGACCTTAGATGTTGTAGTTCAAGTTTCAGTTGTGAGTGCTGCTCTCTCTCTCTCCCTGTCTGTTTCTCTCCCACAGGGCTTTGGGACCCCGGGATGTCAGGATGGTGGTTTTGGATATAAGTCTACCAACTGGCTTCACTCCTGAGAACTCAGACCTGGAGATGGTACTGCTTAAAATATATAATAATAATAATAATAATAATACCTAAGTTTTATATAGCGCTTTTCAAGAACTCAAAGACGCTTCACAAGAGAGACAATAAATAAATACAATAAAGACATATGTGTGGGGAATGCCTGTTTGAAAAGGTAAGTTTTTAACTGTTTCTTAAATGAATGAAGTGAGTCAGAAGCACGGATGTGTGGGGGGAGAGAGTTCCAGAGGTTGGGGGCGGCTATGGCAAAGGCCCGGTCCCCCAAGGTACGGTGCTTGGATTTAGTAATGGGAGGGAGGAGGTTGGAGTCAGAGGATAAGAGGCGGCGGGAGGAAGGGTAGTACTGGAGAAGGTCAGTGAGGTATGGGGGGGCCAGGTTATTGAGGGATTTGTACGTGGTGAGCAGGATCTTGAAATGGATGCGCTGTTTTACGGGGAGCCAGTGGAACTGTTGAAGGACAGGGGTGATGTGGTCTCTGGAGCGGGAGTGGGTGAGTAGCCGGGCAGCAGAGTTCTGTACGTATTGTAGTTTTTGTAGATGGGAGGAGGGAAGACCATACAGGAGGATATTGCAGTAGTCGAGTCGTGAGGATATAAAAGCATGAATTAGGGTTTCAGCAGCGGATTTGGAGAGAGTGGGACGGAGGCGGGCGATATTGCGGAGGTGAAAGAAGGCAGTTTTGGTGATGTGACGGATGTGGGGTTGGAAGGAGAGAGTCTCAGGTTTCAGTTTCAGGTTTGGCGGGGCCTTAGTGTTTGGCTCGGCCCTACTCGTTGGGGGTCCATCGGGGCTGGGTGGGTAGCTGGTGTCCCTGTCAACCTCCGTCCCCCTGCTGCCCCCTCCCCTGTGGGAGCCTGGTCCGCGGCTGCCCTCGGGGCCGGGTTTCCCGGGGGTTCCCTCGCGGTCCTCTTTGGGGGGTGGGGTGGCGCGCGGCTGGGGGGGTGTCACTGCGGCAGCCCTTGGGGTGTCCCTCCATGCCCCCGCAGTCTGGTCCATCAGTCGCAGGGCGTGGCTGGGGGGAGTGGTCGGGCCGTCTGGGGGGGGCGGGGGGGATTGGCCCTGCCGCCTCCGCCCTCCCCCCGCTCCGGCGCGCCGGTTGCCGGGCTCTGGTCCTGGTCCTGCCCGTCTGCCTGGCTGTCTGCTCCTGGTGCTGGGCCCCCTCGGCCCTGGTGGCTCCTTTGGCTCCGTCTTGGGGGGCTGTGGGGGCGGTGTTGTGGGGGTGTCCCTTGGGGGGGCTGCGGGATCTCTCCCCCCTCGCCCCCCTTTCCTCCTACTGGGTGACCTGGGGGTCGCCCTGGGGGCTCCGGCGGTACCTGTTTGCTTCCGGTCTGGGTCCTTGGCTTGTCCCCTGGCCTGGGTCTCCCGCGGCGGTTTGGGTCTTTCGGTCTGACTGCTCTCGCGGCCCGGATGCCGGGCCGAACCGCTCAGCTGATCTGACCCAAGTGGTTTCATCTGCACCAGTGGTGGTCTTGTTACACAAATAGAACACAGCACGGCGGCAACCCTCTGCGCCCCAAGCTTCAGTAATGATTGTGGACACTAAGGGTTGCTTAATCATTAGTATCACCCCACAGAGTTTTTGGAGTCATGGTGAGATGGTCCCTCTCCATCTAAGTGTGTTAGGTCTCTCTCTCCTTCTCTTTCCCTGTTCCTTTGTATATCCTTATGTAATCTTTCTTTCACTTTCTCTTATTTTTTTAAATTTTTTTTTTGGCCCACCTAGGTGTGCACGCCCTCTTTTACAGAACATGATATTAGCTCTCAATAAAAGATAGGCCAGAGTTCTAAGAGGAATGGTGATGGTCGCATGCACACAGTCACAAGCACAGAAGAAAAATGTTTTCTTTCTTTTCTTTTGCTGCAAGAATAAATTGCAATAATATTTGACAGTTTGTGACAAACATGACACAAACCAGAAATATATATGCAGACAAGAGAAGGAGAAAATAAGAAAAGAAAAAAAAAAAAAAAAGGAAGGAGAGAGTCTGATCGAAGATGACGCCAAGGTTTTTGATCTGAGGGGAGGGGGTGACTGAGTGACCGTCTATGGAGAGCTTGAAGTCCTGGGCGGAGGGTAGGAGGGATTTGGTGCCGATGATGATGATGATGATTTGTTACTATTGAGTTTTAGAAAATTGGTGGTCATCCATGATTTTATTGCAGATAGGCAGGTGGTGAGGGTGGAAACAGTGGCAGCGCTGATTGTTTTGGTGGAAAGGTAGAGTTGGGTGTCGTCGGCGTAACAGTGAAATTGGAGTCCATGATGGCGAATGATGTGACCAAGGGGTAGGATGTACAGAATGAAAAGGAGGGGACCAATATATACATACAACGATAGAGATTACTGGGTTTGAATTTCTAATTTAGAAAAGATGTCCATGAGCAATTTCTAAATGATTTAGTAGCAAAAGCAGCACAAATCCCAAATCCGAATTTAACTACCTCGTTAAAAAGAGTGAGATCTGATGTGACGCCTGTCTCTGAGTCTGTCTATCTGTGTGTGTTCGTCCAGTTGTCCAACTCAGTGGATCGTTACATCAGCAACTTCCAGATTGTTGATAACCTGAGTGACAGAGGCTCGCTCATCCTGCACCTGTTCAAGGTAAGAAGCAAGAGGTTTGCTGTACGTTACAGACCTGCACAAAACCTGTCTCTTGAGTCCGTTTTTTAATCCATTAATATCCTTTAATTTCTCTGGATTTTCCAAAAGCAGTGTAAGGTTTCAGATCTTCTCTGTTTGCACTCATGTTTCCACCACCCTCCCTCTTCTCAGGTGTCTCACAAAGAGCCAGAGATCCTGATCTTCAGGCTTCAGCAGAGCTTCAAAGTTGGCCTCCTGCAGCCCTCGTCGGTGACCGTCTATGAGTATTACAACCCAGGTAGCTAAACTAAACTTTAGCCCTGGACTGCATCTTTATTATTATAATCATTGCTTTAACATTTATTTATCTTAATTGATTATTTATCTATTTATGTCTTGTATTCATCTGATCTTGTTAATGCTACCTTTTTTTTAAGCTTTTCTTTCCACTCTTACTTAATTTATTAATTTGACTGTGATGATTTTATTTTATTTTTAAGTATTTTATTTATAATCGTGCATTTTCTAACTTTAGCATTGCTGTTGTTTTCTGTCTCTCTGTTATTTTGTGAAGCAGTTTGGGCTGCACGTTTACATGTATGAAAGGTGCTCTATAAATAAAGTGGAGTTGAGGTAGGATAGCACAACCCGGACATCCCACAGCTCAGAATATAAGAGAGGTGATGAGACATTAAAGGTGACATATCATGCAAAATCGACTTTTTAATGGTTCTCTACCTGAAATATGTGTCCCTGTCTACAAACCCCCCGAGAATGAAAAGAATCCATTCTGCCCCTGTTCTGATTTCTCCACCTTTCTGTAAATGTGTGCTGAAACCAGCCGTTTCAGACTTCCCTGTTTTTGTTATGTAACAACAATATCCGGTCTGTCACGGAGTCAGAGCTCGGAGCTTGTTCAGCCCATAGACTGTATAAAATAATACTGAATCCCTCCTCCATTTTTCATTCCCTGCACAAATGTGTGCTAACAAGGAGCTTAGGAGGGAGGCATGCTAGTTGTAGGCTGTCTTAATAAACACAAAGGTCGGTTTAACTCCCCACGTCTGCAGATTTGAAGATCTAGTGGATGATTTTTATTTATCATTGATAAGTGCTAGCGCTAGTTAGCATAGCTACATGTCGTAGCTGTAGCTGTGTACCAAGACACACGTCGACATACTGACAAATAAAACAACAAGAAACACAGAATCTGTGACCAATGGTTCAGAAAGGTCCTGCTGCCTTTCTGGCAGAGGTCGGTTTTACTCCCCACGTCTGCAGATTTGAAGATCTAGTGGATGATTTTTATTTATCATGGATAAGTGCTAGCGCTAGTTAGCATAGCCACATAGCTACATGTTCGTAGCTGTGTACCAAGACACACGTCGACATACTGATAAATAAAACAACAAGAAACACTAAATCTGTGACCAATCCTTCAGAAAGGTCCTGCTGCAGGCGCCTCTCCATCAGGATCAGATTCTGGATCAGATTCAGAGGGTTGAAGTAACGTGATCTGTGAGCAGCCGTGTATATTCAGCCAACATGTAAACATTAGATCAACGTGCTGGAGAGCCGAGGCTACATCCACTTCCTGAGGGGGCGTGGTCAGAGAGAAAACAGAGTGTTCTGAGGAGGACTGAAGAAGAGGGTTTTTCAGGCATGCCAAAATCTGATTTCAAAGTGTTGTTTTGAGCATAAACATTAAAGACATGTTTTGGGGACCTCTTAGACCAATATATATTGATGAAAAAAGCGTGATATGTCACCTTTAAAACAGCACTTCCACCTTGTTCCCTCTGGACTGGTTTAGATCTACTTCAGACTACATCGATGTGATATGAGCAGTTCACATCAGGTGTAAACAGGCTGACTTAGTCTAATTAATAGACAGATTTGTGCTTGATAATGCACAGTCTGTCCTCTTTGTTTGTTCTTTTATATCCTCCAGTATGACAGTAGCAGGTGTAAAATCTTCCCCCTCTTTCTTCATCACAGATCATCGATGCAGCCGCACCTACACTCCCAGGGAGGACAGAGAGGAGCTCACACAGATCTGCAGGGACAACGTCTGTCGCTGCACTCAGGGTAAAAAACATATACCTGTCTGCAACACATGCATGGTGGAAGGGGGTGCTAAAGCTGTCTGTTGTTTTAAAACTGAGCATTAGTTCAGGTGGGCCTCAAAGTCAAACTCAGACCGCTTTACATCCCTCCTCCACCCCAGCTCCTCCTTTCTGCTGTGTCTGATTTCACCAGTGTCATATGTATTGTCACTGATGCTCTCCCTGCCTTTGCTTTTCATGTATGCACATGAAAGAGCTTTGGCATTCCACGTATGTACATAGAAGGGCTAGGAGCTCTCAAAACAAAGCAATGCTGAGAAATACAACTTATTGCATGCAGATGAAAAATTCTGTTTTTTCATTTTCTCAAAAACTACAGGTGACTGCTGCGTCTCCAAAACCGACAGTGAAAACTTTCCCAACAAAGAAAGAGAGACTTTTGCCTGCAAGAGTTTACACCACGGTATGATGCAACATGCTAACATTCACACACCCCCTGCCTCATAACCAGAGGCTTTATTAAAGACACGCAACATTAATACTTTTACTTGAACTTCAGTTTTCAAGGTGAAGGTGGTGAACATCACCAAGAGTTACTACGACAAATACGAGTTGGAGATCGTACAAGCGATCAAGCTGGGTGAGTTAAAGCATTAGCTGTGTGTCTGTCTTTATGGTGTCTTCTCTTTTATAGTAGCAGAAGAGGAATAAAACCTCCTGCACTGGACAAATGTACCTTTGCATCAAAGCTCACACTTTCCCTCTGAACGTCTTCCTCCAGGTGTGGAGGCTGGATTTGAAATGGGTCAAAACAGGGTTTTCATGTCTCATGGAGGCTGCAGAGATGAGCTCAACCTGAGGGTGGGCTCTGAGTACCTCATCATCGGCCCCAAAGAGGACCGATGGAACATTGATAGTGAAACCAACAGGTAAGAAGAGCAGGGATGAAGAATATACAGTATACCTGAAAACAAAACAGTAGCCTCGCAGGCCGTTTGGGCATGTTTGAGATACAAGTTATGCAGAGTTCAGGGCCCGTATGCACGTCCAGCCATTAGCCATGAAAACAGACATAGACCAGATAAGCGGTCTGCATGAGCCAGGTTAACACCCCAACAAAGCATTACATTTAATGGCGGTGGACCCGACCGTTACAGGTGCTAACAGCAGGATGACAGCACCCTATACGTTACTGTTTAAGACTAAATATGACAACATATATTTAGGGATTATTTCATATGAATGAATTAGAACATAATTCTTAGGTAAACTACCAGCAATACTGTGAAGTGAACCCTTCCCAAACAACTCCGTTAACAAGTCCTCATCCTTCAATGGGGGGGGGGGCAGGTGGTCCTCCACCTGGACCACGTTGGTGGCGGTGCTTGTTGTGCAAAGCCGCTTATTTTATTTTGTAGGTCTGCTACTGAGCACGCTCAGAAACACCACACGCATTTACCCGGTTCAAGATCTGAAGCCAAACTTCCCCTTTCTCCTTGTTTGTTCTCTTTGAGGATTGACTTGCTGATAACAGCTGTTTGTTCATTCTAGATTCTTCTAATCAAATGTCCATTTCTTCTTGATCTTCTCTCAGTCACACCGGTAACGCTCGCCATGTTTGTTGTTGTTTATGCGTAGTAGGCATGTGCAATTCGAATTTGTTGGATAGGGGTTTTCCAGGAGGTTCCCTGGACATATGGCGTTTTGCACCAGCCTCGCTTTCATGGTGCAATTAGTTAATTGACCAATTATTTGCAGTCGTGCATGCGGCTAACGCTACAGCCAAATGGGCCGTTCCATAACGGTACGTTAAGACTAATGGTCCTGCCCAGAGGAAAATTATACTGCTCAAAGCTTTCCCTTCTAAGTATCTGGAGACAAAATTGAGATTCTCACTTCAGCCTCATTCAAGTTTCAAATTGTTCTCATTTGTTTCTCCTAAAATTCACTAGGAGAAATAGTTGAGACCATAACATGAATTAATTTTCTTCTCTTTTTTTAAATATATTTTTGGCCTTTTTGCCTTTATTGGACAGGACAGCTGAAGAGAGACAGGAAATGTGGGGAGTAGTGAGCGGGGGAAGACATGCAGGAAATAGTCGGCCGTCCGGGAATCAAACCGGCGACCCCTGTGACAAGGACTGTAGCCTCTGTATGTGGGGCGCTTAGTTTCAGGCCACCAGACAATCGAGAGAGCTCCCTGATTTCTCCCCCTGAGCTCAAAAGGAGTCAAAAAACTTGAGAAATACCTGAGAATCATTTCAGATTTTGACAAGATTTCCTTTTGAACTGAAAGGGAGACTAAGCTGAGACTTTTTTGCAACTTTTTTTCTGAAGGCAAGAATGAGAAACAGTAGACATAAGCTATAGTCTCATTTTACTTTCAAACAGATCTCATTGTTGTCTAGGAGACATAAATGAAACACTATTGAGATCTCCTCTCTAAATTTCTTTTCCTATGGGTGTTTGTGTAATGGCTGGACTTGCATACGGGCCCAGGTTTTTTTTTTACAGTTGATGCAACTGCATCTAAAAGCAAATGTATCTGTTCTAGCCACCGTGCATGTAAGCTGCTATGACAGAAAACTAAAGTTTTCACAGGAGAGGTCTAAGAGGTGCTTTTGAAAGCATTTAATCGTGTTAAACTGATGAACTACTGCTGGCTGTAGTTTTTGAAATACTTCCTAAATACAAACTCTAACTTGTTAGATTGATTATCTTCTCTAAAGGTTTCTATCTTCAACCCTGAAGTTTCTGGGTAAAAAAGAGGAATGTTCAAAAACACCTAATTTATTCTTTAAGTATTTAAGCTACAATAGAAAGATGTGACAGAGGTATTGTGAGGCAAAGTGCACAAAGTCCTCTGATCCTTTGAATCTACACTAAGATGTTCTCCCTCTCTTTTTGCTCACAGATACGTCTACATGTTAGGAAAGGACACCTGGGTGGAGCGCTGGCCGTCGTCTGCAGAGTGCTCCAGCAACCCCGGCCTGCAGGCGAAATGCAACGGCCTGGATGAAATTGCAACTGAGCTGTCAGTCAACGGCTGCAGGCTGTAGAGACGCCTCGATGTCTCAAAGAAGGCGAAAGACTGAACACAAAGTTTCAACGATAGTCTCGATCCAGTCCGTGCAAAGAGGACTAAATGAAACAAGATGTCTCGCCACATGCCCGATCAATTTTCTAATGACCATAATAAGTAAAAACAAAAATTCAAAACCACTGTAAGCGATAGAGCTTTAATAGAATAGTTTAAAAACAAAATTAGAGAGTCAAACTAACAACTCTTGAAAGAAAGAAAGGACACATTTTTGATAAATGGACAGATCATACAAGCTGCATTCTTGCAAATGGCCAGCAGAGGGAGACAAGCGACTGATGAATGTTCCTTTTGCTTCATATGGCCTAGAAATCCCCACAACTTATGTTCACAATAAAAAAGCAAGTTGACAACGTGTTATTCACATTGTTTGGGGCTAAACTGTGCTCACTGATAATAAGAAGCTGAAAATTATCTCTTTGAAAACTGTGAGGTTTTCTTAATGCTGTATTTGGAGTTATATTACATCAATTATTTGCTCAAATAAACAACACACTTCATGTAAATTCAAAGCTGCAGATTCCCTTTGTGTTGAATTATTTCAAAATGTTGCAGAGACGCTCCCATCCTGCTCAGCTCCGGGCAGAAGTGCGCTTGTTAATAGTGACAGCGGCATATACAACATTCGGATCCTCTTGCAGCTGGCGTCCGTGTTGTTGAACTGGTCTGACGGGGGAGTAGAGAGACTCTGGCTCTGGTTGAACTGGTCTGACGCAGGAGTAGAGAGACTCTGGCTCTGGTTGAACTGGTCTGGCGCAGGAGTAGAGAGACTCTGGCTCTGGTTGAACTCGTCTGGTGCAGGAGCGGAGAGGCTCTGGCTCTGGGTTTGTGATGAACTGAACGCTGGAATAATTGAGGTCCTGCTCCTCTTGCCTGCCCTGAGAAGGAAGACACTGTTAGGATGAAAAAGATGGGAGGCGCTGATTTTGATGATCAGAGACTTGTCAGGGATATTAGTGGCTTTGCATTGGGGTTGTTTTTCACTGGTTGTGCAGCTTTTTGCCTGTTATTCATCAGTTTTAATAATAATAATAATAATAATACAATTATTTTATATAGCGCTTTTCAAAAACTCAAAGACACTGTACAACTGTTAAAATCAATACAAGCAAAAAAACAATAACACTGATCAAACAAAAGTAAACTTAAAAAGGTGAGTTTTTAAAAGAGATTTGAAAGCTGAAGGGTCAGAGCAGTTTTGGATATGGGAGGGGAGTGAGTTCCAGAGGGTGGGGGGCGGCTACTGAGAAGGCTCTGTCCCCCCAGGTTCGGTGCTTGGTTCTGTGAGGTGGGGACAGGAGGTTGGCGTGTGAGGAGCGCAGGTTACGGGAAGGAGTGTGATGGTGGAGGAGGTCAGTGAGGTAGGAAGGGGCCTGGTGGTGGAGGAGGTCAGTGAGGTAGGAAGGGGCCTGGTGGTAGAGGAGGTCAGTGAGGTAGGAAGGGGCCTGGTGGTGGAGGAGGTCAGTGAGGTAGGAAGGGGCCTGGTGGTAGAGGAGGTCAGTGAGGTAGGAAGGGGCCTGGTGGTGGAGGAGGTCAGTGAGGTAGGAAGGGGCCTGGTGGTAGAGGAGGTCAGTGAGGTAGGAAGGGGCCTGGTGGTGGAGGAGGTCAGTGAGGTAGGAAGGGGCCTGGTGGTGGAGGAGGTCAGTGAGGTAGGAAGGGGCCTGGTGGTGGAGGAGGTCAGTGAGGTAGGAAGGGGCCTGGTGGTAGAGGAGGTCAGTGAGGTAGGAAGGGGCCTGGTGGTGGTGGTGGAGAGCTTTGTGTGTGAGGAGGAGGATTTTAAACTGTATGTGGTAGGGGACGGGGAGCCAATGAAGATGTTGGAGGACGGGGGTGATGTGGTCACGGGAGGGGGTTGCAGGTGAGGAGGCGTGCAGCAGAGTTCTGAATGTATTGCAGTTTATGGAGGACTTTGGATGATGTGCCATACAGGATGCTATTACAGTAATCTAAACGGGATGTGATGAATGCGTGGATAAGGGCTTCTGCGGCAGAGAAAAAGAGGAATGGACGCTGCCAATGCAAAAAAATGGCGGCAGTGGACACGGCACCTTATTCAGGATTTAGACTTCTGATTCTTTCTCACCTGTCCCTGGGTGTCACCTGCTGTCTCTCCAATCTCAGCCGATCGCTTTGAGGCTCTCTTTTTTCTGTGTAGGAGGATTTTAAAGAATGAATGAAGCATTAAACTCTGAATACTGACTGATTTGATTTTTATTGATTTAATGAAATGGGAAGAAAACTCTAAGCATGTGAAGTTCCATGAAGACACATTTTGGAGGTTATCCCCAGAAGTTCTAGATAACTTAAGACCGCTTTGTTGTTTGTCAATAGTTTGAACCAACATGACCCATGTGACCCCTAATAGACTAGAATCAAATCAAAGCAAACTGCTTACCTTGTCAGGATGAATACAACGAGGAGTAAGACGGCAAAGACTACAGCAAGGCTTGTTCCAATAGCTGTTGATGTCCATGCTCCTGGGTAAAGGTGATAAAGTGACAACACTGACTATTAGCTGAACTGTGCAGTTGTGGACATTGATGAATTGGTGTCTTTCTGTGAGGTATGATTTGATCCAGGAGAGTGCAGTGCCAGTAATGTGTAAAGTTGATTGTAGACGAGAGAGGAGGAAGGTGTGGTTGATGGTGTCAACCCTCAACCACACCAAATAAACCAAATAAACAATGAAACTGCATGCTGAGTTTAGTCTTCCTGACTGAACTCACACGAGACCTGCACCTCCTTCAAAATGTAACTACATGTAGAATCGACGCGGACTGCAAGCCCTGTGATTGGTCCGCTCGGCGGCATTGTATTTCCCGCATTTACACACACACAGAGCACTTTCTCAAAGACGGCTTAATAAGTGTCTCTCTTCTGTTAACGCTACATCAGTGAATGTGTTTTGATCACTGCTGTTGTCAGTGTAAGTAAAATGGAAACTAACCTGCCACAGCAATCAGAAGTAAGGTGGAGTTCTGACGTCCTATTCCATTATGGGCTTCACAGAAATAATTCCCACTGTGTCCAGGTCTGAAGTCAGTGATGGTGAAGACTGGGCCTGATGCTTTTGGTGAGTCTTCATTCTCCTTGTACCAGGTGTAGTTAGCTGCTGGGTTAGCATCACTGCTACAGGTCAGATTCACTGAACTGCCCTCCACTACCTCAGCAGAGGGACTCCCTGACACAGAGGGAAGCTGTGGAGCATCTGGAGGAGACATGGGGGGAGAAATTCATGAGCAAATGTTCCACGGATCTCGCAACATAGAGAAAGACTTAAGCATCTCAGTTTCATACTAGCAACACACTGGCTCAGGCTTGGACCAGCTCTTAGTTATGCTGCTATAGGCTTAGACTGCTGGGGGGACTGACACACTGGGATCATATCTCACCCTCCATCACTTTAACTCTTCCTGTCCAGTTAAAGTTACTAACCATAGACCTTTCTGGAGTCCCTGAGCTCCCTTGCCTCGTAGGTTCCTCTGGAGCTCTGCTGCTGTGGACGTGCCAGACTCCAGCTGCTACAACTACTACTATCCGTCTCTCCACTATCATCTCTCTCTCTCTCTCTCTCCAGCTCGGTCTCAGCAGATGTGTGTCTAACATGAGTCTGGTCCTGCTGGAGGTTTCTGCCTGTTAAAGGAAGTTTGTCCTTGCCACTGTCTAAATGCTGCAAAGTGCTCTGCTCATGGTGGATTAAGATGAGATCAGACTGAGTCCTGTCTGTAAAATGGGACTTGATCTTATCCTGTCTTGATGTTGGGTATATGTTAATAATAGAACATAGAGTACAGTCTAGATCTGATCTGTTTGGAAAGAGTCTGAGAAGAACATTTGTTGTGATTTGGCGCTTTATAAATAAAGATTGATTGGTTGATTGATTTTATTGCACGCATTTTATTCCCAAAGCATAATTATGATTATATATTTAAATTCAACTATTATTCAGGATTAAAAATGAATCATATGACCGCCCTACTTTTAATTTTAGTGGTGGATCGCCCTCTCTCAGTGGGGGGCAAGTCTATGCCCCCAGTGGGGGAGTTTAAGTATCTCGGGGTCTTGTTTGCGAGAGGGGGTAAAATAGAGCGTGAGATCGACAGGCGGATTGGTGCAGCATCAGCAGTTATGTGGACGCTGTACTGGACCGTTGTGGTGAAGAGGGAGCTGAGCCGGAAGGCAAAGCTTTCAATTTACCAGTCGTCTACGTTCCAACCCTCACCTATGGTCATGAGCTGTTGGTCATGACCGAAAGAATAAGATCTTGGATACAAGCGGCTGAAATGAGTTTCCTCCAAAGGGTGGCTGGGCTCAGCCTTAGAGAGAGGAGAGAGGAGCTCAGACATCCGGAGGGAGCTTGGAGTAGAGCCACTGCTCCTTGGCGTTGAAAGGAATCAGCTGAGGTGGCATCTGATAAGGATGCCTCCCGGACGCCTCCCTTTAGAGGTGTTCCAGGCACTTCCAACTGGGAGAAGGCCGGTGGAAGAACTCAGTGGAGGGATTATATATCACACCTGGTATGGGATCACCCTGGGATTCCCCATGTGTCTGGGTCAATTTGTTTGGACTACTATCTCCGTGACCCGACCCCGGATTGGCGTAGGAAAATGGATGGATAGATGGATGGACTAAATTTTCATTTTCAGGCCCATAGAGTTGGGATAAGCCAGGGTGAAGTCTCTGAATAACTTACTGTTAACAGTGAAACAGACTCACCAGAAATGTATTGTCAATAGGAGGATGCTATGAACCAGGAAATTACTATTTAGCAAAGGAGGGGGGAAATTTGTGGTGCTTTTTTAAATAATTTGATAACTATATACTGTTATTGTGAGCTGTTGTGAAAAGAGAATTTATCCTGCGGGATCAGTAAAGCTTATCTTTAAACCTCCTCATTCATACATGTAGGCTGTTTGTTGGTTTTTTACTCACATTTGACATCAATGAAGACGGGTTCAGATGTTCTCTTTCCCAGCTCGTTCTCAGCTGTACAGCGATACTCTACAGAGTCAGAGGGCTGGATGGAAGTGAAGACAAGTTGTGGTTCTTCCCTGGGCAGTGTTTGGTTCCTCTTGAGCCAGGTGTAGTTAGCTTCTCTGTTAGCATCACTGCTACAGTTCAGAGTGAGTGAACTGCCCTCCGTTATTTCACCAGGAGGACTTACCGACACAGAGGGAGCCTTCAGAGCATCTAAAGTAGGAAGGTGGAGAAACAAATATAAGACCCAGATGCCCTTAATGCTGTGATGCAAAGAAAACAGTTCTCAGAAAGCAGAGCAAACTCACACACTGAGGGAGAGACAGACTTCTCAAGTCCTTTCACAGCACAAGAGATGAAGTCTCCTGGGTAAAAGCAACCCTTATGGAAGGACTTTTCTTCATTCGGGATTTTCTTTCCATTCTTAAACCAGATGTATGACATGTCACCAGCAGGAGGGCAGCTGTGGTGACACCTCAGCACTGCTTCAGTGTAATCCTGGTGGACTGTTACTGAGGTTACCTGCACCTGCAGAGCTGGACACATGAGGAACAACACAACATATCAACAGATGACTGTGACAGTGCTTACATTGTAATCTTTGTAGTTAGAGCATCTTAGTTCAAGACTTCAGTGACTTCAACAAACACAAACAAAAGTTTGAATCATAGAATCAAAGAATTTGTCATGAGTGAAGTGTATTCAGCTTAATAAACAAAGTGAGGGAAAGGAGCCTTAATAGAAGGTGGTAAAAGCTTGTGTGGTGCTGCTGTACCAGGTGTGTTCTTCAGTACCTGTGACAGTCAGAGTTGTACCAGGGAAACTGTTCCCCCAATTAGAGCCCGCTGTTTTGAACTTAAAGCGATACTCTGCTGAATCGCTCTCTCTCAGGTCAGAGATGATCAGAGTGGAGTGTGCTCTCAAAATGCCAGAGACCTGAACACGACCTGCATACTGGGAGTCTGCTTTTAGGTCCTGAGGCTGTGTTTGAGTCTGCCAGTGAGGACTACGTGCAGGACTGAACCAAAAGACTGTCCTAGGAACCTGATAATGTATGATGTATGTGCATGAAATGTTGACTGATGAGCCTTTTAGGGCACAGATCCTCCTCTTGTTGTACGTCACCCTGTTGCAGACTCCACCATCGACACCTAAAATAATAAAGAAAGTATTTTTGATTTTGTGTTGGAAAAATAAATTACCTTCACATGTAGACCTGCTAAATGATGGTTAATGCACATGTTTTAAATTCATGCTCAAGCTTGTATTGTTAAAGCAAAGTTAATAGGTAACAGTCACTGGCTGTTAGCAGTCAAACAGTCAAGAGCTTCTTAGTTATGTTTTATAAAAACAACACATCTCATATTCTCACAGGACTTTAACTATAACTCTCCACTAAAACTCTCAGAGATTATTGAGCCACCGGCTGCTACTGAATTGTGAGCAGTCAAAGCAAACAGTCTGGTTCCAGGCACCAGCAGATGGTGATGTTAAACTCACACACTGGAGGAGAAGGGGAATCCTCATGTCCTTTCAGAGCACAGGCGTAGCTGTGTTCATTATCAGAGGATCCTGAAAACGAAGACGTTCCTGTCTGAATCTTCTCTCCGCTCTTGAACCAGATGTAGGACAGCTGACCAGCTGGACTGCAGCTGCTGTGACACTTCAGCTCTGCAGTGCCAGCATACAAGTCAATTTTGGTCACATTCACCTGTAGAGCTGGATATTTGAGCCAGAATCACAAAAAGTCTTTAACATTAACAGCAAAAAGATATTCTGGTGACTGCGAAATAACAACACTGTTTAGTTACATGTCTGATGTCTACGCCTAATGTCTGCTAACTCTTTGATATCCACCCTCTTATCTTATCCAAGATCTGGTCATCAAAATTGAGGATTCAAAACTGCAGACCACAGACCACAGCGTCTATGTTTACATCTTATATAGGCAACAGTCTGTGGGATGAGCTGTGATATGCAATGTGGTAACTTTGCTATGATGAGAGTACTCTGATCTAAAAGGCACCTCTTATGATTCAGTCATTTCAGTGTGATGCCATCGTCAGGATCAGCACAAACAGCTGTCTGAACACCAGAACCAAGACTAGATCAGGGTACTAAGACAGCTGGTTCAGTCTGTCATCTATATCTGTGCTTTAGATGAGCTTAGATCTTCATAAGGACACTCAGTTAAAGATCTTACCTGTGACAGACAAAGAAACTCCAGGTGACCCAGTCAAGCTCTGATCCGGTTTGTTTGTTCTCAGTGTGAACTTGTACTCAGCTGAGTCGCTCTTTCTCAGGTCTTTGATTCTCAGAGTGCAGCCGTTCTCACGAAAGTGATACTCCACACGACCTGTGTAGTCTGAGTCTGATCTCAGGTCCACAGGGTCATTTCCATTCATTTCTTTGAACCAGGAAGCAACAACCACAGCATGCTCATTCCATCTGGGTGGATATGTGTAGGTGCAAGGTATGTCAACTGTTGATCCATTAGGGGCACAGATCTGAGTAGAAGAGTAAGTCACTCCTGAGCCATGCTGACCGTGTACCACTGTAACAGAAAGCAGATTAGAAACTATAATCATGACCGTGACTATTCATTTTGATTGTTTATGGAGGCTGATGTAAATCATGAAGAGAAAAGAACTCAGGCCCATCCTGTCTGAAGCCTGATTTATACCTCTGCGTCAAATTAACGGCGTAGCCTACGCCGGGGGTTCAAATTGAAGTGTTATCTGTTTATCACTATGGTACAGGTCTGAAGTAATTACATTGATACGTTTCACAATACAAATAGTTCCAAGGGCAACTAAGAGTGAAAATGGTAGTAAGCATGTGCTTTAGTGATGGGAAGTTCGGCTCTTTTCAGAGAGCCAGCTCTTTTAACTCGGCTGTTGAAAACTCTTTACGTACAGTGTTTGTATGAGAAGCATTATAATTGACAAATTTTGTGCATTTATTCTGTTATAAAACCATTCTTACCCTAACCCGAGGGTTAGGATTAGGATTAGGATTAGGGAATGATAACAGAAAATAACTCAGGCCCATCCTGTCTTAGAAACATGCTGGAAACCTAGACCATGCATGTGGTACTTCTCAATCCGGAAGCATCGACCAACTTCTAGGGACATCCTGTGTTTGTTGCATGCAGATACTGTATCTATTAATAGACAAGCGTTAGAACTAAACTGTGGTTAGATGACTGCCGATGGGTGCAGAGAGGCTCTCTGCTCAATTTGTTTGCATATCAACAACTTTAAATCTTAATGTCACTTTAGAGTTACTTTAGATCTTCCCAGGAGTTCTTGAGGTTCTTCTGGATTCGTTGCTAAAGATGGCCTGTTGGGCGTGCCTGACTTCAGCTGCTACAAATATAAATATCAGTCTTACCTTTAGTATCATTACTGTAAATGTTAATGCATCTTAGAGCTGCTCAACCTTAGCTGATATTATCAACTTTAGCACTCCTTCCTGTTTTAACAGCATGAGAGTGGTTGATGTTTAAAATAGGCTGATCAGTGGATTGTCATACTTCCTGTTCCTGCTTATACCACTCATACTTTTGACGTTTACTATGTTGCCATTGTAGCCATGAATGTGTTGTATCTGTTGTTGTAGTTTCTTTAGTTGTTCCTCTATTTGCTTGAGATAAAACTTGTTATAAACTGCTGCCATAAAAACACACACAACCTTTCGTCTATAAAAAAGGCTTATCTGAGGACTTTTATCAGCTATAAAACTTGTTCTAAAGATGCATTGATTCAGCTTACAGAGACTTCAGCAAAGACAAAGGCTTAAAAGACTTCGTCTTCAGATTTGATATGAAAATGGAGACGTCGTTACCTGTTATAGAGAGAAGGAAGATGACTAATCCACTCTTAGTTGCTGATGAACTCATCGCTTCTCCTTTCACCTCTGGGTGGGTTCAAAGGTATTAAGGTATGACAAGATAAATCAAATCCGCAAGATATATCGCATCAGATGCTTCCAGTTGTTGCCTTGACTTGTCACGCTCGTTGATGGCCAGGCGTGTGAACAGGAGACAGAGACGGGCTGTTAAAATACACCCAACTTCCTTCCTCTTCACAGTTTTGATCGTCTTTGTGAAGCACACACCAAAAGCATGTGACAAAGATGACTTCAGTATCCTCATGTGGCCTGCTGTCACTGAACATCATACAAAACCCACCACCTTAACAATACTATTTATTATTATTATCTTACTTACAACCATAACATAATGATCTATGATATATCACATTCACAATGTCTGCAAAACTACTCAAGATGCAAGACTCGTCTTACTCATGTTACTATTTTAGGTTTTATATTTCTTTAATATTCATTTCTTTGTAATACAAGGAGACTTTAAGCTGTATTCAAAAGAATGCATTACTTTGTAGACTCAGATACACATTTCTGAGGTTGTATTAATACTTTTCACATCAGCTAGCAGGACTGCAGTTGTGGTCACCCTCTTCCTGTTTGTCCTTATGTGTGACAACAGTAAAAAACTCCCTACAGTCAGTCTCTTACTGTGTTCTCTCTGTAATGTGTATTAATAGAGACTGATCTTCTAGTACGTATGCTACCCTGCAGTCTCACATGTAAATTAGGCATTTGAACCTGATTGTATATAAAAAGGAGAAGAGCATGGTAACATAAATAACTATAGTAGGCACATGAAAAGAGGAAGTGAGGGCAAGTGAGGGTGTTACTACGGCAGCCATTGGGGTGTCCCTCCATGCCCGCATGGCCTGGTCCATCGGTCGCGGGGCGTGGCTGGGGGGGAGTGGTCGGGCCGGCTGGGGGGGCGGGGGGGATTGGCCCTGCCCCCTCCACCCTCCCCCACTCCGGCGTGCCGGTTGGTGGGCTGTGGTCCGAGTCCTGCCCGGCTGCCTGGCTGTCTGCTCCTGGTGCTGGGCTCCTTCGGGCTCCTTTGGCTCTGTCTTGGGGGGCTGTGGAGGCGTTCCTTGGGGGGGCTGCGGGATCTCTCCCCCCTCGCCCCCCTTTCCTCCTGCTGGGTGACCTGGGGGTGCCTGTTTGCTTCCGGCCTGGGTCCTTGGCTGGTCCCCTGGCCTGGGTCTCCCGCAGTGCGTTGGGTCCTTCGGCCTGACTGCTCTCGCGGCCCGGGTGCTGGGCTGAACCGCTCAGCTGATCTGACCCAAGTGGTATCATCTGCACCAGTGGTGGTCTTGTCACACAAATAGAGCACAGCACAGCGGCAACCCTCTGCGACCCAAGCTTCAGTAATGATTGTGGACACTAAGGGTTGCTTAATCATTAGTATCACCGCACAATGTTTTTGGCGTCATGGTGAGATGGTCCCTCTCCATCTAAGTGTCTTAGGTCTCTCTCTTCTTCTCTTTCCCTGTCTCTTTGTGTATCTTTGTGTATTCTTTCTTTTACTTTATTTATTTATTTATTTGGCCCACCTAGGTGTGCACGCCCTCTTTTACAGAACATGATATTAGCTGTCAATAAAAGATAGGCGAGAGTTCTAAGAGGGATGGTGATGGTTGCATGCACACAGTCACAAGCGCTAGCACTTTTCCATGAAAAATAAAAATCATCCACTAGATCTTCAAATCTGCAGACGTGGGGAGTAAAACCGACCTTTGTGTTTATTAAGACAGCCTACAACTAGCATGCCTCCCTCTTAAGCTCCTTGTTAGCACACGTGTGCAGGGAATGAAAAACGGAGGAGGGGTTGAGTTGTATTTTATACAGTCTATGGGCTGAACAAGCTCCAAGCTCTGACTTCCTGTTACAGACCGGATGGCGTTGTGACGTATGAAAAACACTGAAAACTGAAACGGCTCGTTTCAGCACACATTTACAGAAAGGTGGAGAAATCAGAACAGGGGCAGAATGGATTCTTTTCATTTTCAGGGGGTTTGTAGACAGGGACACAGATTGCAGGGAGAGAACCATTAAAAAGTCAATTTTTGCATGATATGTCACCTTTAATGCTGTATTAGGAGTTATATTACATCAGTTATTTGCTTAAATATACAACACGTTTCATGTAAATACAAAGCTGCAGATTCACTATTTCTAAATGTTGCAGAAACGCTCCCATCCTGCTCAGCTCCGGGCAGAAGTGGGCTTGTTAATAGTGATAGCGTCATATACAACATCCTGATTCTCTTGCAGCTGGTGTCCGTGTTGTTGAACTGGTCTGACGCAGGAGTAGAGAGGCTCTGGTTGAACTGGTCTGACGCAGGAGTAGAGAGGCTCTGGTTGAACTGGTCTGACGCAGGAGTAGAGAGACTCTGGCGGGTTTGTGATGAACTGAACGCTGGAATAATGAAGGTCCTGCTCCTCTTGCGTGCTCTGAGGAGGAAGGCACTGTTAGGATGAAAAAGATGGGAGATGTTGATTGTAATGATCAGAGACTTGGCAGGGATATTAGTGGCTTTACATTGGGGTTTGTTTTTCAGTAGTTATGCAGCTTTTTGCCTGTGATTCGTCAGTTTTGCGCTCCCCATACAAAAAAATGGCGGCAGTGGACACGGCCCCTTATTCAGGATTTAGACTTTTGATTCTTTCTCACCTGTTCCTGGGTGTCACCTGCTGTCTCTCCAATCTCAGCTGATCGCTTTGAGGCTCTCTTTTTTCTGTGTAGGAGCATTTTAAAAAATGAACGAAGCATTAAACTCTGAATACTGACTGATTTGATTTTTATTGATTTAATGAAATGGGAAGAAAACTCTAAGCATGTGAAGTTCCATGAAGACACATTTCGGCGGTTATCCCCAGAAGTTGTGGATAACTTTAGACCGCTTTGTTGTTTATCAAAACTTTTAACCAATGCGACCCATGTGACCCCTAATAGACTATAATCGAATCAAAGCAAACTGCTTACCTTATCAGGATGAATACAACAAGGAGTAAGATGACAAAGACTACAGCAAGGCTTGTTCCAACAGCTGTTGATTTCCATGCTCCTGGGTAAAGGTGATAAAGTGACAACACTGACAATTAGCTGGACTGTTAGAGAAACTTTAAGTCTACTAAAGTACAAATGACGCTCTCGTGTGAGTTCAGTCAGGAAGACTAAACTAAGCATGCAGTTTCATTGTTCATTTGGTTTATTTGGTGTGGTTGAGGGTTGACACCATCAACCACACCACCCTCCTCTCTCGTCTACAATCAACTCTACACATTACTAGCACTGCACTCTCCTGGATCAAATCATACCTCCCAGACAGACACACTAATTCATCAATATGAACAACTGCACCTCCCCTACAGCTCCCCTGCCCCAGGGCATCCCCCAGGGTTCGGTGCTTGGTCCCCTCCTCTTTATTCTCTACATTCTCCCAATCAGTAAAATCACCCGTCGTCACAGTCTCCGCTTCCACTGCTACACTGACGACATCCAACTTTACATCTCCACCAATTCCTTTACTGCTCCAACCCTCTCCACCCTGACCAACTGCCTGACCGAAATTAAATCCTGGATGCAAAAAAAACGACCTCCACTGAGAAAAATCTGACCTCTGATTCATCGGCCACCAACAACTTCAACCTAATGCTTCCCTTACTCCGTCCTCACATGTTCACAACCTAGGTCCATCTCTCTCCTTCTCCACCGCTGAAACCCTGATCCACGCCTTTATCACTTCCAGATTCCACTACTGCAATAGCATCCTCCACGGCCTTCCTTCCAAACAACTCAACAAACTACAACCCGCTCCTGTGACCACATCACCCCTGTCCTCCAAAACCTCCACTGGCTCCCTATCAGACAGCAAATACATTTTAAAATCCTCCTCCTCACCCAGAAAGCCCTCCATAACCAGGCCCCCTCCTACCTCACCAACCTGCTCCACCACCACACACCCTCCTGTAACCTCCGATCCCCCAACGCCCACCTCCTCTCTCTACCACCTGACATCAACCACCGAACCTGGGGGGTAGAGCTTTCTCTATCACCGCCCCCACTCTCTGGAACGCCTTACCACTTAATATTTGAAACTGTCCCAACCTGTCCACTTTCAAAACCCTCACTAAAACCAACCTATTTACTACTGCTTTTAAATGTATTTTATGATTTCCATTCATGTTTTTATTCATCTGTTTATATGATGTTCTAAAAATATCATTGTTGGCATCCAATTCCTTGTTAACCCAAGTTCCTAGTCATCCCAGAACAGATGTGGTCAGAGCACTTTCTCAAAGACGGTTTAATAAGTGTCTCTCTTCTGTTAACGTTACATCAGTGAATGTGTTTTGATCACTGCTGTTGTCAGTGTAAAGAAAATGGAAACTAACCTGCCACAGCAATCAGAAGAAAGGTGGAGTTCTGACGTCCTATTCCATTATGGGCTTCACAGTAATAATTCCCACTGTGTTCAGCTCTGGATTCAGTGATGATGAAGACCGGTCCTACAGCTTTTGGTGAGTCTTCATTCTCCTTGTACCAGGTGTAGTTAGCTGCTGGGTTAGCATCACTGCTACAGGTCAAATTCACTGAACTGCCCTCCATTATCTCACCAGAAGGACTCACTGACACGGAGGGAAGCTGTGGAGCATCTGGAGGAGACATGGGGGGAGAAATTCATGATCAAATGTTCCATGGATCTCCCAACGTAGAGAAAGACTTAAGCATCTCAGTTTCATACTAGGAACACACTGGCTCAGGCTTGGACCAGCTCTTAGTTATGCTGCTATAGGCTTAGACTGCTGGGGGGGAAGTATCTCGGGGTCTTGTCCATGAGTGAGGATAAAATGGAGAGTGAGATTGACAGGCAGCTTGGTGCAGCGGACGTTGTACCGGACCGTTGTGGTGAAGAGGGAGCTGAGCCGGAAGGCAAAGCTTTCAATTTACCAGTCATCTACGTTCCAACCCTCACCTATGGTCATGAGCTGTTGGTCATGACCGAAAGAATAAGATCTTGGATACAAGTGGCTGAAATGAGTTTCCTCCAAAGGGTGTCTGGGCTCAGCCTTAGAGAGAGGGTCAGGAGCTCAGACATCCGGAGGGAGCTCGGGGTAGAGCCACTGCTCCTTGGCGTTGAAAGGAATCAGCTGAGGTGGTTTGGGCATCTGATAAGGATGCCTCCCGGGCGCCTCCCCTTAGAGGTGATCCAGGCACGTCCAACTGGGAGAAGGCCCAGAGGACGACCCAGAACTTGGTGGAGGGATTATATGTCCCACCTGGTCTGGGATCGCCTCGGGGTTCCCAAGAGGAGCTGGAAAGTGTTTCTGGTGAGAGGGATGTCTGGGTCAATTTGCTTGGACTGCTACCTCCGTGACCCGACCCCGGATAAGCGGAAGACAATGGATGGATAGATGGATGGACTTCATTTTCATTTTCAGGCCCATAGAGCTGGGATAAGCCAGGGTGAAGTCTCTGAATAACTTACTGTTAAAAGTGAAACAGAGACTCAGCAGAAATGTATTGTCACTAGGAGGATATGATGAACCAGGAAATTACTATTTAGCAAACATATCTGGAGGGGGGGAATTTGTGGCACTTGATAACTACACGCTCTTTTTTTGAGCTGTTCTTGAAAGTGAATTTATCCTGCAGGGTCAGTAAAGCTTATCTTTAAACCTCCTCATTCAGACATTTAGGCTGTTTGTTGGTTTTTTACTCACATTTGACATCGATAAAGACGGGTTCAGATGTTCTCTTTCCCAGCTCGTTCTCAGCTGTACAGCGATACTCTCCAGAGTCAGAGGGCTGGATGGAAGTGAAGACAAGTTGTGGTTCTTCCCTGGGCAGTGTTTGGTTCCTCTTGAGCCAGGTGTAGTTAGCTTCTCTGTTAGCATCACTGCTACATTTCAGAGTGACTGAACTGCCATTCGTTATTTCACCAGGAGGACTTACCGACACAGAGGGAGCCTTCAGAGCATCTAAAGTAGGATGGTGGAGAAACACATATAAGACCCAGATGCCCTTAATGCTGTGATGCAAAGAAAACAGTTCTCAGAAAGCAGAGCAAACTCACACACTGAGGGAGAGACAGACTTCTCAAGTCCTTTCAGAGCACAAGAGATGAAGTCTCCTGGGAGAAACCGGTTCTCATGAGAGGACTTTTCCTCATTCTGGATTTTCTTTCCATTCTTAAACCAGATGTATGAGATGTCACCAGCAGGAGGGCAGCTGTGGTGACACCTCAGCACTGCTTCAGTGTAATCCTGGTGGACTGTTACCGAGGTTACCTGCACCTGCAGAGCTGGACACATGAGGAACAACACAACATATCAACAGATGACTGTGACAGTGCTTACATTGTAATCTTTGTAGTTAGAGTATCTTAGTTCAAGACTTCAGTGACTTCAACAAACACAAACAAAAGTTTGAATCATAGAATCAAAGAATTTGTCATGAGTGAAGTGTATTCAGCTTAATAATCAAAGTGAGGGAAAGGAGCCTTAATAGAAGGTGGTAAAAGCTTGTGTGGTACTGCTGTACCAGGTGTGTTCTTCAGTACCTGTGACAGTCAGAGTTGAACCAGGGAAACTGTTTCCCCAATCAGAGCGCAATGTTTTGAACTTAAAGCGATACTCTGCTGAATCGCTCTCTCTCAGGTCAGAGATTCTCAGAGTGGAGTGTGCTCTCAAAATGTCAAAGACCAGAACACGACCTGCATACTGGGAGTCTGCTTTTAGGTCCTGAGGCTGTGTTTGAGTCTGCCAGTGATGACTACGTGCAGGACTGAACCAAAAGACTGTCTTAAGACCCTGATAAGGGTTGTATGTGCATGAAATGTTGACTGATGAGCCTTTTAGGGCACAGATCCTCCTCTTGTCGTACGTCACCCTGTTGCAGACTCCACCATCGACACCTAAAATAATAAAGAAAGTATTTTTGATTTTGTGTTGGAAAAATAAATTACCTTCACATGTAGACCTGATAAATGGTGGTTAATGCACATATTTTAAATTCATGCTCAAGCTAGTATTGTTAAAGCAACAAGGGAAGCTAAGAGGAAACGGTCCCTGGCTGTTAGCAGTCAGACAGTCAAGAGCTTTTTAATCATGATTGTTAAAAACAACACATCTCACATTCTCACAGGACATTAACTAAAACTCTCAGAGATTATTGATCCACCGGCTGCTACTGAATTGTGAGCAGTCAAAGTAAACAGTCTGGTTCCAGGCACCAGCAGATGGTGATGTTAAACTCACACACTGAAGGAGAAGGGGAATCCTCATGTCCTTTCAGAGCACAGGCGTAGCTGTGTTCATTATCTAAGGATACTGAAACCGAAGACGTTTCTGTCTGAATCTTCTCTCCGTTCTTGAACCAGATGTAGGACAGCTGACCAGCTGGACTGCAGCTGCTGTGACACTTCAGCTCTTTGGTCACCTTCACCTGTAGAGCTGGATATTTGAGCAAGAATCACAAAAAGTCTTTAACATTAACAGTAAAAAGACATTCTGGTGACTGTAAAATAACAACACTGTTTAGTTACATGTCTGATGTCTACGCCTAATGTCTGCTAACTCTTTGATATCCACCCTCTTATCTTATCCAAGATCTGGTCATCAAAATTGAGGATTCAAAACTGCAGTCCACAGACCACAGCGTCTATGTTTACATCTTATATAGGCAACAGTCTGTGGGATGAGCTGTGATATGCAATGTGGTAACTGTGCTATGATGGGAGTACTCTGATCTAAAAGGCACCTCTTATGATTCAGTCATTTCAGTGTGATGCCATCGTCAGGACCAGCAGAAACAGCTGTCTGAATACCAGAACCAAGACTAGATCAGGGTACTAAGACAGCTGGTTCAGTCTGTCATCTATATCTGTGCTTTAAATGAGCTTAGATCTTCATAAGGACACTCAGTTAAAGATCTTACCTGTGACAGACAAAGAAACTCCAGGTGACCCAGTCAAGCTCTGATCCGGTTTGTTTGTTCTCAGTGTGAACTTGTACTCAGCTGAGTCGCTCTCTCTCAGGTCTTTGATTCTCAGAGTGCAGCCGTTCTCACGAAAGTGATACTCCACACGACCTGTGTAGTCTGAGTCTGATCTCAGGTCCACAGGGCCATTTCCATTCATTTCTCTGAACCAGGAAGCAACAACCACAGCATGCTCATTCCATCTGGGTGGATATGTGTAGGTGCAAGGTATGTCCACTGTTGATCCTTTAGGGGCACAGATCTGAGTAGAAGAGTAAGTCACTCCTGAGCCATGCTGACCGTGTACCACTGTAACAGAAAGCAGATTAGAAACTATAATCATGACCGTGACTATTCATTTTGATTGTTTATGGAGGCTGATGTAAATCATGATAAGAGAAAAGAACTCAGGCCCATCCTGTCTGAAGCCTGATTTATACCTCTGTCAAATTAACGGCGTAGCCTACGCCGGGGGTTCAAATTGAAGTGTTATCTGTTTATCACTATGGGACAGGTCTGAAGTTGTTTTACAATACAAACAGTTCCAAGGGCAACTAAGAGTGCAAATGGTAGTAAGCATGTGCTTTAGTGATGGGAAGTTCGGCTCTTTTCAGAGAGCCGGCTCTTTTGACTCGGCTGTTGAAAACTCTCTACGTACAGTGTTTGTATGAGAAGCATTATAATTGACAAATTTTGTGCATTTATTCTGTTATAAAACCATTCTTACCCTAACCCGAGGGTTAGGATTAGGATTAGGATTAGGGATTGATAACAGAAAATAACTCAGGCCCATCCTGTCTTAGAATCATGCTGGAAACCTAGACCATGCATGTGGTACTTCTCAATCCGGAAGCATCTACCAACTTCTAGGGACATCCTGTGTTTGTTGCATGCAGATATCTATTAATAGACAAGCATTAGAATCAAACTGTGGTTAGATGACTGCCGATGGGGGCAGAGAGGCTCTCTGCTCAATTTGTTTGCATATCAACAACTTTAAATCTTAATGTCACTTTAGAGTTACTATAGATCTTCCCAGGAGTTCTTGAGGTTCTTCTGGATTCGTTGCTAAAGATGGCCTGTTGGGCGTGCCTGACTTCAGCTGCTAAAATTATAAATATCATTCTTCCCTTTAGTATCATTACTGTAAATGTTAATGCATCTTAGAGCTGCTCAACCTTAGCTGATATTATCAACTTTAACACTCCTCCCTGTTTTAACAGCATGATAGTGGTTGATGTTTAAAATAGGCTGATCAGTGGATTGTCATACTTCCTGTTCCTGCTTGTACCACTCATATGTTTGACGTTTACTATGTTGCCATTGTAGCCATGAATGTGTTGTATCTGTTGTTGTAGTTTCTTTAGTTGTTCCTCTATTTGCTTGAGATAAAACTTGTTATATACTGCTGCCATAAAAACACACAAAACCTTTCGTCTATAAAAAAGGCTTATCTGAGGACTTTTATCAGCTATAAAACTTGTTCTAAAGATGCATTGATTCAGCTTACAGAGACTTCAGCAAAGACAAAGGCTTAAAAGACTTCGTCTTCAGATTTGATATGAAAATGGAGACGTAGTTACCTGTTATAGAGAGAAGGAAGATGACTAATCCACTCTTAGTTGCTGATGAACTCATCGCTTCTCCTTTCACCTCTGGGTGGGTTCAAAGGTATTAAGGTATGACAAGATAAATCAAATTCACAAGATATATCGCATCAGATGCTTCCAGTTGTTGCCTTGACTTGTCACGCTCGTTGATGGCCAGGCGTGTGAACAGGAGACAGAGACGGGCTGTTAAAATACACCCAACTTCCTTCCTCTTCACAGTTTTGATCGTCTTTGTGAAGCACACACCAAAAGCATGTGACAAAGATGACTTCAGTATCCTCATGTGGCCTGCTGTCACTGAACATCATACAAAATCCACCACCTCAACAATACTATTTATTATTATTATCTTACTTACAACCATAACATAATGCTCCATGATATATCACGTTCACAATGTCTGCAAAACTACTCAAAATGCAAGACTCGTCTTACTCATGTTACTATTTTAGGTTTTATATTTCTTTAATATTCATTTCTTTGTAATACAAGGACACTTTAAGCTGTATTCAAAAGAATGCATTACTTTGTAGACTCAGATACACATTTCTGAGGTTGTATTAATACTTTTCACATCAGCTAGCAGGACTGCAGTTGTGGTCACCCTCTTCCTGTTTGTCCCTATGTGTGACTACAGTAAAAAACTCCCTACAGTAAGTCTCTTACTGTGTTCTCTCTGTAATGTGTATTAATAGAGACTGATCTTCTAGTACGTATGCTACCCTGCAGTCTCACATGTAAATTAGGCATTTGAACCTGATTGTATATAAAAAGGAGAAGAGCATGGTAACATAAATAACTATAGTAGGCACATGAAAAGAGGAAGTGAGGGCAAGTGAGGGTGTTACTACGGCAGCCATTGGGGTGTCCCTCCATGCCCGCATGGCCTGGTCCATCGGTCGCGCGGCGTGGCTGGGGGGGAGTGGTCGGGCCGGCTGGGGGGGCGGAGGGGATTGGCCCTGCCCCCTCCACCCTCCCCCACTCCGGCGTGCCGGTTGGCGGGCTGTGGTCCGGGTCCTGCCCGGCTGCCTGGCTCTCTGCTCCTGGTGCTGGGCCCCTTGGGCTCCTTTGGCTCTGTCTTGTGGGGCTGTGGGGGCTGGTGTCCCCGTCACCCTCCATCCCTCTGCTGTCCCCTCCGTTGCGGGAGCCTGGTCCGCGGCCACCCTCGGGGCCGGGTTTCCCGATGGTCCCCTCGCGGTCCTCTCGGGAGGGTGGGGTGGCGCGCAGCTGGGGGGGTGTTACTACGGCAGCCATTGGGGTGTCCCTCCATGCCCGCACGGCCTGGTCCATCGGTTGCGGGGCGCGGCTGGGGGGCGTGGCTGGGGGGAGTGGTCGGGCCGGCTGGGGGGGGGGATTGGCGGGCTGTGGTCGGGGGATTGGCCCTTCCCCCTCCACCCTCCCCACACTCCGGCGTGCCGGTTGGCGGGCTGTGGTACGGGTCCTGCCCGGCTGCCTGGCTGTCTGCTCCTGGTGCTGGGCCCCTTCGGGCTCCTTTTGCTCTGTCTTGGGGGGCTGTGGGGGCGGTGTTGTGGAGGCGTTCCTTGGGGGGCTGCGGGATCTCTCCCCCTCGCCCCCCTTTCCTCCTGCTGAGTGACCTGGGGGTCACCCTGGGTGCCCTTGCGGTGTCTGTTTGCTTCCGGTCTGGGTCCTTGGCTGGTCCCCTGGCCTGGGTCTCCCGCGGCGGGTTGGGTCCTTCGGCCTGACTGCTCTCGCGGTCCGGGTGCTGGGCTGAACCGCTCAGCTGATCTGACCCAAGTGGTGTCATCTGCACCAGTGGTGGTCTTGTCACACAAATAGAACACAGCACGGGGGCAATCCTCTGCGACCCAAGCTTCAGTAATGATTGTGGACACTAAGGGTTGCTTAATCATTAGTATCACAGCACGGAGTTTTTGGCGTCATGGTGAGATGGTCCCTCTCCATCTAAGTGTCTTAGGTCTCTCTCTCCTTCTCTTTCCATGCCCCTTTGTGTATCTTTGTGTAATCTTTCTTTTACTTTATTTATTTATTTATTTTTGGTCCACCTAGGTGTTCACGCCCTCTTTTACAGAACATGATATTAGCTGTCAATAAAAGTTAGGCCAGAGTTCTAAGAGGGATGATGATGGTCGCATGCACACAGTCACAAGCGCTAGCACTTTTCCATGAAAAATAAAAATCATCCACTAGATCTTCAAATCTGCAGACGTGGGGAGTAAAACCGACCTTTGTGTTTATTAAGACAGCCTACAACTAGCATGCCTCCCTCTTAAGCTCCTTGTTAGCACACATGTGTGCAGGTAATGAAAAACGGAGGAGGGGTTGAGTTGTATTTTATACAGTCTATGGGCTGAACAAGCTCCAAGCTCTGACTTCCTGTTACAGACCGGATGGCGTTGCGAGGTATGAAAAACACTGAAAACTGAAACGGCTGGTTTCAGCACACATTTACAGAAAGGTGGAGAAATCAGAACAGGGGCAGAATGGATTCTTTTCATTCTCGGGGGGTTTGTAGACAGGGACACATATTTCAGGTAGAGAACCATTAAAAAGTCGATTTTGCATGATATGTCACCTTTAATGCTGTATTAGGAGTTATATTACATCAGTTATTTGCTTAAATAAACAACACGTTTCATGTAAATACAAAGCTGCAGATTCACTATTTCTAAATGTTGCAGAAACGCTCCCATCCTGCTCAGCTCCGGGCAGAAGTGGGCTTGTTAATAGTGATAGCGGCATATACAACATCCTGATTCTCTTGCAGCTGGTGTCCGTGTTGTTGAACTGGTCTGACGCAGGAGTAGAGAGACTCTGGTTGAACTGGTCTGACGCAGGAGTAGAGAGACTCTGGCTCTGGGTTTGTGATGAACTGAACAATGGAATAATGAAGGTCCTGCTCCTCTTGAGTGCTCTGAGAAGGAAGGCACTGTTAGGATGAAAAAGATGGGAGATGTTGATTGTAATGATCAGAGACTTGTCAGGGATATTAGTGGCTTTACATTGGGGTTTGTTTTTCAGTGGTTATGCAGCTTTTTGCCTGTGATTCGTCAGTTTTGCGCTGCCCATACAAAAAAATGGCGGCAGTGGACACGGCCCCTTATTCAGGATTTAGACTTTTGATTCTTTCTCACCTGTTCCTGGGTGTCACCTGCTGTCTCTCCATTCTCAGCTGATCGCTTTGAGGCTCTCTTTTTTCTGTGTGGGAGCATTTTAAAAAATGAAGGAAGCATTAAACTCTGAATACTGACTGATTTGATTTTTATTGATTTAATGAAATGGGAAGAAAACTCTAAGCATGTGAAGTTCCATGAAGACGCATTTTGGAGGTTATCCCCAGAAGTTCTAGATAACTTGAGACCGCTTTGTTGTTTATCAAAACTTTTAACCAATGCGACCCATGTGACCCCTAATAGACTATAATCGAATCAAAGCAAACTGCTTACCTTATCAGGATGAATACAACGAGGAGTAAGATGACAAAGACTACAGCAAGGCTTGTTCCAACAGCTGTTGATGTCCATGCTCCTGGGTAAAGGTGATAAAGTGACAACACTGACAATTAGCTGGACTGTTAGAGAAACTTTAAGTCTACTAAAGTACAAATGAAGCTCTCGTGTGAGTTCAGTCAGGAAGACTAAACTCAGCATGCAGTTTCATTGTTCATTTGGTTTATTTGGTGTGGTTGAGGGTTGACACCATCAACCACACCACCCTCCTCTCTCGTCTACAATCAACTCTACACATTACTAGCACTGCACTCTCAAGGATCAAATCATACCTCCCAGACAGACACCAATTCATCAATATGAACAACTGCACCTCCCCCACAGCTCCCCTGCCCCAGGGCATCCCCCAGGGTTCGGTGCTTGGTCCCCTCCTCTTTATTCTCTACATTCTCCCAATCAGTAAAATCACCCGTCGTCACGGTCTCCGCTTCCACTGCTACACTGACGACATCCAACTTTACATCTCCACCAATTCCTTTACTGCTCCAACCCTCTCCACCCTGACCAACTGCCTGACCGAAATTAAATCCTGGATGCAAAAAAAACGACCTCCACTGAGAAAAATCTGACCTCTGATTCATCGGCCACCAACAACTTCAACCTAATGCTTCCCTTACTCCGTCCTCACATGTTCACAACCTCGGTCCATCTCTCTCCTTCTCCACCGCTGAAACCCTGATCCACGCCTTTATCACTTCCAGATTCCACTAGTGCAATAGCATCCTCCACGGCCTTCCTTCAAAACAACTCAACAAACTACAACCCGCTCCTGTGACCACATCACCCCTGTCCTCCAAAACCTCCACTGGCTCCCTATCAGACAGCAAATACATTTTAAAATCCTCCTCCTCACCCAGAAAGCCCTCCATAACCAGGCCCCCTCCTACCTCACCAACCTGCTCCACCACCACACCCCCTCCAGTAACCTCCGATCCTCCAACACCCACCTGCTCTCTCTACCACCTGACATCAACCACCGAACCTGGGGGGTAGAGCTTTCTCTATCACCGCCCCCACTCTCTGGAACGCCTTACCACTTAACATTTGAAACTGTCCCAACCTGTCCCCTTTCAAAACCCTCACTAAAACCAACCTATTTACTACTTCTTTTAAATGTATTTTATGCTTTTCATTCATGTTTTTATTCATCTGTTTATATGATGTTCTAAAAATATCATTGTTGGCATCCAATTCCTTGTTAACCCAAGTTCCTAGTCATCCCAGAACAGATGTGGTCAGAGCACTTTCTCAAAGACGGCTTAATAAGTGTCTCTCTTCTGTTAACATTACATCAGTGAATGTTTTTTGATCACTGCTGTTGTCAGTGTAAAGAAAATGGAAACTAACCTGCCACAACAATCAGAAGTAAGGTGGAGTTATGACGTCCTATTCCATTATGGGCTTCACAGGAATAATTCCCACTGTGTTCAGCTCTGGATTCAGTGATGGTGAAGACCGGTCCTACAGCTTTTGGTGAGTCTTCATTCTCCTTGTACCAGGTGTAGTTAGCTGCTGGGTTAGCATCACTGCTACAGGTCAGATTCACTGAACTGCCCTCCACCACCTCAGCAGAAGGACTCACTGACACGGAGGGAAGCTGTGGAGCATCTGGAGGAGACATGGGGGGAGAAATTCATGAGCAAATGTTCCATGGATCTCCCAACGTAGAGAAAGACTTAAGCATCTCAGTTTCATACTAGCAACACACTGGCTCAGGCTTGGACCAGCTCTTAGTTATGCTGCTATAGGCTTAGACTGCTGGGGGGAAGTATCTCGGGGTCTTGTTCATGAGTGAGGATAAAATGGAGAGTGAGATTGACAGGCAGCTTGGCGCAGCGGACGTTGTACGTTGTATGTTGAGCTGGAAGGCAAAGCTTTCAATTTACCAGTCATCTACGTTCCAACTCTCACCTATGGTCATGAGCTGTTGGTCATGACCGAAAGAATAAGATCTTGGATACAAGCGGCTGAAATGAGTTTCCTCCAAAGGGTGGCTGGGCTCAGCCTTAGAGAGAGGGTCAGGAGCTCAGACATCCGGAGGGAGCTCGGGGTAGAGCCACTGCTCCTTGGCGTTGAAAGGAATCAGCTGAGGTGGTTTGGGCATCTGATAAGGATGCCTCCCGGGCGCCTCCCCTTAGAGGTGATCCAGGCACGTCCAACTGGGAGAAGGCCCAGAGGACGACCCAGAACTTGGTGGAGGGATTATATGTCCCACCTGGTCTGGGATCGCCTCGGGGTTCCCAGGAGGAGCTGGAAAGTGTTTCTGGGGAGAGGGATGTCTGGGTCAATTTACTTGGACTGCTACCTCCGTGACCCGACCCCGGATAAGCGGAAGAAAATGGATGGATAGATGGATGGACTTCATTTTCATTTTCAGGCCAATAGAGCTGGGATAAGCCAGGGTGAAGTCTCTGAATAACTTACTGTTAACAGGGAAACTGAGACTCAGCAGAAATGTATTGTCACTAGGAGGATATGATGAACCAGGAAATGACTATTTAGCAAACATATCTGGAGGGGGGATTTTGTGGCACTTGATAACTACATACTCTTTTTGTGAGCTGTTCTTGAAAGTGAATTTATCCTGCGGGGTCAGTAAAGCTTATCTTTAAACCTCCTCATTCAGACATTTAGGCTGTTTGTTGGTTTTTTACTCACATTTGACATCGATAAAGACGGGTTCAGATGTTCTCTTTCCCAGCTCGTTCTCAGATGTACAGCGATACTCTCCAGAGTCAGAGGGCTGGATGGAAGTGAAGACAAGTTGTGGTTCTTCACTGGGCAGTGTTTGGTTCCTCTTGAGCCAGGTGTAGTTAGCTTCTCTGTTAGCATCACTGCTACATTTCAGAGTGACTGAACTGCCATTCGTTATTTCACCAGGAGGACTTACCGACACAGAGGGAGCCTTCAGAGCATCTAAAGTAGGAAGGTGGAGAAACAAATATAAGACCAAGATGCCCTTAATGCTGTGATGCAAAGAAAACAGTTCTCAGAAAGCAGAGCAAACTCACACACTGAGGGAGAGACAGACTTCTCAAGTCCTCTCAGAGCACAAGAGATGGAGTCTCCTGGGTAAAACCAGTTCTCATGAGAGGACTTTTCTTCATTCTGGATTTCGTTTCCATTCTTAAACCAGATGTATGACATGTCACCAGCAGGAGAGCAGCTGTGGTGACACCTCAGCACTGCTTCAGTGTAATCCTGGTGGACTGTTACTGAGGTTACCTGCACCTGCAGAGCTGGACACATGAGGAACACAACATATCAACAGATGACTGTGACAGTGCTTACATTGTAATCTTTATAGTTGGAGCATCTTAGTTCAAGACTTCAGTGACTTCAACAAACACAAACAAAAGTTTGAATCATAGAATCAAAGAACTTGTCATGAGTGAAGTGTATTCATCTTAATAATAAAAACATCTCTGAAGGAGAGGAGCCTTAATAGAAGGTGATAAAAGCTTGTGTGGTGCTGCTGTACCAGGTGTGTTCTTCAGTACCTGTGACAGTCAGAGTTGTACCAGGGAAACTGTTCCCCCAATCCGAGTGCGGTCGTTTGAACTTAAAGCGATACTCTGCTGAATCGCTCTCTCTCAGGTCAGAGATTGTCAGAGTGGAGCGTCCTCTCTCTGTTTCAAAGACCTGAACACGACCTACATACTGGGAGTCTTCTTTTAGGTCCTCAGGCGGTGTTTGAGTCTGCCAGTGAGGACTACGTGCAGGACTGAACCAAAAGACCGAATTAGGAGCCCAATAACTGTAGTATGTGCATGAAATGTCCACTGATGAGCCTTTTAGGGCACAGATCCTCCTCTTGTTGTACGTCACCCTGTTGCAGTATTCCCCATAGACACCTAAAATAATAAAGAAAGCCTTTTTGATTTTGTGTTGGCAAAATAAATTACCTTCACATGTAGACCTGCTAAATGGTGGTTAATGCACATGCTTTAAATTCATGCTCAAGCTTGTATTGTTAAAGCAAAGCTAAGAGGAAACAGTCACTGGCTGTTAGCAGTCAAACAGTCAAGAGCTTTTTAGCTATGTTTTATAAAAACAACACATCTCACATTCTCACAGGACTTTAACTATAACTCTCCACTAAAACTCTCAGAGATTATTGAGCCACCAGCAGCTGCTGAATTGTGAGCAGTCAAAGTAAACAGTCCGGTTCCAGGCACCAGCGGATGGTGATGTTAAACTCACACACTGAAGGAGAAGGAGAATCCTCATGTCCTTTCAGAGCACAGGCGTAGCTGTGTTCATTATCAGAGGATCCTGAAACCGAAGACGTTTCTGTCTGAATCTTCTCTCCGCTCTTGAACCAGATGTAGGACAGCTGACCAGCTGGACTGCAGCTGCTGTGACACTTCAGCTCTGCATAGCGAGAAGTCCAGTCAACTTTGATCACCTGCACCTGTAGAGCTGGATATTTTAGCCAGAATCACAAAAAGTCTTGAACATTAACAGTAAAAAGATATTCTGATGAGTGTACAAGGACAACACTGCTTAGTTTCATATCTGATGTCTACGCCTAATGTCTGCTAACTCTTTGATATCTACCCTCTTATCTTATCTGAGATCTGGCCATCAAACCTAAGGCTCAAAACTGCATTCCACAGACCACAGCGTCTATGTTTACATCTTGTATAGGCAACACTCTGTGGGATTAGCTGTCAAGTCTGGTAATCTTTCTATTTAACTACAGGGCAGGCTAAATAGAAAAAGCTAGCTAGCTAGCTGTTGGTTGCAACATGAAAACCCTTTAGGTGTGCTTTTTCTAGAGAAATCTGATCAACCAAATGGTATGACTAAACTGTGCTTCTGTGGTTATCAGTTCATGTTTGTCAGTACCTGTGACAGTCAGACTTGTAGAAGGTAAAACGCTGCTCCATTCAACACTCTTTGTTTTAAATGTGAAGTGATACTGGGCTGAATCGGTCTGTCTCAGGTCAGTGATCCTCAGAGTGGAGCGTCCTCTCTCTGTTTCAATAACTTGAATGCGAGCTCCAAACTGAGTGTCTTCTTTCAGGTCCTCAGGTCTTGCGGGGAACTTCCACTGTTGACTACGTTCAGGACTGAACCAGAACGTTGATGTAATGGCTGCAGAGCTGCTGTAAGTACAAGAAATGTCCACCGATGAGCCTTCGAATGCACAGATTCTTCTGTCAGTGTACGTCACTCTGTTGCAGTTTTCCCCTTCAACACCTGGAAGATAAAATCTTTGTCAACAGATTGTCAGAGACATACTTTTTAAGCTGTGATGCAGAGCGGGTTGAATTGATCCTGTGCAGCTTAATGAAAAACAGTTTGATAGGTTTATGTTTTATGGAATTGGTAAGTGGGGCAATCCTTGATTGGAACCCCACAGTCATTTGATAGAGCTATCGGTCCAATTAGTTACCAAATGGCGCTTTGTCAGTGGAGGACTGTGACGTAAACTCACACACTGCAGGAGAAGGAGAGCCCTCATGTCCTCTAAGAGCACAGGCGAAGCTGTCTGCAGGATAAACGACTCCTGAAAATGAGGATGTTTCTGTCGAAGTGGTCCGACCATTCCTGTACCAGATGTAGGAGAGATGAGCAGGTACATGACAGCTGCTGTGACACTTGAGCTCTGCCCAGCTTTGACCCTGGTAATCTGTTGAGTTAATCACTGTCACCTGTAGATCTGTAAAGAATAAGCATAGGTATAACTTCTATTCAGACACACATGTGAATACACAAAAGCAGCATTCAACACATCCGTATGTGATATTTTATGACTTGGGAATGTATTGCCCTGTATGGGTATTCACTTCCTTGAGCTTCTTAAATTTTGCAAAGTTACAATCAGATATGGAATTTAACAGCTTAGATCTTCATAAGGACACTCAGTTAAAGATCTTACCTGTGACAGACAAAGAAACTCCAGGTGACCCAGTCAAGCTCTGATCCGGTTTGTTTGTTCTCAATGTGAACTTGTACTCAGCTGAGTCGCTCTCTCTCAGGTCTTTGATTCTCAGAGTGCAGCCGTTCACATAAAATTGATACTCCACACGACCTGTGTAGTCTGAGTCTGATCTCAGGTCCACAGGGTCATTTCCATTCATTTCTCTGAACCAGGAAGCAACAACCACATCACGCTCATTCCATCTGGGTGGATATGTGTAGGTGCAGGGTATGTCCACTGTTGATCCTTTAGGGGCACAGATGTGAGTAGAAGAGTAAGTCACTCCTGAGCCATGCTGACCGTGTACCACTGTAACAGAAAGCAGATTAGAAACTATAATCATGACCGTGACTATTCATTGTGATTGTTTATGGAGGCTGATGTAAATCATGATAAGAGAAAAGAACTCAGGCCCATCCTGTCTGAAGCCTGATTTATACCTCTGCGTCAAATCGACGGCGTAGCCTACGCCGGGGGTTCAAATTGAAGTGTTATCTGTTTATCACTATGGTAGAGGTCTGAAGTATTTACATTGATACGTTGTACAACACAAATAGTTCCAAGGGCAACTAAGAGTGCAAATGGTAGTAAGCATGTGCTTTAGTGATGGGAAGTTCGGCTCTTTTCAGAGAGCCGGCTCTTTTGACTCGGCTATTGAAAACTCTTTACGTTCAGTGTTTGTATGAGAAGCATTATAATTGACAAATTTTGTGCATTTATTCTGTTATAAAACCATTCTTACCCTAACCCGAGGGTTAGGATTAGGATTAGGATTAGGGAATGATAACAGAAAATAACTCAGGCCCATCCTGTCTTAGAAACATGCTGGAAACCTAGACCATGCATGTGGTACTTCTCAATCCGGAAGCATCTACCAACTTCTAGGGACATCCTGTGTTTGTTGCATGCAGATATCTATTAATAGACAAGCATTAGAATCAAACTGTGGTTAGATGACTGCCGATGGGGGCAGAGAGGCTCTCTCCTCAATTTGTTTGCATATCAACAACTTTAAATCTTAATGTCACTTAAGAGTTACTATAGATCTTCCCAGGAGTTCTTGAGGTTCTTCTGGATCGTTGCTAAAGATGGCCTGTTGGGCGTGCCTGACTTCAGCTTCTACAAATATAAATATCAGTCTTACCTTTAGTATCATTACTGTAATAGTTAATGCATCTTACAGCTGCTCAACCTTAGCTGATATTATCAACATTATCACTCCTCCCTGTTTTAACAGCATGATAGTGGTTGATGTTTCTAACAGGCTGATCAGTGGATTGTCATACTTCCTGTTCCTGCTTATACCACTCATACTTTCACTTACTGTTTTGCCATTGTAGCCATGAGTGTGTTGACAAAGTTTCTCCTCTCTGTTGTTCGTTGCTAAATGTTGCAAAGTTCCTTTACCATGATGAATTAATATTGGGTCTTTGTGAATAATATAACAAAGAGTACAGTCTTGACCTGCTCTTATTGTAAAGTGGCTTGAGATAAAACTTGTTATAAACTGCTGCCATAAAAAACACACAGAACCTATTTTTCATCTATAAAAAAGGCTTATCTGAGGACTTTTATCAGCTATAAAACTTGTTCTAAAGATTCATTGACTCAGCTTACAGAGACTTCAGCAAAGACAAAGGCTTAAAAGACTTCCTCTTCCGAGTTGATATGAAAATGGAGACGTCGTTACCTGTTATAGAGAGAAGGAAGATGACTAATCCACTCTTAGTTGTTGTTGAACTCATCGCTTCTCCTTTCACCTCCGTGTGGGTTCAAAATCTATTAACATAAAAGAATATTGATAAAAATCCGCAAGATATATCGCATCAGATGCTGCCAGTTGTTGTCTTGACTTGTTACGCTTGTTTTTCGTCAGGCGTATGAGCCGGAGACAGAGATACAACCCACTTCCTTCCTGTACACAGTTTTGAGCTTCATTGTGAACCACATGCAAAAGCAAGTTCTAAAGATGACTTTAGTATCCTCATGTGGCCTGCTGTCACTGAACCCCATCATACAAAACCCACCACATCAACAATACTATTTAATATCATTATCTTACTTACAACCATAACATAATGATCCATGATATATCACATTCACAATGTCTGCAAAACTACTCAAGATGCAAGACTCGTCTTACTCATGTTACTATTTTAGCTTTTATATTTCTGTAATATTTGCTCCTTTCTGAAATTCTAATACAAGGAGAGTTTAAGCTGTATTCAAAAGAATGCATTACTTTGTAGACTCAGATGCACATTTCTGAGGTTGTATTAATACTTTTCACATCAGCTAGCAGGACTGCAGTTGTGGTCACCCTCTTCCTGTTTGTCCCCTGGTGTGACTTCAGTGGAAACCTGCTGCAGTCAGTCTCTTACTGTGTTCTCTCTGTAATGTCTATTAACAGAGACTGAACTCCTAGTATGTACACTACCCTGCAGCCTTACATGTAAATGAGGCATTTATACTTAATTGTATATAAAGAGAAGTGAGCATGGTAACATATAAATAACTATAGTAGGCACATGAAAAAAGGAAGTGAGATTAAAATAAATAGTACTAGTTTTAAAGAGGAAGAGTGGGGGTTGCAGCGAAAAAATCAATGCACTTGACAGGACCTTTGAAATGCTTTTATCACTGAAATATGACTCTTAACTTACACTTAGTGGCAGTGTATGGAATTACAACTAGATCATTAAATAACTACCCCCCCACATTTAAAAATACATCTAACTTTGCCCTCCAGCTTGGACCAGGGGTTTGATGCACACTCAAGCTTTGGATACAGTGTAGTCTTCAAGTTGTCTCTTACACACTGACCAAATGTGAAGTTGACTGGATAAAACCTCTAAGAGGAGTTTGTTAAAATATGAACCCTGTAAATTGGCAAAAATAGGCTTTAAGTTAAAATTCAGACCATATTGGCGGACCTGCACTTGAGCTCAGCATTACAAAATGTTACATTTCTGGAGGTGTTGACATGATACCTAAAAGTATGTTTTACTACTAAGTAAAAAAAACCTTGAGGAGTGTTTGTTTGATTGAAAAGACTCCTCAGTTAAAGATAACAAGTGACCAGGGGAGGGGGATGGAGTAAGTCTCTACAAACTGGTCACAGGCAGCCGGTCCAGCTGTACCTCACTATCAACACTACTGTAGACTGTGCTCAAGTCAACTCCAGTCAGCTGGTAGGGTGACGATAACAGATGGTGCTACATGTTGCTGAACACAAAGGAAGTCCTCACACATGAACACAGTTTAATCTTTATTCCCTTTTGGAGCGCCCCCAAAAACAGACTGCATCTTTAACAGTTATTAACAATCAATGAACAATTATATGATTCTATAACACATGTATAAGAACGTATAAGCTGTATTTTGTGGCTGCAATTTTTCTTTTGAAAACATTTTAACATTTTATTAAACTCTCCAGAGGTTTTCAAACATTCTCTGTCCAAGGCATACTAAATGACACATCTCAAAGAACAGCTGTAATCATATCTGTGCTAAACTAAGACATCTGGCTTGATATATCAAAATAAAAGCACTGACCCATATTAACTCAGTCATACCACTCACACCACAAACATGTATACTTGGAGACCTCCATAGCTTTAATGATGTTTCCTTAAAGCTGGGGTTGGTAGTCAGATTTAGATCCACTTTTTGTCATACTGGTTAAAATGATCTTTATGTCCCGATGGTAATCAATCCATAATGTGTTCTTTAAAAAGAGAAAACAACGCAGTATTGAGGAAATGCTACATTCAAATTCATGCTAGTTTTCCGTCCCTAGCTTTAAAGAACAAAAAAAAATTTCTGTCTGTATGATCACAAAAAAAGTCATCATGGCTAACTGGATTGAATCTAATGCACCATCCTATAAAGAAAGGATCACTGAAGCAATGGAAATAACCAAGTTAGAGAAGGTAGCTTTCAGGCTGCAAAATAACAAGCAGGAATACACAGAAACATGGGCGTCAAAATTATGCAATATCACTATAGCAATTATTGTATGTGTGTATATATAGGTATGTACATATATATATATGTGTGTGTGTATATATGCATGTGTATGTATGCCATGATCACTCAGGTCCTTCTTGGCGTTTGCAATGTGTCTTGACTTTTGTCTGACAAATGTCACTCTTTTTCTTTGTCTGTTTATTTTAATACAACTGTTGGTTTTGCCTTCCTGGTTTACGGTCAGATGAAATCTGTTTGTTTACAAATGTTGGATGATATGTTGAGTAGCTGACTCTCCCTTCTGTTTAATATCTTTTTAGTCTTCCATTTATGGAGATCGTGGTGGGATCGGGGTGGGCAGGAACTGGTTTGGTGGTTGATGGAGGCGGGAGGGGCTTTGCTTTTCTACTTTTGTTTATTGCTTGTTTTTGTTCTATTACAAATACATACATATAATAAAACAATATATATACAGTTGTGCTCATAAATTTACATACCCTGGCAGAATTTATGGTTTTTTTGGGTAGTTTCTGTTGTTCTTATGATATAAAAAGAGTAAACACAGTTGTTTGACAATAAATAGCTTCACCCATCCACTAACCATGAGTGAAAGAAAAGTTTTTCTCTTATCTTTCATATTCTCTGAAAAAATGCCCCCCAAAAAAACAAATTCTGCCAGGGTATGTAAACTTATGAGCACAACTGTATATACATCTGTGCTAAACTTGGTTTGCTTTCACAGTTTCTAAGAGTATTATTTAACTCAGGGGTGTCAAACATACGGCCCGCGGGCCAAATCCGGCCCGCCAGAGGTTCCAATCCGGCCCGCGGGATGACTTTGCAAAGTGAGAAGTCATTAACTGCAATTTTTCAATAAAAGTACCTACTATTTCAAATTTGTCCTACAATCAGACAGCTGACAGAGGGCACCTGAACGGCACTAAGAAACTTTTTTTTTCCAAAGTGAGGAAAAAGAATATTTGCAGTTTGCATAATCGGCAGAAATTCAGACTTTTTGGACCCCTGCATACAACACTGTCCAGCAAGCAAACTGTTCATGCTGGAGCTGGGGGGTCCAAAATAGTCAACTTTACCTTGTTCATTATTATAATCTATCTTTTCTTTTACTGTAAACATTACACTCTGTGTGTCAGGTGAATGGGAAACCTGAACATTTTCAGAATGTACTTTTTTGCACTAAAACAAAGGGAAAAATTCAGAGTTGTCCTTCTCTATAGGTTATTATGTTATGATTTTACTGGTCCGGCCCACTTCAGATCAACTTGGGCTGTATGTGGCCCCTGAACTGAAATGAGTTTGACAGCCCTGATTTAACTGTTCAGATTTAGCTTCTGTGTTGTGGAACAAGTCTGTAAAGTACTGATGTCAGTGTTTCACTGAGGAGATTTTCACACTTCTTCAAATGAGAGAAAGTGTCTTCCAGGTTCAGGCTGTTTATTTGTTGTCTACTGAATAACCTTAATGTTAACTTCCATTCTTTTGAACAGTATTCACGGATAAACTGTTATCTATGTCAACATCTTTGTTAACAGTTGGGAGTTAAAGTTGTGATGACATGTTCCCACGCTACATGTCTCTGTGCTGCTGAAAACTCAACATGGAAACTTTTGCAGTTAAAGGTAAATGTTTCCACTTCATCCACATCCTCGCTCTCCACACTGAGTCCTCTGGTTACACTGCATCTGGAACAAAACAACAACAACTAATGTTATAGTTGGAACTGTGACTGTAGATCTGAACTCAGTCTGTTGTCTTCAGTGCAGGAGGCTCTCACCTCTCTGGACTTCACACCAGGTCTTCCTGGTCCTCTGCGTCTTCTGTCTGTGCTGCAGGGACGGCTGAGACGTTCACATACTCAGAACCAGAGTCCAGCTGATGACAGATGATCAGGTTTTAGTTCAAAATAGTTCAATAATAACTTAAAGCATTTTCTATTTTGATGGGGTTTTTTTTCCTAAAAAACCTTCTGTGTACTTGTTACATTTTCTACATTAAATCATGACATATCTTTAATCTTTCAACACCTCTGTAGAAAGGTTTAGTCAGTCAGGCCTCTCTCTCTCTCTCTCTCTCTCTCTCTCTCTCTCTCTCTCTCTCTCTCTCTCTCTCTCTCTCTCTCTCACCTCTATCATCTCCACACGTTCATTTGGTTCACAGGTGGAGCTCAGAGTTTTCTTCTTCCTGGATTAAATCCAAAGACAAAAAAAATCCAAATTTAACAATGAAGAGCACAAATTAAGAACTTGAATCTGAGATGATTGATCTGATGGATTGTCATGGTTTTACCTGCTGCACAGAGTCAAGAGAAGCAGAGGAATCAGCATCACAACAGACAGAGTCAACCTGATGATGTTCATTATTACTGTTGACTTATCTAGAATTAAAGAGAGACATGTGAGACACTTCACTGGTAGGATTAGATAAATCACATTGACATTTAAGGATAATCTTGGAAACGTGAATGAAATCATTCTCATGAAAGAATTTCATGTAAAGTCAATGTAAAGAGGCGAAAGACTTGAGTAGTGGTCTGGCAGCAAATTGGGTGAAGCGAATGCCACGATATGCACGAATGAAGCAAACAACTTGTGAAAGTTGAAATATCTGAACCCCAGCTAATCTATCGATAACCAATCAGTGTGCAGATCCCCCGGTGACATCAGTGACGTATGGACCAGCGGAGATTCACTCATCTGGAATATATGGGACACTTTGATTCTATCTCTGTGCAGCTTCCCCAAACTCTGTGACTCTCCCTGTTTTTATGGGATCAGGAATAAACAGGAGCTCACTGTGAGGACAGAGAGTGAGGAGGTTTATCTGCTGAGTTGGGAAAACTTTGTCTGTCACTTGAATCCTGCTATTGGTTGTAGTAGGAAGTTAGCTCTGCCCCCGTTACCATAACCAGCTTCCCAAGTCAATATCCACGAGCTCGACCTTGTTTGATCACAACAGACCTAGGGGCCTGATCTACTAAGATCCCAAATAAAGAGCTCTAATTTACCCATCTACTCTACTCCAAAACGCAATCAGTGTTTTGATGGAGTTTAGAGAGCAATTTGATGAGGCTAAGTCTCCCACTCTTGCTCTAGCTACTGAATTGGGAAGTTAATCACAGTTTTGAAACAACCAGGGCCAGAAAAGTTAGGCGTCACTTGGATGAAGACAGTCGCCTCACTGACGCAGAGAGCAACTTTCGGGTGAACGTTTTCAATGCCTGATATCATCATCCAGCAACTGTCCCAAAGAGTCACCAGCTTAAATGGAACTGGGAACATGTTTGAGGCAATTCACCCCAACACACTGCTGCAAGCACGAGATGAGGAGTTACACCAAGCTGCCTGGCGCAGCTCAGTGAGCGCTCATTCTCCAAGTTAAAACTAACTAAGAACCCCTTGATGAGCACGATGGGACAGGAGAGACTGAGTGGACATGTCATGTTATCTATTGAGAATGACTGATCAAAGAAAATGGACATACAGCGCATCATGGACAAGTCCGTGGAGCTTAAGGCTCGTCCAAACAGTGGGGAGTAGGCGGAGTACTTCATATTGATTTTTTGTTTCTATGTGAAGATGTGGGCCGCTGTGCCAATTTGACTAAACTTTATATCTGTTGATACAGTGACCTACTGTGCTCTCATTATATGAAAAAGTTAAAGTGGGTGTCAGAATGATGCGGTCTCTATCCGTGGTGCTGAACTGCTTTGAGTTTGTGTTGTTTTATTATTGTTTTTCTTTTGTTCTCTTGATTTAATTGAATAAAAAATGTAGTAATGCTTGTAAGTCCAGCTGTTATGGGCATGTTGTAAAGTTATGATGAGCTTTACAGTGACCGCAGCCATGTGTGCGTAACACTGTGTCAGTTTGCACCTGCCTTTCAAACGTGCTAAATATAGACGCAAAAACACTGAGCGCTATCTGCTTCAGGTTTGATAAATCACATTGCGTGTGTTAAATGATTACATTTGCATCTCCTCCTCCGAGTATTTTGCGCGTTCTGATGATCTATATGTATTCTGCATATTCATGAAGGTAAACACGCGAAATTAAGCGAGTCATTCGCGTGAATAGAGCGAGTAAACACAAAACTTTCTCGCGTTTGTATTTGTGCGAATAGTGCGATCGTTCGCATCTGGTGTGACTCATTCAGTCATTTGTTCAGAGTCTGACATGATGGAGGCTCCTCCCTGAAGTTTTCCTTCCCTGTCCTTCAGTTGTAAGTTCTTTATCAACATGTTAATCTGATCTGATGCAGAAAAAAACACAACACAGGTGTAAATAAATTATTAGTTTACCTGCCACAACAATCAGAAGAAAGGTGGAGTTCTGACGTCCTATTCCATTATGGGCTTCACAGGAATAATTCCCACTGTGTTCAGCACTGAAGTCAGTGATGGTGAAGACTGGGCCTGATGCTTTTGGTGAGTCTTCATTCTCCTTGTACCAGGTGTAGTTAGCTGCTGGGTTAGCATCACTGCTGCAGGTCAGAGTCACTGAACTGCCCTCCACTATCTCAGCAGAGGGACTCCCTGACACAGAGGGAAGCTGTGGAGCATCTGGAGGAGACATGGGGGGATAACCTGTTGTGGAACTTTTATAAACTTAAAATGTCAAAATAATCTAGTAAGTGCCCTTATCTATGAAATATGGATCAGGTTAAGCAGTTTGTAGCAAAATGTGGTAACACAACTAATGTTGGGCTTTGTTTCTTGGCACAAAAACTAATTCAATTTCCAAAGCAACACCAATGAACCCACTAACACTTCTCTTTCAATGTATTGCTGTCCGAAGAGAAACACTTGTTTTAATACATGCATTAATTATACCCGGAGAAACAATTTTACTGCACAGCAAAATAAAAAAAACAGGTATCTATCCACAGGAGAGAGAATGTGTAAAGTTTTGTTTTACTTTCATGTTTAATTATTTGTTTCTTTTCATAACTTGATGACTGCATACTCTTTTTGTGGGTTGTTTCAAGTAAATTTATCCTGCGGGATCAGTAAAGCTTATCTTTAAACCTCCACATTCAGACATGTAGGCTGTTTGTTGGTTTTTTACTCACATTTGACATCAATGAAGACGGGTTCAGATGTTCTCTTTCCCAGCTCGTTTTCAGATGTACAGCGATACTCTCCAGAGTCAGAGGGCTGGATGGAAGTGAAGACAAGCTGTGGTTCTTCTCTGGGCAGTGTTTGGTTCCTCTTGAGCCAGGTGTAGTTAGCTTCTCTGTTAGCATCACTGCTACATTTCAGAGTGACTGAACCGCCATTCGTTATTTCACCAGGAGGACTTACCGACACAGAGGGAGCCTTCAGAGCATCTAAAGTAGGAAGGTGGAGAAACACATATAAGACCCAGATGCCCTTAATGCTGTGATGCAAAGAAAACAGTTCTCAGAAAGCAGAGCAAACTCACACACTGAGGGAGAGACAGACTTCTCAAGTCCTCTCACAGCACAAGAGATGAAGTCTCCTGGGTAAAACCAGTTCTCATGAGAGGACTTTTCCTCATTCTGGATTTCGTTTCCATTCTTAAACCAGATGTATGACATGTAACCAGCAGGAGAGCAGCTGTGGTGACACCTCAGCACTGCTTCAGTGTAATCCTGCAGGACTGTTACCGAGGTTACCTGCACCTGCAGAGCTGGACACATGAGGAACAACACAACATATCAACAGATGACTGTGACAGTGCTTACATTGTAATCTTTGTAGTTAGAGCGTCTTAGTTCAAGACTTCAGTGACTTCAACAAACACAAACAAAAGTTTGAATCATAGAATCAAAGAATTTGTCATGAGTGAAGTGTATTCAGCTTAATAATCAAACTGAGGGAAAGGAGCCTTAATAGAAGGTGGTAAAAGCTTGTGTGGTGCTGCTGTACCAGGTGTGTTCTTCAGTACCTGTGACAGTCAGAGTTGTACCAGGGAAACTGTTCCCCCAATCAGAGACCAGTGTTTGGAACTTAAAGCAATACTCTGCTGAATCGCTCTCTCTCAGGTCAGAGATTCTCAGAGTGGAGTGTGTTCTCCAAATGTCAGAGACCTGAACACGACCTTCATACTGTGAGTCTTCTTTTAGGTCCTCAGGCTGTGTTGGATTCTGCCAGTGATGACTACGTGCAGGACTGAACCAAAACACTGTCTTAGGAACCCAATAAGAGAAGTATGTGCATGAAATCTCCACTGATGAGCCTTTTAGGGCACAGATCCTCCTCTTGTTGTACATCATCCTGTTGCAGGATCCACGATGGACACCTAAAATAATAAAGTCTTTTTGATTTTGTGTTGGAAAAATAAATTACCTTAACATGTAGACCTGATAAATGGTGGTTAATGTACATATTTTAAATTCATGCTGAAGCTTGTATTGTTAAAGCAAAGTTAAGAGGAAACAGTCACTGGCTGTTAGCAGTCAAACAGTCAAGAGCTTTTTAGTTATGTTTTTATAAAAACAACACATCTCATATTCTCACAGGACTTTAACTATAACTCTCCACTAAAACTCTCAGAGATTATTGAGCCACCAGCAGCTGCTGAATTGTGAGCAGTCAAAGTAAACAGTCCGGTTCCAGGCACCAGCAGATGGTGATGTTAAACTCACACACTGAAGGAGAAGGGGAATCCTCATGTCCTTTCAGAGCACAGGCGTAGCTGTTTAAAGAATCAAAGGATCCTGAAACCGAAGATGTTTCTGTCTGAATCTTCTCTCCGCTCTTGAACCAGATGTAGGACAGCTGACCAGCTGGACTGCAGCTGCTGTGACACTTCAGCTCTGCAGTGCCAGTATTCCAGTCAGCTTTGGTCACCTGCACCTGTAGAGCTGGATATTTGAGCCAGAATCACAAAAAGTCTTTAACATTAACAGCAAAAAGACATTCTGATGACTGTAAAAGAGCAACACTGCTTAGTTACATGTCTGATGTCTACGCCTAATGTCTGCTAACTCTTTGATATCTACCCTCTTATCTTATTCAAGATCTGGTCATCAAACTTGAGGCTTCAAAACTGCAGTCCACAGACCACAGCGCCTATGTTTACATCTTAAATAGGCAACAGTCTGTGGGAAGAGCTGTGATATGCAATGTGGTAACTGTGCTATGATGGGAGTACTCTGATCTAAAAGGCACCTCTTATGATTCAGTCATTTCAGTGTGATGCCATCGTCAGGATCAGCACAAACAGCTGTCTGAACACCAGAACCAAGACTAGATCAGGGTACTAAGACAGCTGGTTCACTCTGTCACCTATATCTGTGCTTTAGATGAGCTTAGATCTTCATAAAGACACTCAGTTAAAGATGTTACCTGTGACAGACAAAGAAACTCCAGGTGACCCAGTCAAGCTCTGATCCGGTTTGTTTGTTCTCAGTGTGAACTTGTACTCAGCTGAGTCGCTCTCTCTCAGGTCTTTGATTCTCAGAGTGCAGTCGTTCACATAAAATTGATAATCCACACGACCTGTGTAGTCTGAGTCTGATCTCAGGTCCACAGGGCCATTTCCATTCATTTCTCTGAACCAGGAAGCAACAACCACATCACGCTCATTCCATCTGGGTTGATATGTGTAGGTGCAAGGTATGTCCACCGTTGATCCTTTAGGGGCACAGATCTGAGTAGAAGAGTAAGTCACTCCTGAGCCATGCTGACCGTGTACCACTGTAACAGAAAGCAGATTAGAAACTATAATCATGACCGTGACTATTCATTTTGATAGTTTATGGAGGCTGATGTAAATCATGAAGAGAAAAGAACTCAGGCCCATCCTGTCTGAAGCCTGATTTATACCTCTGCGTCAAATCGACGGCAGAAGATCTGCCAATGAAATAAACGCATCTACTCTACTCCAATACGCAATCAGTGTTTTGATGGAGTTTAGACAGCGATTTGATGAGGCTTAGTCTGCCACTCTTGCTCTAGAAAAGTTAGGCGTCACTTGGATGAAGACAGTCGCCTCACTGTCCCAGGGAGCAACTTTCGGGTGAACGTTTTCAATGCCTGATATCATCATCCAGCAACTGTCCCAAAGATTCACCAGCTTAAATGGAACTGTGAACATGTTTGAGTCAATTCACCCCAACACACTGCTGCAAGCACGAGATGAGGAGTTACGCAGAGCTACCTGGTGCAGCTCAGTGAGCGCTCATTCTCCAAGTTAAAACTAACTAAAAACCCCTTGATGAGCACGATGAGACAGGAGAGACTGAGTGGACATGTCATGTTATCTATTGAGAATGACAGATCAAAGAAAATGGACATACAGCGCATCATGGACAAGTCCACGGAGCTTAAGGCTCGTCCAAACAGTGGTGAGTAGGCGGAGTACTTCATATTGATTTTTTGTTTGTATGTGAAGATGTGGGCCGCTGTGCCAATTATACTAAACTTTATAGCTGTTGATACAGTGACCTACTGTGCTCTCATTAGTTGAAAAAGTTAAAGTGGGTGTCAGAATGATGCGGTCGCTATCCGTGGTGCTGAACTGCTTTGAATTTGTGTTGTTTTATTATTATTATTATTATTGTTTTGTTCTCTTGGTTTGATTGACTAAAACATTTAGTAATGCTTGTAAGCCCAGCTTTTGTGGGCATAAAGCGATGTTATGATGAGCTTTACAGTGACCGCAGCCATGTGTGCGTAACGCTGTGCCAGTTTGCACCTGCCTTTCAAACGTGCTAAATATAGCATCTCCTCCTCCCAGTATTTTGCGCGTCCTGATGATCTACATGTATTCTGCAGCTTTGCGCGCGCTATCAAGTTTGCACGTGTTTTTATACACGCAAACCTTTAGTAGATCGGGCCCTAAGAGTGCAAATGGTAGTAAGCATGTGCTTCAGTGATGGGAAGTTCGGCTCTTTTCAGAGAGCCGGCTCCCAAAGAAGACTCCTGAGCGGCTCTTAATTTAGGATCTTTTGTAGCCGTATGTTTTACCTTAACTTTGCAAAAAATTATGGTTTCTGTTGAAAACTCTTTACGTACAGTGTTTTAATGAGAAGCCTTAATTGACCAATTTTGTGCATTTATTCTGTTACAAAACCATTCTTACCCTAACCCTAGGGTTAGGGTTAGGATTAGGATTAGGGAATGATAAGAGAAAAGAACTCAGGCCCATCCTGTCTTTGAAACATGCTGGAAACCTAGACCATGCATGTGGTACTTCTCAATCTGGAAGCATCGACCAACTTCTAGGGACATCCTGTGTTTGTTGCATGCAGATACTGTATCTATTGATAGACAAGCATTAGAACTAAACTGTGGTTAGATGACTGCGAATCGGTGCAGAGAAGCTCTCTCCTCAATTTGTTTGCATATCAACAACTTTAAATCTTAATGTCCCTTTAGAGTTACTATAGATCTTCCCAGGAGCTCTTGAGGTTCTTCTGGATTGTTGCTAAAGATGGCCTGCTGCCATGGACATGCCTGACTTCAGCTTCTACAAATATAAATATCAGTCTTACCTTTAGTATCATTTCTGTAATTGTTAATGCATCTTAGAGCTGCTCAACCTTAGCTGATATTATCAACTTTATCACTCCTCCCTGTTTTAACAGCATGATAGTGGTTGATGTTTCTAACAGGCTGATCAGTGGATTGTCATACTTCCTGTTCCTGCTTAAACCACTCATACTTTCACTTACTGTTTTGCCATTGTAGCCATGAATGTGTTGTATCTGTTGTTGTAGTTTCTTTTGTTGTTCCTCTATTTTCGTGTCTCTATTCGTCTCTCTTCCTGTAAGCTCGACACAGCTGCAGCAGGTGAGTGTTAAACATGCGTCTGGTTCTGCTCGAGGTTTCTGTCTGTTAAACAAAGTTTAAATAAAACGCACAGAACCTATTTTTTGTCTATAAAAAAGGCTTATCTGAGGACTTTTATCAGCTATAAAACTTGTTCTAAAGATGCATTGATTCAGCTTACAGAGACTTCAGCAAAGACAAAGGCTTAAAAGACTTCCTCTTCAGATTTGATTTGAAAATGGAGACGCCGTTACCTGTTATAGAGAGAAGGAAGATGACTAATCCACTCTTAGTTGCTGTTGAACTCATAGCTTCTCCTTTCACCTCCGGGTGGGTTCAAAATCTATTAACATAAAAGAATATTGATAAAAATCCACAAGATATATCGCATCAGATGCTGCCAGTTGTTGTCTTGACTTGTCACGCTCGTTTATGGCCAGGCGTGTGAACAAGAGACAGAGACAGGCTGTTAAAATACACCCCACTTCCTTCCTGTACACAGTTTTGAGCTTCATTTTGAACCACATGCAAAGCAAGTTCCAAAGATGCCTTTAGTATCCTCATGTGGCCTGCTGTCTCTGAACCTCATCATGCAAAACCCACCACCTCAACAATACTATTTAATATTATCATCTTACTTACAACCATAACATAATGATCCATGATATATCACATTCACAATGTCTGCAAAACTACTCAAGATGCAAGACTCGTCTTACTCATGTTACTATTTTAGGTTTCATATTTCTTTAATTTCTGCCTTTTTTCTATTGAACTTGAAAACAAGTATGATATTAGAAGTAATGAAAATAATAAGTATTTTAGACCCAGTTAAAGAGGTGTTCATATTTTCACACCTGCTAGTAGGACTGCAGTTGTGGTCACCCTCTTCCTGTTTGTCCCCTGGTGTGACTTCAGTGGAAACCTGCTGCAGTCAGTCTCTTACTGTGTTCTCTCTGTAATGTCTATTAACAGAGACTGATCTTCTAGTACGTACACTACCCTGCAGCCTTACATGTAAATGAGGCATTTCAACTTAATTGTATATAAAGAGAAGTGAGCATGGTAACATATAAATAACTATAGTAGTCACATGAAAAAAGGAAGTGAGATTAAAATAAATAGTACTAGTTTTAAAGAGGAAGAGTGGGGGTTGCAGCGAAAAAATCAATGCACTTGACAGGACCTTTGAAATGCTTTTATCACTGAAATATGACTCTTAACTTACACTTAGTGGCAGTGTATGGAATTACAACTAGATCATTAAATAACTACCCCCCCACATTTAAAAATACATCTAACTTTGCCCTCCAGCTTGGACCAGGGGTTTGATGCACACTCAAGCTTTGAATACAGTGTAGTCTTCAAGTTGTCTCTTACACACTGACCAAATGTTAAGTTGACTGGATAAAACCTCTAAGAGGAGTTTGTTAAAATATGAACCCTGTAAACTGGCAAAAAATAGGCTTTAAGTTAAAATTCAGACCATATTGGCGGACCTCCAGTTGAGCTCAGTGTTACATTTCTGGAGGTGTTTACATGATATCTATCTATCTATCTATCTATCTATCTATCTATCTATCTATCTATCTATCTATCTATCTATCTATCTATCTATCTATCTATCTATCTATCTATCTATCTATCTATCTATCTATCTGTCTGTCTAAACATCCATCCATCCATCCATCCATCCATCTAGCAAGCTATTCTACCGGGTTACCGTATTTGACCTAGAAGTCGACCCTCAAAGACGCAAGCGACCACTTCACTTTGCAAAGCATGCTGGATACATAACGAGATGGACCGGTTCAGTCGCTTCACTTTTTGACACTTTTCTCTCTCGTTCGGTCATAATCTTGTAATTAATGAAAACAGTTTTATACTATTAAGTAAATAATGTTGCTGTTGCTGGCGAGAAGGTTCCTGGTTTGAGTCCGCAGTCAGGCAGGTGCCTTGTATGTTCTCCTCATGCATGCATGGGTTCTCTCCAGGTACTCCGGCTTCCTCCCACAGTCCAAAAACATGCTCTCCAGGTTAATTGGTCTCTCTGAATTACCAGTAGGTATGAGTGTGTGCGTGAATGGTTGTCTGTCTCTCCATGTTTGCCCTGTGATAGGTTGGTGACCTGTCTAGGGTGTACCCTGCCTTCTGCCTGAAGTCAGCCGGGATTGGCTCCAGCCCCCCGTGACCCCTGACGGGATAAGCAGTCAAGATAATGGATGGATGGAAGTGGAAAAAAACCTTGAGGAGTGTTTGTTTGATTGAAAAGACTCCTCAGTTAAAGATAACTAGTGACCAGGGGAGGGGGATGGAGTAAGTCTCTACAAACTGATCACAAGCAGCCGGTCCAGCTGTACCTCACTATCAACACTACTGTAGACTGTGCTCAAGTCAACTCCAGTCAGCTGGTAGGGTGACGATAACAGATGGTGCTACATGTTGCTGAACACAAAGGAAGTCCTCACACATGAACACAGTTTAAACTTTATTCCCTTTTGGAGCGCCCCCCAAAAACAGACTACATCTTTAACAGTTATTAACAATCAATGAACAATTATATGATTCTATAACACATGTATAAGAACGTATAAGCTGTATTTTGTGGCTGTAAGTTTTCTTTTTGAAAACATTTTAACATTTTATTAAACTCTCCAGAGGTTTTCAAACATTCTCTGTCCAAGGCATACTAAATGACACATCTCAAAGAACAGCTGTAATCATATCTGTGCTAAACTAAGACATCTGGCTTGATTTAACAAAAAAAAGCACTGACCCATATTAACTCAGTCATACCACTCACACCACAAACATGTATACTTGGAGACCTCCTTAGCTTTAATGACGTTTCCTTAAAGCTGGGGTTGGTAGTCAGATTTAGATCCACTTTTTGTCATACTGGTTAAAATGATCTTTATGTCCCGATGGTAATCAATACATAATGTGCTCTTTGCAAAGAGAAAACAATGGAGTCATGAGGAAATGCTACATTCAAATTCATGCTAGTTTTCCGTCCCTAGCTTTAAAGAAAAAAAAATGTTTCTGTCTGTATGATCACAAAAAAAGTCATCATGGCTAACTGGATTGAATCTAATGCACCATCCTATAAAGAAAGGATCACCGAAGCAATGGAAATAACCAAGTTAGAGAAGGTAGCTTTCAGGCTGCAAAATAACAAGCAGGAATACACAGAAACATGGGAGTCAAAATTATGCAATATCACTATAGCAATTATAGTATGTGTGTATATATAGGTATGTACATATATGTATATGTGTGTGTGTGTATACATGTGAATGTATGCCATGATCACTCAGGTCCTTCTTGGCGTTTGCAATGTGTCTTGACTTTTGTCTGACAAATGTCACTCTTTTTCTTTGTCTGTTTATTTTAATACAACTCTTGGTTTTGCCTTTCTGGTTTACGGTCAGATGAAATCTGTTTGTTTACAAATGTTGGATGATATGTTGAGTAGCTGACTCTCCCTTCTGTTTAATATCTTTTTTGTCTTCTATTTATGGAGATCGGAGTTGGGATCGGGGTGGGCAGGAACTGGTTTGGTGGTTGATGGAGGCGGGAGGGGCTTTGCTTTTCTACTTTTGTTTCTTGTTCGTTTTTGTTCTATTACAAATACATATATATAATAAAACAATATATATACAGTTGTGCTCATAAATGTACATACCCTGGCAGAATTTATGGTTTCTTGGGTAGTTTCTGTTGTTCTTATGATATAAAAAGAGTAAACACAGTTGTTTGACAATAAATAGCTTCACCCATCCACTAACCATGAGTGAAAGAAAAGTTTTTCTCTTATCTTTCATATTCTCTGAAAAAACGCCAAAAAAAACAAAACAAATTCTGCCAGGGTATGTAAACTTATGAGCACAACTGTATATACATCTGTGCTAAACTTGGTTTACTTTCACAGTTTCTAAGAGTATTATTTAACTCAGGGGTGTCAAACATACGGCCCGCGGGCCAAATCCGGCCCGCCAGAGGTTCCAATCCGGCCCGCGGGATGACTTTGCAAAGTGAGAAGTCATTAACTGCAATTTTTCAATAAAAGTACCTACTATTTCAAATTTGTCCTACAATCAGACAGCTGACAGAGGGCACCTGAACGGCACTAAGAAACTTTTTTTTTTCAAAGTGAGGAAAAAGAATATTTGCAGTTTGCATAATCGGCAGAAATTCAGACTTTTTGGACCCCTGCATACAACACTGTCCAGCAAGCAAACTGTTCATGCTGGAGCTGGGGGGTCCAGAATAGTCAACTTTACCTTGTTCATTATTATAATCTATCTTTTCTTTTACTGTAAACATTACACTCTGTGTGTCAGGTGAATGGGAAACCTGTGTGTTTGGTGTGTTTGCAGAGGTTTCAGGGGTCAAAGAATATCATATTCGGGCCCCACTATGAGACTCATCATGGCGAAAAATACAACAGCTGTTTTTGTAGAAAGATAGTTCATTAAATGTGAACATTTTCAGAATGTGCTTTTTTGCACTAAAACAAAGGGTAAAATTCGGAGTTGTCCTTCTCTATAGGTTATTATGTTATGATTTTACTGGTCCGGCCCACTTCAGATCAACTTGGGCTGTATGTGGCCCCTGAACTGAAATGAGTTTGACAGCCCTGATTTATCTGTTCAGATTTAGCTTCTGTGTTGTGGAACAAGTCTGTAAAGTACTGATGTCAGTGTTTCACTGAGGAGATTTTCACACTTCTTCAAATGACAGAAAGTGTCTTCCAGGTTCAGGCTGTTTATTTGTTGTCTACTGAATAACCTTAATGTTAACTTCCATTCTTTTGAACAGTATTCACGAATAAACTGTTATCTATGTCAACATCTTTGTTAACAGTTGGGAGTTAAAGTTGTGATGACATGTTCCCACGCTACATGTCTCTGTGCTGCTGAAAACTCAACATGGAAACTTTTGCAGTTAAAGGTGAATGTTTCCACTTCATCCACATCCTCGCTCTCCACACAGAGTCCTCTGGTTACACTGCATCTGGAACAAAACAACAACAACTAATGTTATAGTTGGAACTGTGACTGTAGATCTGAACTCAGTCTGTTGTCTTCAGTGCAGGAGGCTCTCACCTCTCTGGACTTCACACCAGGTCTTCCTGGTCCTCTGTGTCTTCTGTCTGTGCTGCAGGGACGGCTGAGACGTTCACATACTCAGAACCAGAGTCCAGCTGATGACAGATGATGAGGTTTTAGTTCAAAATAGTTCAATAATAACTTAAAGCATTTTCTATTTTGATGGGGTTTTTTTTCCTAAAAAACCTTCTGTGTACTTGTTACATTTTCTACATTAAATCACAACTTATCTTTAATCTTTCAATACCTCTGTAGAAAGGTTTAGTCAGTCAGGCCTCTCTCTCTCTCTCTCTCTCTCTCTCTCTCTCTCTCTCTCTCTCTCTCTCTCTCTCTCTCTCTCTCTCTCTCTCTCACCTCTATCATCTCCACACGTTCATTTGGTTCACAGGTGGAGCTCAGAGTTTTCTTCCTCCTGGATTAAATCCAAAGACAAAAAAAATCCAAATTTAACAATGAAGAGCACAAATTAAGAACTTGAATCTGAGATGATTGATCTGATGGATTGTCATGGTTTTACCTGCTCCACAGAGTAAAGAGAAGCAGAGGAATCAGCATCACGACAGACAGAGTCAACCTGATGATGTTCATTATTACTGTTGATTCATCTAGAATTAAAGAGAGACATGTGAGACACTTCACTGGTAGGATTAGATAAATCACATTGACATTTAAGGATAATCTTGGAAATGTGAATGAAATCATTCTCATGAAAGAATTTCATGTAAAGTCAATGTAAAGAGGCAAAAGACTTGAGTAGTGGTCTGGCAGCGCAAATCGTGCAAATTGGGTGAAGCGAATGCCACGATATGCACGAATGAAGCAAACAACTTGTGAAAGTTGAAATATCTGAACCCCAGCTAATCTATCGATAACCAATCAGTGTGCAGATCCCCCGGTGACATCAGTGACGTATGGACCAGCGGAGATTCACTCATCTGGAATATACGGGACACTTTCATTCTATCTCTGTGCAGCTTCCCCAAACTCTGTGACTCTCCCTGTTTTTATGGGATCAGGAATAAACAGGAGCTCACTGTGAGGACAGAGAGTGAGGAGGATTATCTGCTGAGTTAGGAAAACTTTGTGTGTCACTTGAATCCGGCTATTGGTTGTAGTAGGAAGTTAGCTCTGCCCCCGTTACCATAACCAGCATCCCAAGTCAATATCCACGAGCTCAACCTTGTTTGATCACAACAGACCTAGGGGCCTGATCTACTAAGATCCCAAATAAGGCGCACTAATTTACCCATCTACTCTACTCCAAAACGCAATCAGTGTTTTGATGGAGTTTAGAGAGCAATTTGATGAGGCTAAGTCTCCCACTCTTGCTCTAGCTACTTAACTGGGAAGTTAATCGCAGTTTTGAAACAACCAGGGCCAGAAAAGTTAGGCGTCACTTGGATGAAGACAGTCGCCTCACTGACGCAGAGAGCAACTTTTGGGTGAACGTTTTTAATGCCTGATATCATCATCCAGCAACTGTCCCAAAGAGTCACCAGCTTAAATGGAACTGGGAACATGTTTGAGGAAATTCACCCCAACACACTGCTGCAAGCACGAGATGAGGAGTTACACCGAGCTGCCTGGCGCAGCTCAGTGAGCGCTCATTCTCCAAGTTAAAACTAACTAAGAACCCCTTGATGAGCACGATGGGACAGGAGAGACTGAGTGGACATGTCATGTTATCTATTGAGAATGACAGATCAAAGAAAAGGGACATACAGCGTATCGTAGACAAGTCCGCGGAGCTTAAGGCTCGTCCAAACAGTGGTGAGTAGGCCGAGTACTTCATATTGATTTTTTGTTTCTATGTGAAGATGTGGGTCACTCTGCCAATTTGACTAAACTTTATATCTGTTGATACAGTGACCTACTGTGCTCTCATTATATGAAAAAAGTTAAAGTGGGTGTCAGAATGATGCGGTCGCTATCCGTGGTGCTGAACTGCTTTGAATTTGTGTTGTTTTATTATTGTTTTTCTTTTGTTCTCTTGATTTAATTGAATAAAAAATGTAGTAATGCTTGTAAGCTCCGCTGTTGTGGGCATGTTGTAAAGTTATGATGAGCTTTACAGTGACTGCAGCCTTGTGTGCGTAACGCTGTGTCAGTTTGCACCTGCCTTTCAAACGTGCTAAATATAGACGCAAAAACACCGAGCGCTATCTGCTTCAGGTTTGATAAATCACATTGCGTGTGTTAAATGATTACATTTGCATCTCCTCCTCCAAGTATTTAGCGCGTTCTGATGATCTACATGTATTCTGCATATTCATGAAGGTAAACACGCGAAATTAAGCGAGTCATTCGCGTGAATAGAGCGAGTAAACACAAAACTTTCTCGCGTTTGTATTTGTGCGAATAGTGCGATCGTTCGCAGCTGGTGTGATTCACTCAGTCATTTGTTCAGAGTCTGACATGATGGAGGCTCCTCCCTGGAGTTTTCCTTCACTGTCCTTCAGCTGTAAGTTCTTTATCAACATGTTAATCTGATCTGATGCTGAAAAAAACAACACAGGTGAAGATAAAATATTAGCTTACCTGCCACAACAATCAGAAGAAAGGTGGAGTTCTGACGTCCTATTCCATTATGGGCTTCACAGGAATAATTCCCACTGTCTTCAGCACTGAAGTCAGTGATGGTGAAGACTGGGCCTGATGCTTTTGGTGAGTCTTCATTCTCCTTGTACCAGGTGTAGTTAGCTGCTGGGTTAGCATCACTGCTGCAGGTCAGAGTCACTGAACTGCCCTCCACTACCTCAGCAGAGGGACTCACTGACACAGAGGGAAGCTGTGGAGCATCTGGAGGAGACATGGAGACCTGTTGTGGACCTTTTATAAACTTACAATGTCAAAATAATCTAGTAAGTGCCCTTATCTATGAAATATGGATCAGGTTAAGCAGTTTGTAGGAAACACATGGTAATAAAAAAACTGATGTTGGGCTTCTTGGCACAAAAACTGATTCAAAAACTACAACAGCACCAATCAACCCACTAACACTTCTCTTTCAATGTATCGCTGTCCGAAGAGAAACACTTGTTTTAATACATGCATTAATTATACCCGTAGAAACAATTTTACTGCACAGCAAAATAAAAAACAAGGTATCTATCCACAGGAGAGAGAATGTGTAAAGTTTTGTTTTACTTTTATGATCTATTATCTGTTTCTTTTCATAACTTGATGACTGCATACTCTTTTTGTGAGCTGTTGTTGAAAGTGAATTTATCCTGCAGGGTCAGTAAAGCTTATCTTTAAACCTCCACATTCAGACATGTAGGCTGTTTGTTTTTACTCACATTTGACATCAATGAAGACGGGTTCAGATGTTCTCTTTCCCAGCTCGTTCTCAGATGTACAGCGATACTCTCCAGAGTCAGAGGGCTGGATGGAAGTGAAGACAAGCTGTGGTTCTTCACTGGGCAGTGTTTGGTTCCTCTTGAGCCAGGTGTAGTTAGCTTCTCTGTTAGCATCACTGCTACAGTTCAGAGTGACTGAACCGCCATTCGTTATTTCACCAGGAGGACTTACCGACACAGAGGGAGCCTTCAGAGCATCTAAAGTAGGAAGGTGGAGAAACACATATAAGACCCAGATGCCCTTAATGCTGTGATGCAAAGAAAACTGTTCTCAGAAAGCAGAGCAAACTCACACACTGAGGGAGAGACAGACTTCTCAAGTCCTTTCACAGCACAAGAGATGAAGTCTTCTGGGTAAAACCGGTCCTCATGAGAGGACTTTTCCTCATTCGGGATTTCCTTTCCATTCTTAAACCAGATGTATGACATGTCACCAGCAGGAGGGCAGCTGTGGTGACATCTCAGCACTGCTTCAGTGTAATCCTGGTGGACTGTTACTGAGGTTACCTGCACCTGCATAGCTGGACACATGAGGAACAACACAACATATCAACAGATGACTGTGACAGTGCTTACATTGTAATCTTTGTAGTTAGAGCATCTTAGTTCAAGACTTCAGTGACTTCAACAAACACACACAAAAGTTTGAATCATAGAATCAAAGGATTTGTCATGAGTGAAGTGTATTCAGCTTAATAATCAAACTGAGGGAAAGGAGCCTTAATAGAAGGTGGTAAAACCTTGTGTGGTGCTGCTGTACCAGGTGTGTTCTTCAGTACCTGTGACAGTCAGAGTTGAACCAGGGAAACTGTTCCCCCAATCAGAGACCAGTGTTTGGAACTTAAAGCGATACTCTGCTGAATCACTGTCTCTGAGGTCAGAGATCCTCAGAGTGGAGCGTCGTCTCTGTGTATCAAAGACCTGAACACGACCTACATACTGGGAGTCTTCTTTTAGGTCCTCAGGCTGTTTTGGATTCTGCCAATGATGACTACGTGCAGGACTGAACCAAAATAGTGAACTATGATCCCAATAAGGGTAGTATGTGCATGAAATGTTGACTGATGAGCCTTTTAGGGCACAGATCCTCCTCTTGTCGTACGTCACCATGTTGCAGATTGCACCATCGACACCTAAAATAATAAAGAAAGTATTTTTGATTTTGTCTTGGAAATATAAATTACCTTTACATGTAGACCTAATATATGTTTGTTAATGCACATATTTTAAATTCATACTCAAGCTAGTATTGTTAAAGCAACAAGGGAAGCTAAGAGGAAACGGTCCCTGGCTGTTAGCAGTCAAACAGTCAAGACCTTTTTAATTATGATTGTTAAAAACAACACATCTCACATTCTCACAGGACTTTAACTATAAGTCTCCACTAAAACTCTCAGATATTATTGAGCCACCGGCTGCTACTGAATTGTGAGCAGTCAAAGTAAACAGTCCGGTTCCAGGCACCAGCAGATGGTGATGTTAAACTCACACACTGGAGGAGAAGGGGAATCCTCATGTCCTTTCAGAGCACAGGCGTAGCTGTGTTCCGTATCAGAGGATCCTGAAACCGAAGACGTTTCTGTCTGAATCTTCTCTCCGCTCTTGAACCAGATGTAGGACAGCTGACCAGCTGGACTGCAGCTGCTGTGACACTTCAGCTCTGCAGTGCCAAAATTGCTGTAGATTGCTCCCATGTTCACCTGCACCTGTAGAGCTGGATATTTGAGCCAGAATCACAAAAAGTCTTTAACATTAACACTAAAAAGACATTCTGATGACTGTAAAGGAACAACACTGTTTAGTTACATGTCTGATGTCTACGCCTAATGTCTGCTAACTCTTTGATATCCACCCTCTTATCTTATCCAAGATCTGGTCATCAAACTTCAGGCTTCAAAACTGCAGTCCACAGACCACAGCATCTATGTTTACATCGTATATAGGCAACAGTCTGTGGGTGAGCTGTGATATGCAATGTGGTAACTGTGCTATGATGGGAGTACTCTGATCTAAAAGGCACCTCTTATGATTCAGTCATTTCAGTGTGATGCCATCGTCAGGACCAGCACAAACAGCTGTCTGAATACCAGAACCAAGGCTAGATCAGGGTACTAAGACAGCTGGTTCAGTCTGTCACCTATATCTGTGCTTTAGATGAGCTTAGATCTTCATAAGGACACTCAGTTAAAGATGTTACCTGTGACAGACAAAGAAACTCCAGGTGACCCAGTCAAGCTCTGATCCGGTTTGTATGTTCTCAGTGTGAACTTGTACTCAGCTGAGTCGCTCTCTCTCAGGTCTTTGATTCTCAGAGTGCAGCCGTTCTCACGAAAGTGATACTCCACACGACCTGTGTAGTCTGAGTCTGATCTCAGGTCCACAGGGTCATTTCCATTCATTTCTCTGAACCAGGAAGCATCAAAAACCTCAGCACGCCCATTCCATCTGGGTGGATATGTGTAGGTGCTGGGTATGTCAACTGTTGATCCATTAGGGGCACAGATCTGAGTAGAAGAGTAAGTCACTCCTGAGCCATGCTGACCGTGTACCACTGTAACAGAAAGCAGATTAGAAACTATAATCATGACCGTGACTATTCATTTTGATTGTTTATGGAGGCTGATGTAAATCATGATAAGAGAAAAGAACTCAGGCCCATCCTGTCTGAAGCCTGATTTATACCTCTGCGTCAAATCGACGGCGTAGCCTACGCCGGGGGTTCATATTGAAGTGTTATCTGTTTATCACTATGGTACAGGTCTGAAGTAATTACATTGATACGTTTCACAATACAAATAGTTCCAAGGGCAACTAAGAGTGCAAATGGTAGTAAGCATGTGCTTTAATGATGGGAAGTTCGGCTCTTTTCAGAGAGCCGGCTCTTTTAACTCGGCTCCCAAAGAAGAGTCGGCTCTTAATTTAGGATCTTTTGTAGCCGTATATTTTACCTGAACTTTGCAAAAAATAATGGTTTGTGTTGAAAACTCTTTACGTACAGTGAATTAATGAGAAGCATTATAATTGACCAATTGTGTGCATTTATTCTGTTACAAAACCATTCTTACCCTAACCCGAGGGTTAGGATTAGGATTAGGGTTAGTGTTAGGGTTGGCACCAGAACTAAACTTAAGAAAACAGAACCAGAACCAAACTCAAGAAAACAGGACCAGAACCAAACTCAAGCAAACAGAACTAAACCGGAACCGAACCAGAACCGAACTCAAGCAAACAGAACCAGAACCAAGTCAAGCAAACATAACCAGAACTAAACTCAAGCAAACAGAACCAGAATCGAACCAGAACCGAATCGCAAAAAAAACAGAACTAAACTGGAACCGAACCAGAACCGAACTCAAGCAAACAGAACCGGAACCAGAACCAAACTCAAGCAAACAGAACCAGAACCAAGTCAAGCAAACAGAACCAGAACCAAACTCAAGCAAACAGAACCAGAACCAATCTCAAGCAAACAGAACCAGAACCAAACTAGAGCAAACATCATTAATGTCTTCAGGTTGGAATTGAGAAAAATCAGATGCCTCAGCTTTGATGTTCTGATCCAATTTCTCCTCTCAGTGAGAATTTGCCCGGTCTTTGAGAAGAACCCTAACCCTAACTCTCTCAGAAGGAACAGATGAAGCCACGATACACAGCCTGCCCTCCATCACCTGTATCCTATATCCTCACATGTGATTGGTCGCATGGCCGCCATGCTGACCAATCAAAACAAAGTTCTGCTGTGAGCAGAGCTGGGGCTGAGCACTGAGAGAGCTAAGCAGGGAAAGGAAAAAAACGTCTCTCTCTCGATGCGAGCCGGCTCTTCTGATTCACTATAAAGCATCGACTCTCAGAGCCGCAGCTTCTGATCATGACACATCATTAATGTGCTTAATCTGTGTTACAATTATGAGAGGGTCCTTCTCACCTGTAAGGGGTCCCTGGCTCCAAAAAGTTTGAGAACCCCTGACCTAGACCATGCACGTGGTACTTCTCAATCCGGAAGCATCTACCAACTTCTAGGGACATCCTGTGTTTGTTGCATGCAGATATCTATTAATAGACAAGCGTTAGAACTAAACTGTGGTTAGATGACTGCCGATGGGTGCAGAGAGGCTCTCTGCTCAATTTGTTTGCATATCAACAACTTTAAATCTTAATGTCACTTTAGAGTTACTATAGATCTTCCCAGGAGTTCTTGAGGTTCTTCTGGATCGTTGCTAAAGATGGCCTGTTGGGCGTGCCTGACTTCAGCTGCTACAAATATAAATATCAGTCTTACCTTTAGTATCATTACTGTAAATGTTAATGCATCTTAGAGCTGCTCAACCTTAGCTGATATTATCAACTTTAGCACTCCTTCCTGTTTTAACAGCATGATAGTGGTTGATGTTTAAAATAGGCTGATCAGTGGATTGTCATACTTCCTGTTCCTGCTTGTACCACTCATACTTTTGACGTTTACTATGTTGCCATTGTTGCCATGAATGTGTTGTATCTGTTGTTGTAGTTTCTTTAGTTGTTCCTCTATTTGCTTGAGATAAAACTTGTTATATACTGCTGCCATAAAAACACACAAAACCTTTCGTCTATAAAAAAGGCTTATCTGAGGACTTTTATCAGCTATAAAACTTGTTCTAAAGATGCATTGATCCAGCTTACAGAGACTTCAGCAAAGACAAAGGCTTAAAAGACTTGATATGAAAATGGAGACGTCGTTACCTGTTATAGAGAGAAGGAAGATGACTAATCCACTCTTAGTTGCTGATGAACTCATCGCTTCTCCTTTCACCTCTGGGTGGGTTCAAAGGTATTAAGATATGACAAGATAAATCAAATCCGCAAGATATATCGCATCAGATGCTTCCAGTTGTTGTCTTGACTTGTCACGCTCGTTGATGGCCAGGCGTGTGAACAGGAGACAGAGACGGGCTGTTAAAATACACCCAACTTCCTTCCTCTTCACAGTTTTGATCGTCTTTGTGAAGCACACACCAAAAGCATGTGACAAAGATGACTTCAGTATCCTCATGTGGCCTGCTGTCACTGAACTTCATACAAAACCCACCACCTTAACAATACTATTTATTATTATTATCTTACTTACAACCATAACATAATGATCTATGATATATCACGTTCACAATGTCTGCAAAACTACTCAAGATGCAAGACTCGTCTTACTCATGTTACTATTTTAGGTTTTATATTTCTTTAATATTCATTTCTTTGTAATACAAGGAGAGTTTAAGCTGTATTCAAAAGAATGCATTACTTTGTAGACTCAGATACACATTTCTGAGGTTGTATTAATACTTTTCACATCAGCTAGCAGGACTGCAGTTGTGGTCACCCTCTTCCTGTTTGTCCCTATGTGTGACAACAGTAAAAAACTCCCTACAGTCAGTCTCTTACTGTGTTCTCTCTGTAATGTGTATTAATAGAGACTGATCTTCTAGTACGTATGCTACCCTGCAGTCTCACATGTAAATTAGGCATTTGAACCTGATTGTATATAAAAAGGAGAAGAGCATGGTAACATAAATAACTATAGTAGGCACATGAAAAGAGGAAGTGAGGGCAAGTGAGGGTGTTACTACGGCAGCCATTGGGGTGTCCCTCCATGCCCGCATGGCCTGGTCCATCGGTCGCGGGGCGTGGCTGGGGGGGAGTGGTCGGGCCGGCTGGGGGGGCGGGGGGGATTGGCCCTGCCCCCCACCCTCCCCCACTCCGGCGTGCCGGTTGGCGGGCTGTGGTCCGGGTCCTGCCCGGCTGCCTGGCTCTCTGCTCCTGGTGCTGGGCCCCTTGGGCTCCTTTGGCTCTGTCTTGTGGGGCTGTGGGGGCTGGTGTCCCCGTCACCCTCCATCCCTCTGCTGTGCCCTCCGTTGCGGGAGCCTGGTCCGCGGCCACCCTCGGGGCCAAGTTTCCCGATGGTCCCCTCGCGGTCCTCTCGGGAGGGTGGGGTGGCGCGCAGCTGGGGGGGTGTTACTACGGCAGCCATTGGGGTGTCCCTCCATGCCCGCACGGCCTGGTCCATCGGTCGCGGGGCGCAGCTGGGGGGCGTGGCTGGGGGGAGTGGTCGGGCCGGCTGGGGGGGCGGGGGGGATTGGCCCTGCCCCCCACCCTCCCCCACTCCGGCGTGCCGGTTGGCGGGCTGTGGTCCGGGTCCTGCCCGGCTGCCTGGCTCTCTGCTCCTGGTGCTGGGCCCCTTGGGCTCCTTTGGCTCTGTCTTGTGGGGCTGTGGGGGCTGGTGTCCCCGTCACCCTCCATCCCTCTGCTGTCCCCTCCGTTGCGGGAGCCTGGTCCGCGGCCACCCTCGGGGCCGGGTTTCCCGATGGTCCCCTTGCGGTCCTCTCGGGAGGGTGGGGTGGCGCGCAGCTGGGGGGGTGTTACTACGGCAGCCATTGGGGTGTCCCTCCATGCCCGCACGGCCTGGTCCATCGGTCGCGGGGCGCGGCTGGGGGGCGTGGCTGGGGGGAGTGGTCGGGCCGGCTGGGGGGGGGGATTGGCGGGCTGTGGTCGGGGGATTGGCCCTTCCCCCTCCACCGTCCCCACACTCCGGCGTGCCGGTTGGCAGGCTCTGGTCCGGGTCCTGCCCGGCTGCCTGGCTGTCTGCTCCTGGTGCTGGGGCCCTTCGGGCTCCTTTGGCTCTGTCTTGGGGGGCTGTGGGAGCGGTGTTGTGGAGGCGTTCCTTGGGGGGGCTGCTGGATCTCTCCCCCCTCGCCCCCCTTTCCTCCTGCTGGGTGACCTGGGGGTCGCCCTGGGTGCCCCGGCGGTACCTGTTTGCTTCCGGTCTGGGTCCTTGGCTTGTCCCCTGGCCTGGGTCTCCCGCCGCGCGTTGGGTCCTTTGGCCTGACTGCTCTCCCGGCCCGGGTGCTGGGCTAAACCGCTCGGCTGATCTGACCCAAGTGGTATCATCTGCACCAGTGGTGGTCTTGTTACACAAATAGAACACGGCACGGCGGCAACCCTCTGCGCCCCAAGCTTCAGTAATGATTGTGGACACTAAGGGTTGCTTAATCATTAGTATCACCCCACGGAGTTTTTGGCGTCATGGTGAGATGGTCCCTCTCCATCTAAGTGTCTTAGGTCTCTCTCTCCTTCTCTTTCCCTGTCCCTTTGTGTATCTTTGTGTATTCTTTCTTTTACTTTATTTATTTATTTATTTATTTTTGGTCTACCTAGGTGTTCACGCCCTCTTTTACAGAACATGATATTGGCTGTCAATAAAAGATAGGCCAGAGTTCTAAGAGGGATGGTGATGGTCGCATGCACACAGTCACAAGCGCTAGCACTTTTCCATGAAAAATAAAAATCATCCACTAGATCTTCAAATCTGCAGACGTGGGGAGTAAAACCGACCTTTGTGTTTATTAAGACAGCCTACAACTAGCATGCCTCCCTCTTAAGCTCCTTGTTAGCACACGTGTGCAGGGAATGAAAAACGGAGGAGGGGTTGAGTTGTATTTTATAAAGTCTATGGGCTGAACAAGCTCCAAGCTCTGACTTCCTGTTACAGACCGGATGGCGTTGCGAGGTATGAAAAACACTGAAAACTGAAACGGCTCGTTTCAGCACACATTTACAGAAAGGTGGAGAAATCAGAACAGGGGCAGAATGGATTCTTTTCATTTTCAGGGGGTTTGTAGACAGGGACACAGATTGCAGGGAGAGAACCATTAAAAAGTCGATTTTGCATGATATGTCACCTTTAATGCTGTATTAGGAGTTATATTACATCAGTTATTTGCTTAAATAAACAACACGCTTCATGTAAATACAAAGCTGCAGATTCACTATTTCTAAATGTTGCAGAAACGCTCCCATCCTGCTCAGCTCAGGGCAGAAGTGGGCTTGTTAATAGTGACAGCGGCATATACAACATCCTGATTCTCTTGCAGCTGGTGTCCGTGTTGTTGAACTGGTCTGACGCAGGAGTAGAGAGACTCTGGTTGAACTGGTCTGACGCAGGAGTAGAGAGACTCTGGCTCTGGGTTTGTGATGAACTGAACGCTGGAATAATGAAGGTCCTGCTCCTCTTGCGTGCTCTGAGGAGGAAGGCACTGTTTGGATGAAAAAGATGGGAGATGTTGATTGTAATGATCAGAGACTTGTCAGGGATATTAGTGGCTTTACATTGGGGGTTGTTTTTCAGTAGTTATGCAGCTTTTTGCCTGTGATTCGTCAGTTTTGCGCTGCCCATACAAAACAATGGCGGCAGTCGACACGGCCCCTTATTCAGGATTTAGACTTTTGATTCTTTCTCACCTGTTCCTGGGTGTCACCTGCTGTCTCTCCAATCTCAGCTGATCGCTTTGAGGCTCTCTTTTTTCTGTGTGGGAGGATTTTAAAGAATGAATGAAGCATTAAACTCTGAATACTGACTGATTTGATTTTTATTGATTTAATGAAATGGGAAGAAAACTCTAAGCATGTGAAGTTCCATGAAGACACATTTCGGCGGTTATCCCCAGAAGTTCTGGATAACTTTAGACCGCTTTGTTGTTTATCAAAACTTTTAACCAATGCGACCCATGTGACCCCTAATAGACTATAATCAAATCAAAGCAAACTGCTTACCTTATCAGGATGAATACAACAAGGAGTAAGATGACAAAGACTACAGCAAGGCTTGTTCCAACAGCTGTTGATGTCCATGCTCCTGGGTAAAGGTGATAAAGTGACAACACTGACAATTAGCTGGACTGTTAGAGAAACTTTAAGTCTACTAAAGTACAAATGAAGCTCTCGTGTGAGTTCAGACAGGAAGACTAAACTCAGCATGCAGTTTCATTGTTCATTTGGTTTATTTGGTGTGGTTGAGGGTTGACACCATCAACCACACCACCCTCCTCTCTCGTCTACAATCAACTCTACACATTACTAGCACTGCACTCTCCTGGATCAAATCATACCTCACAGACACACTAATTCATCAATATCAACAACTGCATCTCCCCCACAGCTCCCCTGCCCCGGGGCATCCCCCAGGGTTCGGTGCTTGGTCCCCTCCTCTTTATTCTCTACATTCTCCCAATCAGTAAAATCACCCGTCGTCACGGTCTCCGCTTCCACTGCTACACTGACGACATCCAACTTTACATCTCCACTGTTCCTTTACTGCTCCAACCCTTTCCACCCTGACCAACTGCCTGACCGATATTAAATCCTGGATGCAAAAAAAACGACCTCCACTGAGAAAAATCTGACCTCTGATTCATCGGCCACCAACAACTTCAACCTAATGCTTCCCTTACTCCGTCCTCACATGTTCACAACCTTGGTCCATCTCTCTCCTTCTCCACCGCTGAAACCCTGATCCACGCCTTTATCACTTCCAGATTCCACTACTGCAATAGCATCCTCCACGGCCTTCCTTCAAAACAACTCAACAAACTACAACCCGCTCCTGTGACCACATCACCCCTGTCCTCCAAAACCTCCACTGGCTCCCTATCAGACAGCAAATACATTTTAAAATCCTCCTCCTCACCCAGAAAGCCCTCCATAACCAGGCCCCCTCCTACCTCACCAACCTGCTCCACCACCACACCCCCTCCAGTAACCTCCGATCCTCCAACACCCACCTCCTCTCTCTACCACCTGACATCAACCACCGAATCTGGGGGGTAGAGCTTTCTCTATCACCGCCCCCACTCTCTGGAACGCCTTACCACTTGACATTTGAAACTGTCCCAACCTGTCCACTTTCAAAACCCTCACTAAAACCAACCTATTTACTACTTCTTTTAAATGTATTTTCTGCTTTTCATTCAAGTTTTTATTCATCTGTTTATATGATGTTCTAAAAATATCATTGTTGGCATCCAATTCCTTGTTAACCCAAGTTCCTAGTCATCACAGAACAGATGTGGTCAGAGCACTTTCTCAAAGACGGTTTAATAAGTGTCTCTCTTTTGTTAACATTACATCAGTGAATGTGTTTTGATCACTGCTGTTGTCAGTGTAAAGAAAATGGAAACTAACCTGCCACAACAATCAGAAGTAAGGTGGAGTTCTGACGTCCTATTCCATTATGGGCTTCACAGTAATAATTCCCACTGTGTTCAGCTCTGGATTCAGTGATGATGAAGACCGGTCCTACAGCTTTTGGTGAGTCTTCATTCTCCTTGTACCAGGTGTAGTTAGCTGCTGGGTTAGCATCACTGCTACAGGTCAGATTCACTGAACTGCCCTCCATTATCTCACCAGAGGGACTCACTGACACGGAGGGAAGCTGTGGAGCATCTGGAGGAGACATGGGGGGAGAAATTCATGAGCAAATGTTCCATGGATCTCCCAACGTAGAGAAAGACTTAAGCATCTCAGTTTCATACTAGGAACACACTGGCTCAGGCTTGGACCAGCTCTTAGTTATGCTGCTATAGGCTTAGACTGCTGGGGGGACTGACACACTGGGATCATATCTCAACCCCCATCACTCTTCCTGTCCATGTAATGGTACTAACCATAGACCTTTCTGGAGTCCCTGAGCTCCCTTGTCTTGTAGGTTCCTCTGGATCTCTGCTGCTGTGGACGTGTCAGACTCCAGCTGCTACAACTACTACTATCCACCTCTCCACTATCATCTCTCTCTCTCTCTTCATCTCCCTCTATCCCTCTCTCCAACACTCAGCTAGTCTCAGCAGATGTGTGTCTAACATGAGTCTGGTCCTGCTGGAGGTTTCTGCCTGTTAAAGGAAGTTTGTCCTTGCCACTGTAACTTGCTAAATGCTGCAAAGTGCTCTGCTCATGGTGGATTAAGATGAGATCAGACTGAGTCCTGTCTGTAAAATGGGACTGGATCTGATAGTGTTTTGATTTTATTGCATGCATTTTATTCCCAAAGCATAATTATGATTATATATTTAAATTCAACTATTATTCAGGATTAAAAATCAATCGTTTGACCGCCCTTTTTTTTTGTGGTGGATTGCCCTCTCTCTGTGGGGAGTGAATATTTGGCGCAGTGTCAGCAGTTATGCAGCCATTGCCCGAACCCTTGTGGTGAAGAGGGAGCTGAGCTGGCAAAGCTTTCAATATACTGTCGGACTATGTTCCAACCCTCACCTATGGTCATGAGCTGTTGGTCATGACCGAAAGAATAAGATCTTGGATACAAGCGGCTGAAATGAGTTTCCTCCAAAGGGTGGCTGGGCTCAGCCTTAGAGAGAGGGTCAGGAGCTCAGACATCCGGAGGGAGCTTGGGGTAGAGCCACTGCTCCTTGGCGTTGAAAGGAATCAGCTGAGGTGGTTTGGGCATCTGATAAGGATGCCTCCCGGGCGCCTCCCCTTAGAGGTGTTCCAGGCACGTCCAACTGGGAGAAGGCCTCGAGGACGACCCAGAACTCGGTGGAGGGATTATATGTCCCACCTGGTCTGGGATCGCCTCGGGGTTCCCAAGAGGAGCTGGAAAGTGTTTCTGGGGAGAGGGATGTCTGGGTCAATTTGCTTGGACTGCTACCTCCGTGACCCGACCCCGGATAAGCGGAAGAAAATGGATGGATAGATGGATGGACTTCATTTTCATTTTCAGGCCAATAGAGCTGGGATAAGCCCGGGTGAAGTCTCTGAATAACTTGCTGTTACCAGGGAAACTGAGACTCACCAGAAATGTATTGTCACTAGGAGGATATGATGAACCAGGAAATGACTATTTAGCAAACATATCTGGAGGGGGGATTTTGTGGCACTTGATAACTAAATACTCTTTTTGTGAGCTGTTCTTGAAAGTGAATTTATCCTGCAGGGTCAGTAAAGCTTATCTTTAAACCTCCTCATTCAGACTTGTAGGCTGTTTGTTTGTTTGTTTTTACTCACATTTGACATCGATAAAGACGGGTTCAGATGTTCTCTTTCCCAGCTCGTTCTCAGCTGTACAGCGATACTCTCCAGAGTCAGAGGGCTGGATGGAAGTGAAGACAAGTTGTGGTTCTTCCCTGGGCAGTGTTTGGTTCCTCTTGAGCCAGGTGTAGTTAGCTTCTCTGTTAGCATCACTGCTACATTTCAGAGTGACTGAACTGCCATTCGTTATTTCACCAGGAGGACTTACCGACACAGAGGGAGCCTTCAGAGCATCTAAAGTAGGAAGGTGGAGAAACAAATATAAGACCCAGATGCCCTGAATGCTGTGATGTAAAGAAAACAGTTCTCAGAAAGCAGAGCAAACTCACACACTGAGGGAGAGGCAGACTTCTCAAGTCCTTTCAGAGCACAAGAGATGAAGTCTCCTGGGTAAAACCAGTCCTCATGAGAGGACTTTTCTTCATATTGGATTTCCTGTCCATTTTTAAACCAGATGTATGACATGTCACCAGCAGGAGAGCAGCTGTGGTGACACCTCAGCACTGCTTCAGTGTAATCCTGCAGGACTGTTACCGAGGTTACCTGCACCTGCAGAGCTGGACACAAGAGGAACAACACAACATATCAACAGATGACTGTGACAGTGCTTACATTGTAATCTTTGTAGTGAGAGCGTCTTAGTTCAAGACTTCAGTGACTTCAACAAACACAAACAAAAGTTTGAATCATAGAATCAAAGAACTTGTCATGAGTGAAGTGTATTCATCTTAATAATAAAAACATCTCTGAAGGAGAGGAGCCTTAATAGAAGGTGATAAAAGCTTGTATGGTGCTGCTGTACCAGGTGTGTTCTTCAGTACCTGTGACAGTCAGAGTTGTACCACGGAAACTGTTCCCCCAATCCGAGTGCGGTCGTTTGAACTTAAAGCGATACTCTGCTGAATCGCTCTCTCTCAGGTCAGAGATTCTCAGAGTGGAGCGTCCTCTCTCTGTTTCAAAGACCTGAACACGACCTACATACTGGGAGTCTTCTTTTAGGTCCTGAGGCTGTGTTTGAGTCTGCCAGTGAGGACTACGTGCAGGACTGAACCAAAAGACCAAATTAGGAGCCCAATAACTGTAGTATGTGCATGAAATGTCCACTGATGAGCCTTTTAGGGCACAGATCCTCCTCTTGTTGTACGTCACCCTGTTGCAGTATTCCCCATAGACACCTAAAATAATAAAGAAAGCCTTTTTGATTTTGTGTTGGCAAAATAAATTACCTTCACATGTAGACCTGCTAAATGGTTGTTAATGCACATGCTTTAAATTCATGCTCAAGCTTGTATTGTTAAAGCAAAGCTAAGAGGAAACAGTCCCTGGCTGTTAGCAGTCAAACAGTCAAGAGCTTTTTAGCTATGTTTTATAAAAACAACACATCTCACATTCTCACAGGACTTTAACTATAACTCTCCACTAAAACTCTCAGAGATTATTGAGCCACCAGCAGCTGCTGAATTGTGAGCAGTCAAAGTAAACAGTCCGGTTCCAGGCACCAGCAGGTGGTGATGTTAAACTCACACACTGGAGGAGAAGGGGAATCCTCATGTCCTTTCAGAGCACAGGCGTAGCTGTTTAAAGAATCAATGGATACTGAAATTGAAGACGTTTCTGTCTGAATCTTCTCTCCGCTCTTGAACCAGATGTAGGACAGCTGACCAGCTGGACTGCAGCTGCTGTGACACTTCAGCTCTGCATAGCCAGAAGTCCAGTCAACTTTGATTACCTGCACCTGTAGAGCTGGATGTTTGAGCCAGAATCACAAAAAGTCTTTAACATTAACAGTAAAAAGATATTCTGATGAGTGTACAAGGACAACACTGCTTAGTTTCATGTCTGATGTCTACGCCTAATGTCTGCTAACTCTTTGATATCTACCCTCTTATCTTATCTGAGATCTGGCCATCAAACCTAAGGCTCAAAACTGCATTCCACAGACCACAGCGTCTATGTTTACATCTTGTATAGGCAACACTCTGTGGGATTAGCTGTCAAGTCTGGTAATCTTTCTATTTAAGTACAGGGCAGGCTAAATAGAAAAAGCTAGCTAGCTAGCTGTTGGTTGCAACATGAAAACCCTTTAGGTGTGCTTTTTCTAGAGAAATCTGATCAACCAAATGGTATGACTAAACTGTGCTTCTGTGGTTATCAGTTCATGTTTGTCAGTACCTGTGACAGTCAGAGTTGTAGAAGGTAAAACGCTGCTCCATTCAACACTCTTTGTTTTAAATGTGAAGTGATATTGGGCTGAATCGGTCTGTCTCAGGTCAGTGATCCTCAGAGTGGAGCGTCCTCTCTCTGTTTCAATAACTTGAATGCGAGCTCCAAACTGAGTGTCTTCTTTCAGGTCCTCATGTCTTGCGGGGAACTTCCACTGTTGACTACGTTCAGGACTGAACCAGAACTTTGATGTAATGGCTGCATAGCTGCTGTAAGTACAAGAAATGTCCACCGATGAGCCTTCGAATGCACAGATTCTTCTGTCAGCGTACGTCACTCTGTTGCAGTTCTCCACTTCAACACCTGGAAGATAAAACCTTTGTCAACAGACTGTTGGGTTGAATTGATCCTGTGCAGCTTAATGAAAAACAGTTTGATAGGTTTATGTTTTATGGAATTGGTAAGTGGGGCAATCCTTGATTGGAACCCCACAGTCATTTGATAGAGCTATCTGTCCAATTAGCCACCAAATGGCGCTTTGTCAGTGGAGGACTGTGACGTAAACTCACACACTGCAGGAGAAGGAGAGCCCTCATGTCCTCTAAGAGCACAGGCGAAGCTGTCTGCAGGATAAACGACTCCTGAAAATGAGGATGTTTCTGTCGAAGTGGTCCGACCATTCCTGTACCAGATGTAGGAGAGATGAGCAGGTACATGACAGCTGCTGTGACACTTGAGCTCTGCCCAGCTTTGACCCTGGTAGTCTGTTGAGTTAATCTTTGTCACCTGTAGATCTGTAAAGAATAAGCATAGGTATAACTTCTATTCAGACACACATGTGAATACACAAAAGCAGCATTCAACACATCTGTATGTGATATTTTATGACTTGGGAATGTATTGCCCTGTATGGGTATTCACTTCCTTGAGCTTCTTAAATTTTGCAAAGTTACAATCAGATATGGAATTTAACAGCTTAGATCTTCATAAGGACACTCAGTTAAAGATCTTACCTGTGACAGACAAAGAAACTCCAGGTGACCCAGTCAAGCTCTGATCCGGTTTGTTGGTTCTCAGTGTGAACTTGTACTCAGCTGAGTCGCTCTCTCTCAGGTCTTTGATTCTCAGAGTGCAGTCGTTCACATAAAAGTGATACTCCACACGACCTGTGTAGTCTGAGTCTGATCTCAGGTCCACAGGGTCATTTCCATTCATTTCTCTGAACCAGGAAGCATCAACAAACACATCATGCACATTCCGTCTGGGTGGATATGTGTAGGTGCAAGGTATGTCCACTGTTGATCCTTTAAGGGCACAGATCTGAGTAGAAGAGTAAGTCACTCCTGAGCCATGCTGACCGTGTACCACTGTAACAGAAAGCAGATTAGAAACTATAATCATGACCGTGACTATTCATTTTGATTGTTTATGGAGGCTGATGTAAATCATGAAGAGAAAAGAACTCAGGCCCATCCTGTCTGAAGCCTGATTTATACCTCTGCGTCAAGTCGACGGCGTAGCCTACGCCGGGGGTTCAAATTGAAGTGTTATCTGTTTATCACTATGGTACAGGTCTGAAGTATTTACATTGATACGTTTTACAATACAAAACGTACATACAACTCTCTGAATTGACAAGGGCAACTAAGAGTGCAAATGGTAGTAAGCATGTGCTTTAGTGATGGGATGTTCGACTCTTTTCAGAGAGCCAGTTCTTTTAACTCGGCTGTTGAAAACTCTCTACGCACAGTGTTTGTATGAGAAGCATTATAGTTTACCAATTTTGTGCATTTATTCTGTTACAAAACCATTCTCGCATCAAGAGGATTGGGATTGGGATTATGATTAGGGTTAGGGTTAGGGTTAGGGTTAGCACCAGAACTAAAATTAAGCAAACAGAACCAGAACCAAACTCAAGCAAACAGGACCAGAACCAAACTCAAGCAAACAGGACCAGAACCAAACTCAAGCAAACAGAACCAGAACCAGAACAAAGCTTAAGCAAACAGAACCAGAACCAAACCGAAGCAATCATCATTAATGTCCTCAGGTTGGCATTGAGTAAAATCAGATGCCTCAGCTTGGATTGTCTGATCCGATTTCTCCTCTCAGTGAGAATTTGCCCGGTCTTTGAGAAGAACCCTAACCCTAACCCTCTCAGAAGGAACAGATGAAGCCACGATACACAGCCTGCCCTCCATCACCTGTATCCTATATCCTCACATGTGATTGGTCGCATGGCCGCCATGCTGAACAATCAAAACAAAGGTCTGCTGTGAGCAGAGCTGGGGCTGAGCACTGAGAGAGCTAAGCAGGGAAAGGAAAAAAACGTCTCTCTCTCTGGATGCGAGCCGGCTCTTCTGATTCACTATAAAGCATCGACTCTCAGAGCCGCAGCTTCTGATCATGACACATCATTAATGTGCTTAATCTGTGTTACAATTGTGAGAGGGTCCTTAGACAATTTTCTCACCTGTAAGGGGTCCCTGGCTCAAAACGTTTGAGAACCCCTGACCTAGACCATGCATGTGGTACTTCTCAATCCGGAAGCATCTACCAACTTCTAGGGACATCCTGTGTTTGTTGCATGCAGATATCTATTAATAGACAAGCGTTAGAACTAAACTGTGGTTAGATGACTGCTGATGGGTGCAGAGAGGCTCTCTCATCTATCTGTTTGCATGTCAACAACTTTAAATCTTAATGTCACTTTAGAGTTACTTTAGATCTTCCCAGGAGTTCTTGAGGTTCTTCTGGATCGTTGCTAAAGATGGCCTGTTGGGCGTGCCTGACTTCAGCTTCTACAAATATAAACATCAGTCTTACCTTTAGTATCATTGCTGTAAATGTTAATGCATCTTAGAGCTGCTCAACCTTAGCTGATATTATCAACTTTAACACTCCTTCCTGTTTTAACAGCATGATAGTGGTTGATGTTTAAAATAGGCTGATCAGTGGATTGTCATACTTCCTGTTCCTGCTTGTACCACTCATATGTTTGACGTTTACTATGTTGCCATTGTAGCCATGAATGTGTTGTATATGTTGTTGTAGTTTCTTTAGTTGTTCCTCTATTTGCTTGAGATAAAACTTGTTATATACTGCTGCCATAAAAACACACACAACCTTTCGTCTATAAAAAAGGCTTATCTGAGGACTTTTATCAGCTATAAAACTTGTTCTAAAGATGCATTGATCCAGCTTACAGAGACTTCAGCAAAGACAAAGGCTTAAAAGACTTCCTCTTCAGAGTTGATATGAAAATGGAGACGTCGTTACCTGTTATAGAGAGAAGGAAGATGACTAATCCACTCTTAGTTGCTGATGAACTCATCGCTTCTCCTTTCACCTCTGGGTGGGTTCAAAGGTATTAAGGTATGACAAGATAAATCAAATCCGCAAGATATATCGCATCAGATGCTTCCAGTTGTTGCCTTGACTTGTCACGCTCGTTGATGGCCAGGCGTGTGAACAGGAGACAGAGACGGGCTGTTAAAATACACCCAACTTCCTTCCTCTTCACAGTTTTGATAGTCTTTGTGAAGCACACACCAAAAGCATGTGACAAAGATGACTTCAGTATCCTCATGTGGCCTGCTGTCACTGAACATCATACAAAACCCACCACCTTAACAATACTATTTATTATTATTATCTTACTTACAACCATAACATAATAACCTATGATATATCACATTCACAATGTCTGCAAAACTACTCAAAATGCAAGACTCGTCTACTCATGTTACTATTTTCGGTTTTATATTTCTTTAATATTCATTTCTTTGTAATACAAGGAGAGTTTAAGCTGAATTCAAAAGAATGCATTACTTTGTAGACTCAGATACACATTTCTGAGGTTGTATTAATACTTTTCACATCAGCTAGCAGGACTGCAGTTGTGGTCACCCTCTTCCTGTTTGTCCCCTGGTGTGACTTCAGTGGAAACCTGCTGCAGTCAGTCTCTTACTGTGTTCTCTCTGTAATGTCTTTTAACAGAGACTGATCTTCTAGTACGTATGCTACCCTGCAGTCTCACATGTAAATTAGGCATTTGAACCTGATTGTATATAAAAAGGAGAAGAGCATGATAACATAAATAACTATAGTAGGCACATGAAAAGAGGAAGTGAGGGCAAGTGAGGGTGTTACTACGGCAGCCATTGGGGTGTCCCTCCATGCCCGCATGGCCTGGTCCATCGGTCGCGCGGCGTGGCTGGGGGGGAGTGGTCGGGCCGGCTGGGGGGGATTGGCCCTGCCCCCTCCACCCTCCCCCACTCCGGCGTGCCGGTTGGCGGGCTGTGGTCCGGGTCCTGCCCGGCTGCCTGGCTCTCTGCTCCTGGTGCTGGGCCCCTTGGGCTCCTTTGGCTCTGTCTTGTGGGGCTGTGGGGGCTGGTGTCCCCGTCACCCTCCATCCCTCTGCTGTCCCCTCCGTTGCGGGAGCCTGGTCCGCGGCCACCCTCGGGGCCGGGTTTCCCGATGGTCCCCTCGCGGTCCTCTCGGGAGGGTGGGGTGGCGCGCAGCTGGGGGGGTGTTACTACGGCAGCCATTGGGGTGTCCCTCCATGCCCGCACGGCCTGGTCCATCAGTCGCGGATTGGGCTGGGGGGCGTGGCTCGGGGGAGTGGTCGGGCCAGCTGGGGGGGGGGGGGGGGGGGGGATTGGCCCTGCCCCCTCCACCCTCCCCCCACTCCGGCGTGCCGGTTGGCGGGCTGTGGTCCGAGTCCTGCCCGGCTGCCTGGCTGTCTGCTCCTGGTGCTGGGCTCCTTCGGGCTCCTTTGGCTCTGTCTTGGGGGGCTGTGGGGGCGTTCCTTGGGGGGGCTGCGGGATCTCTTCCCCCTCGCCCCCCTTTCCTCCTGCTGGGTGACCTGGGGGTGCCTGTTTGCTTCCGGTCTGGGTCCTTGGCTTGTCCCCTGGCCTGGGTCTCCCGCCGCGCGTTGGGTCCTTTGGCCTGACTGCTCTCGCGGCCCGGGTGCTGGGCTAAACCGCTCGGCTGATCTGACCCAAGTGGTATCATCTGCACCAGTGGTGGTCTTGTCACACAAATAGAGCACAGCACAGCGGCAACCCTCTGCGACCCAAGCTTCAGTAATGATTGTGGACACTAAGGGTTGCTTAATCATTAGTATCACCGCACAACGTTTTTGGCGTCATGGTGAGATGGTCCCTCTCCATCTAAGTGTCTTAGGTCTCTCTCTCCTTCTCTTTCCCTGTCTCTTTGTGTATCTTTGTGTAATCTTTCTTTTACTTTATTTATTTATTTATTTTTGGTCTACCTAGGTGTGCACGCCCTCTTTTACAGAACATGATATTGGCTGTCAATAAAAGATAGGCCAGAGTTCTAAGAGGGATGGTGATGGTTGCATGCACACAGTCACAAGCGCTAGCACTTTTCCATGATAAATAAAAATCATCCACTAGAACTTCAAATCTGCAGACGTGGGGATTAAAACCGACCTTTGTGTTTATTAAGACAGCCTACAACTAGCATGCCTCCCTCTTAAGCTCCTTGTTAGCACACGTGTGCAGGGAATGAAAAACGGAGGAGGGGTTGAGTTGTATTTTATAAAGTCTATGGGCTGAACAAGCTCCAAGCTCTGACTTCCTGTTACAGACCGGATGGCGTTGCGAGGTATGAAAAACACTGAAAACTGAAACGGCTCGTTTCAGCACACACATTTACAGAAAGGTGGAGAAATCAGAACAGGGGCAGAATGGATTCTTTTCATTTTCAGGGGGTTTGTAGACAGGGACACAGATTGCAGGGAGAGAACCATTAAAAAGTCAATTTTGCATGATATGTCACCTTTAATGCTGTTTTAGGAGTTATATTACATCAGTTATTTGCTTAAATATACAACACGTTTCATGTAAATACAAAGCTGCAGATTCACTATTTCTAAATGTTGCAGAAACGCTCCCATCCTGCTCAGCTCCGGAAAGAAGTGGGCTTGTTAATAGTGACAGCGGCATATACAACATCCTGATTCTCTTGCAGCTGGTGTCCGTGTTGTTGAACTGGTCTGACGCAGGAGTAGAGAGACTCTGGTTGAACTGGTCTGACGCAGGAGTAGAGAGACTCTGGCTCTGGGTTTGTGATGAACTGAACGATGGAATAATGAAGGTCCTGCTCCTCTTGAGTGCTCTGAGGAGGAAGGCACTGTTAGGATGAAAAAGATGGGAGATGTTGATTGTAATGATCAGAGACTTGTCAGGGATATTAGTGGCTTTACATTGGGGGTTGTTTTTCAGTAGTTATGCAGCTTTTTGCCTGTGATTCGTCAGTTTTGCGCTGCCCATACAAAACAATGGCGGCAGTGGACACGGCCCCTTATTCAGGATTTAGACGTTTGATTCTTTCTCACCTGTTCCTGGGTGTCACCTGCTGTCTCTCCAATCTCAGCTGATCGCTTTGAGGCTCTCTCTTTTCTGTGTGGGAGGATTTTAAAGGATGAATGAAGCATTAAACTCTGAATAGTGACTGATTTGATTTTTATTGATTTAATGAAATGGGAAGAAAACTCTAAGCATGTGAAGTTCCATGAAGACACATTTCGGAGGTTATCCCCAGAAGTTCTAGATAACTTGAGACCGCTTTGTTGTTTATCAAAACTTTTAACCAATGCGACCCATGTGACCCCTAATAGACTATAATCGAATCAAAGCAAACTGCTTACCTTATCAGGATGAATACAACGAGGAGTAAGATGACAAAGACTACAGCAAGGCTTGTTCCAACAGCTGATGATTTCCATGCTCCTGGGTAAAGGTGATAAAGTGACAACACTGACAATTAGCTGGACTGTTAGAGAAACTTTAAGTCTACTAAAGTACAAATGAAGCTCTCGTGTGAGTTCAGTCAGGAAGCCTAAACTCAGCATGCAGTTTCATTGTTCATTTGGTTTATTTGGTGTGGTTGAGGGTTGACACCATCAACCACACCACCCTCCTCTCTCGTCTACAATCAACTCTACACATTACTGGCACTGCACTCTACAGGATCAAATCATACCTCACAGACAGACACCAACTCATCAATATCAACAACTGCACCTCCCCCACAGCTCCCCTGCCCCAGGGCATCCCCCAGGGTTCGGTGCTTGGTCCCCTCCTCTTTATTCTCTACATTCTCCCAATCAGTAAAATCACCCGTCGTCACGGTCTCCGCTTCCACTGCTACACTGACGACATCCAACTTTACATCTCCACCAATTCCTTTACTGCTCCAACCCTCTCCACCCTGACCAACTGCCTGACCGAAATTAAATCCTGGATGCAAAAAAAACGACCTCCACTGAGAAAAATCTGACCTCTGATTCATCGGCCACCAACAACTTCAACCTAATGCTTCCCTTACTCCGTCCTCACATGTTCACAACCTCGGTCCATCTCTCTCCTTCTCCACCGCTGAAACCCTGATCCACGCCTTTATCACTTCCAGATTCCACTAGTGCAATAGCATCCTCCACGGCCTTCCTTCAAAACAACTCAACAAACTACAACCCGCTCCTGTGACCACATCACCCCTGTCCTCCAAAACCTCCACTGGCTCCCTATCAGACAGCAAATACATTTTAAAATCCTCCTCCTCACCCAGAAAGCCCTCCATAACCAGGCCCCCTCCTACCTCACCAACCTGCTCCACCACCACACCCCCTCCTGTAACCTCCGATCCTCCAACGCCCACCTCCTCTCCCTACCACCTGACATCAACCACCGAACCTGGGGGGTAGAGCTTTCTCTATCACCGCCCCCACTCTCTGGAACGCCTTACCACTTAACATTTGAAACTGTCCCAACCTGTCCCCTTTCAAAACCCTCACTAAAACCAACCTATTTACTACTTCTTTTAAATGTATTTTATGCTTTTCATTCATGTTTTTATTCATCTGTTTATATGATGTTCTAAAAATATCATTGTTGGCATCCAATTCCTTGTTAACCCAAGTTCCTAGTCATCCCAGAACAGATGTGGTCAGAGCACTTTCTCAAAGACGGCTTAATAAGTGTCTCTCTTCTGTTAACGTTACATCAGTGAATGTGTTTTGATCACTGCTGTTGTCAGTGTAAAGAAAATGGAAACTAACCTGCCACAACAATCAGAAGTAAGGTGGAGTTCTGACGTCCTATTCCATTATGGGCTTCACAGGAATAATTCCCACTGTGTTCAGCTCTGGATTCAGTGATGGTGAAGACCGGTCCTACAGCTTTTGGTGAGTCTTCATTCTCCTTGTACCAGGTGTAGTTAGCTGCTGGGTTAGCATCACTGCTACAGGTCAGAGTCACTGAACTGCCCTCCATTATCTCACCAGAGGGACTCACTGACACGGAGGGAAGCTGTGGAGCATCTGGAGGAGACATGGGGGGAGAAATTCATGAGCAAATGTTCCATGGATCTCCCAACGTAGAGAAAGACTTAAGCATCTCAGTTTCATACTAGGAACACACTGGCTCAGGCTTGGACGAGCTCTTAGTTATGCTGCTATAGGCTTAGACTGCTGGGGGGGAAGTATCTCGGGGTCTTGTTCATGAGTGAGGATAAAATGGAGAGTGAGATTGACAGGCAGCTTGGTGCAGCGGACGTTGTACCGGACCGTTGTGGTGAAGAGGGAGCTGAGCTGGAAGGCAAAGCTTTCAATTTACCAGTCATCTACGTTCCAACCCTCACCTATGGTCATGAGCTGTTGGTCGTGACCGAAAGAATATGATCTTGGATACAAGCGGCTGAAATGAGTTTCCCCCAAAGGGTGTCTGGGCTCAGCCTTAGAGAGAGGGTCAGGAGCTCAGACATCCGGAGGGAGCTTGGAGTAGAGCTGCTGCTCCTTGGCGTTGAAAGGAATCAGCTGAGGTGGTTTGGACTTCATTTTCATTTTCAGGCCAATAGAGCTGGGATAAGCCAGGGTGAAGTCTCTGAATAACTTGCTGTTACCAGGGAAACTGAGACTCAGCAGAAATGTATTGTCACTAGGAGGATATGATGAACCAGGAAATGACTATTTAGCAAACATATCTGGAGGGGGGATTTTGTTGCACTTGATAACTAAATGCTCTTTTTTTGAGCTGTTCTTGAAAGTGAATTTATCCTGCAGGGTCAGCAAAGCTTATCTTTAAACCTCCTCATTCAGACATGTAGGCTGTTTGTTTGTTTTTACTCACATTTGACATCGATAAAGACGGGTTCAGATGTTCTCTTTCCCAGCTCGTTCTCAGATGTACAGTGATACTCTCCAGAGTCAGAGGGCTGGATGGAAGTGAAGACAAGTTGTGGTTCTTCCCTGGGCAGTGTTTGGTTCCTCTTGAGCCAGGTGTAGTTAGCTTCTCTGTTAGCATCACTGCTACATTTCAGAATGACTGAACTGCCATTCGTTATTTCACCAGGAGGACTTACCGACACAGAGGGAGCCTTCAGAGCATCTAAAGTAGGAAGGTGGAGAAACAAATATAAGACCCAGATGCCCTGAATGCTGTGATGTAAAGAAAACAGTTCTCAGAAAGCAGAGCAAACTCACACACTGAGGGAGAGACAGACTTCTTAAGTCCTTTCAGAGCACAAGAGATGGATTCTCCTGGGAAAGCCCATCCCTCATGAGAGGACTTTTCCTCATTTGGGATTTTCTGTCCATTCTTAAACCAGATGTATGACATGTAACCAACAGGAGAGCAGCTGGTGTGACACCTCAGCACTGCTTCAGTGTAATCCTGGTGGACTGTTACTGAGGTTACCTGCACCTGCAGAGCTGGACACATGAGGAACAACACAACATATCAACAGATGACTGTGACAGTGCTTACATTGTAATCTTTGTAGTTAGAGCATCTTAGTTCAAGACTTCAGTGACTTTACACAAAAGTTTGAATCATAGAATCAAAGAATTTGTCATGAGTGAAGTGTATTCAGCTTGTTAGAGCCATAGAGTTATTTGAGTGTGTGCGTGCCTTTAATTGTCATGCTGCATGTAAGTGGTGCTGCCAAGTGGGAGCTACTGAGCATGTGCGAGGCAATGTGTGCTTTCATTTGAGCAGGACAAGGAGCACCATATTTTTCTAACCGTAGCTTTGTTTGGTTTGTATAGTTTTGTCGCTTTTGTAAATATATAAGTTAATAGCGACGAGAGAAGTGATTTTGTTTGTCTATAATTTTAATAAATTCTCGGTTTGTTTAATTTTATACGGCATTCATTTCCTTTTTTAGTAAACCTATTTTACAACGCACGAGTCAGAAAGATCACGTCCTGCAGAAGTGGCAAAGAAGGTTTTTTCTAAAAGTTGCCACTACACAGCTTAATAATCAAACTGAGGGAAAGGAGCCTTAATAGAAGGTGGTAAAAGCTTGTGTGGTGCTGCTGTACCAGGTGTGTTCTTCAGTACCTGTGACAGTCAGAGTTGAACCAGGGAAACTGTTCCCCCAATTAGAGCGTGGTCCTTTGAACTTAAAGCGATACTCTGCTGAATCGCTCTCTCTCAGGTCAGAGATTCTCAGAGTCGAGTGTGCTCTCCAAATGCCAGAGACCTGAACACGGCCTTCATACTGTGAGTCTTCTTTTAGGTCCTGAGGCTGTGTTGGATTCTGCCAGTGATGACTATGTGCAGGACTGAACCAAAAGACTGAATTAGGAGCCCAATAAGAGAAGTATGTGCATGAAATGTTGACTGATGAGCCTTTTAGGGCACAGATCCTCCTCTTGTTGTACATCATCCTGTTGCAGAATTCCCCATAGACACCTAAAATAATAAAGAAAGTATTTTTGATTTTGTGTTGGCAAAAATAAATTACCTTCACATGTAGACCTGATAAATGGTGGTTAATGCACATGTTTTAAATTCATGCTCAAGCTTGTATTGTTAAAGCAAAGCTAAGAGGAAACAGTCACTGGCTGTTAGCAGTCAAACAGTCAAGAGCTTTTTAGCTATGTTTTATAAAAACAACACATCTCACATTCTCACAGGACTTTAACTATAAGTCTCCACTAAAACTCTCAGAGATTATTGAGCCACCAGCAGCTGCTGAATTGTGAGCAGTCAAAGTAAACAGTCTGGTTCCAGGCACCAGCAGATGTTGATGTTAAACTCACACACTGGAGGAGAAGGGGAATCCTCATGTCCTTTCAGAGCACAGGCGTAGCTGTTTAAAGAATCAAAGGATCCTGAAACCGAAGATGTTTCTGTCTGAATCTTCTCTCCGCTCTTGAACCAGATGTAGGACAGCTGACCAGCTGGACTGCAGCTGCTGTGACACTTCAGCTCTGCATAGCCAGTATTCCAGTCAGCTTTAGTCACCTGCACCTGTAGAGCTGGATGTTTGAGCCAGAATCACAAAAAGTCTTTAACATTAACAGCAAAAAGATATTCTGGTGACTGTAAAAGAGCAACACTGCTTAGTTACATGTCTGATGTCTACGCCTAATGTCTGCTAACTCTTTGATATCCACCCTCTTATCTTATCCAAGATCTGGTCATCATACTTGAGGCTTCAAAACTGCAGTCCACAGACCACAGCGTCTATTTTACATCTTAAATAGGCAACAGTCTGTGGGAAGAGCTGTGATATGCAATGTGGTAACTGTGCTATGATGGGAGTACTCTGATCTAAAAGGCACCTCTTATGATTCAGTCATTTCAGTGTGATGCCATCGTCAGGATCAGCACAAACAGCTGTCTGAATACCAGAACCAAGGCTAGATCAGGGTACTAAGACAGCTGGTTCAGTCTGTCACCTATATCTGTGCTTTAGATGAGCTTAGATCTTCATAAGGACACTCAGTTAAAAATCTTACCTGTGACAGACAAAGAAACTCCAGGTGACCCAGTCAAGCTCTGATCCGGTTTGTTTGTTCTCAGTCTGAACTTGTAATCAGCTGAGTCGCTCTCTCTCAGGTCTTTGATTCTCAGAGTGCAGTCGTTCACATAAAATTGATAATCCACACGACCTGTGTAGTCTGAGTCTGATCTCAGGTCCACAGGGTCATTTCCAATCATTTCTCTGAACCAGGAAGCAACAACCACATCACGCTCATTCCATCTGGGTGGATATGTGTAGGTGCAAGGTATGTCCACTGTTGATCCTTTAGGGGCACAGATCTGAGTAGAAGAGTAAGTCACTCCTGAGCCATGCTGACCGTGTACCACTGTAACAGAAAGCAGATTAGAAACTATAATCATGACCGTGACTATTCATTTTGATTGTTTATGGAGGCTGATGTAAATCATGAAGAGAAAAGAACTCAGGCCCATCCTGTCTTAGAAACATGCTGGAAACCTAGACCATGCATGTGGTACTTCTCAATCTGGAAGCATCTACCAACTTCTAGGGACATCCTGTGTTTGTTGCATGCAGATACTGTATCTATTAATAGACAGCATTAGAACTAAAGTGTGGTTAGATGACTGCCGATGGGTGCAGAGAGGCTCTCTCCTCAATCTCTTTGCATGTCAACAACTTTAAATCTTAATCACACTTTAGAGTTACTATAGATCTTCCCAGGAGTTCTTGAGGTTCTTCTGGATCGTTGCTAAAGATGGCCTGTTGGGCGTGCCTGACTTCAGCTTCTACAAATATAAACATCAGTCTTACCTTTAGTATCATTACTGTAAATGTTAATGCATCTTAGAGCTGCTCAATCTTAGAGCTGCTCATTATCAACTTTATCACTCCTCCCTGTTTTAACAGCATGATAGTGGTTGATGTTTCTAACAGGCTGATCAGTGGATTGTCATACTTCCTGTTCCTGCTTATACCACTCATACTTTCACTTACTGTTTTGCCATTGTAGCCATGAATGTGTTGTATCTATTGTTGTAGTTTCTTTTGTTGTTCCTCTATTTTCGTGTCTCTATTCGTCTCTCTTCCTGTAAGCTCGACACAGCTGCAGCAGGTGAGTGTTAAACATGCGTCTGGTTCTGCTCGAGGTTTCTGTCTGTTAAACATAGTTTAAATAAAACGCACAGAACCTATTTTTTGTCTATAAAAAAGGCTTATTGGAGGACTTTTATCAGCTATAAAACTTGTTCTAAAGATGCATTGATTCAGCTTACAGAGACTTCAGCAAAGACAAAGGCTTAAAAGACTTCCTCTTCAGATTTGATTTGAAAATGGAGACGTCGTTACCTGTTATAGAGAGAAGGAAGATGAATAATCCACTCTTAGTTGCTGTTGAACTCATAGCTTCTCCTTTCACCTCTGGGTGGGTTCAAAATCTATTAACATAAAAGAAAATTGATAAAAATCCACAAGATATATCGCATCAGATGCTTCCAGTTGTTGTCTTGACTTGTTACGCTTGTTTTTCGTCAGGCGTATGAGCCGGAGACAGAGATACAACCCACTTCCTTCCTGTACACAGTTTTGAGCTTCATTGTGAACCACATGCAAAAGCAAGTTCTAAAGATGACTTTAGTATCCTCATGTGGCCTGCTGTCACTGAACCCCATCATACAAAACCCACCACCTCAACAATACTATTTAATATTATCATCTTACTTACAACCATAACATAATGATCCATGATATATCACATTCACAATGTCTGCAAAACTACTCAAGATGCAAGACTCGTCTTACTCATGTTACTATTTTAGGTTTTATATTTCTTTAATTTCTGCCTTTTTTTCTTTTGAACTTGAAAACAAGTATGATATTAGAAGTAATGAAAAGAATAAGTCTTTTAGACCCAGTTAAAGAGGTGTTCATATTTTCACACCTGCTAGTAGGACTGCAGTTGTGGTCACCCTCTTCCTCTTTGTCCCCTGGTGTGACTTCAGTGGAAACCTGCTGCAGTCAGTCTCTTACTGTGTTCTCTCTGTAATGTCTATTAACAGAGACTGAACTTCTAGTACGTACACTACCCTGCAACCTTACATGTAAATGAGGTATTTCAACTTAATTGTATATAAAGAGAAGTGAGCATGGTAACATATAAATAACTATAGTAGTCACATGAAAAAAGGAAGTGAGATTAAAATAAATAGTACTAGTTTTAAAGAGGAAGAGTGGGGGTTGCAGCGAAAAAATCAATGCACTTGACAGGACCTTTGAAATGCTTTTATCACTGAAATATGACTCTTAACTTACACTTAGTGGCAGTGTATGGAATTACAACTAGATCATTAAACAACTACCCCCCCACATTTAAAAATACATCTAACTTTGCCCTCCAGCTTGGACCAGGGGTTTGATGCACACTCAAGCTTTGAATACAGTGTAGTGTTCAAGTTGTCTCTTACACACTGACCAAATGTTAAGTTGACTGGATAAAACCTCTAAGAGGAGTTTGTTAAAATATGAACCCTGTAAACTGGCAAAAAATAGGCTTTAAGTTAAAATTCAGACCATATTGGCGGACCTCCAGTTGAGCTCAGAGTTACATTTCTGGAGGTGTTTACATGATATCTATCTATCTATCTATCTATCTATCTATCTATCTATCTATCTATCTATCTATCTATCTATCTATCTATCTATCTATCTATCTATCTATCTATCTATCTATCTATCTATCTATCTAAACATCCATCCATCCATCCATCCATCTAGCAAGCTATTCTACCGGGTTACCGTATTTGACCCAGAAGTCGACCCTCAAAGACGCAAGCGACCACTTCACTTTGCAAAGCATGCTGGATACATAACGGGATGGACCGGTTCAGTCGCTTCACTTTTTGACACTTTTCTCTCTCGTTCGGTCATAATCATGTAATTAATGAAAACAGTTTTATACTATTAAGTAAATAACGTTGCTGTTGCTGGCGAGAAGGTTCCTGGTTTGAGTCCGCAGTCAGGCAGGTGCCTTGTATGTTCTCCTCATGCATGCATGGGTTCTCTCCAGGTACTCCGGCTTCCTCCCACAGTCCAAAAACATGCTCTCCAGGTTAATTGGTCTCTCTGAATTACCAGTAGGTATGAGTGCGTGCGTGAATGGTTGTCTGTCTCTCCATGTTTGCCCTGTGATAGGTTGGTGACCTGTCTAGGGTGTACCCTGCCTTCTGCCTGAAGTCAGCCGGGATTGGCTCCAGCCCCCCGTGACCCCTGACGGGATAAGCAGTCAAGATAATGGATGGATGGAAGTGGAAAAAAACCTTGAGGAGTGTTTGTTTGATTGAAAAGACTCCTCAGTTAAAGATAACTAGTGACCAGGGGAGGGGGATGGAGTAAGTCTCTACAAACTGGTCACAAGCAGCTGGTCCAGCTGTACCTCACTATCAACACTACTGTAGACTGTGCTCAAGTCAACTCCAGTCAGCTGGTAGGGTGACGATAACAGATGGTGCTACATGTTGCTGAACACAAAGGAAGTCCTCACACATGAACACAGTTTAAACTTTATTCCCTTTTGGAGCGCCCCCAAAAACAGACTACATCTTTAACAGTTATTAACAATCAATGAACAATTATATGATTCTATAACACATGTATAAGAACGTATAAGCTGTATTTTGTGGCTGCAATTTTTCTTTTGAAAACATTTTAACATTTTATTAAACTCTCCAGAGGTTTTCAAACATTCTCTGTCCAAGGCATACTAAATGACACATCTCAAAGAACAGCTGTAATCATATCTGTGCTAAACTAAGACATCTGGCTTGATATATCAAAAAAAAGCACTGACCCATATTAACTCAGTCATACCACTCACACCACAAACATGTATACTTGGAGACCTCCATAGCTTTAATGATGTTTCCTTAAAGCTGGGGTTGGTAGTCAGATTTAGGTCCACTTTTTGTCATACTGGTTAAAATGATCTTTATGTCCCGATGGTAATCAATACATAATGTGTTCTTTAAAAAGAGTATTGAGGAAATGCTACATTCAAATTCATGCTAGTTTTCCGTGACTACCAACCCTAGCTTTAAAGAACAAAAAAATGTTTCTGTCTGTATGGTCACAAAAAAAGTCATCATGGCTAACTGGATTGAATCTAATGCACCATCCTATAAGAAAGGATCACCGAAGCAATGGAAATAACCAAGTTAGAGAAGGTTGCAAAATAACAAGCAGGAATACACAGAAACATGGGCATCAAAATTATGCAATATCACTATAGCAATTATAGTATGTGTGTGTATATATAGGTATGTACATATGTATATATGTGTGTGTGTATATATGCATGTGTATGTATGCCATGATCACTCAGGTCCTTCTTGGCGTTTGCAATGTGTCTTGACTTTTGTCTGACAAATGTCACTCTTTTTCTTTGTCTGTTTATTTTAATACAACTGTTGGTTTTGCCTTCCTGGTTTACGGTCAGATGAAATCTGTTTGTTTACAAATGTTGGATGATATGTTGAGTAGCTGACTCTCCCTTCTGTTTAATATCTTTTTAGTCTTCCATTTATGGAGATCGGAGTTGGGATCGGGGTGGGCAGGAACTGGTTTGGTGGTTGATGGAGGCGGGAGGGGCTTTGCTTTTCTACTTTTGTTTCTTGTTTGTTTTTGTTCTATTACAAATACATATATATAATAAAACAATATATATACAGTTGTGCTCATAAATTTACATACCCTGGCAGAATTTACGGTTTCTTGGGTAGTTTCTGTTGTTCTTATGATATAAAAAGAGTATACACAGTTGCTTGACAATAAATGGCTTCACCCATCCACTAACCATGAGTGAAAGAAAAGTTTTTCTCTTATCTTTCATATTCTCTGAAAAAATGCCCCCCAAAAAAACAAATTCTGCCAGGGTATGTAAACTTATGAGCACAACTGTATATACATCTGTGCTAAACTTGGTTTACTTTCACAGTTTCTAAGAGTATTATTTAACTCAGGGGTGTCAAACATACGGCCCGCGGGCCAAATCCGGCCCGCCAGAGGTTCCAATCCGGCCCGCGGGATGACTTTGCAAAGTGAGAAGTCATTAACTGCAATTTTTCAATAAAAGTACCTACTATTTCAAATTTGTCCTACCGTCAGACAGCTGACAGAGGGCACCTGAACGGCACTAAGAAACTTTTTTTTTTCCAAAGTGAGGAAAAAGAATATTTGCAGTTTGCATAATCGGCAGAAATTCCGACTTTTTGGACCCCTGCATACAACACTGTCCAGCAAGCAAACTGTTCATGCTGGAGCTGGGGGGGTCCAAAATAGTCAACTTTACCTTGTTCATTATTATAATCTATCTTTTCTTTTACTGTAAACATTACACTCTGTGTGTCAGGTGAATGGGAAACCTGAACATTTTCAGAATGTACTTTTTTGCACTAAAACAAAGGGAAAATTTCAGAGTTGTCCTTCTCTATAGGTTATTATGTTCTGATTTTACTGGTCCGGCCCACTTCAGATCAACTTGGGCTGTATGTGGCCCCTGAACTGAAATGAGTTTGACAGCCCTGATTTATCTGTTCAGATTTAGCTTCTGTGTTGTGGAACAAGTCTGTAAAGTACTGATGTCAGTGTTTCACTGAGGAGATTTTCACACTTCTTCAAATGACAGAAAGTGTCTTCCAGGTTCAGGCTGTTTATTTGTTGTCTACTGAATAACCTTAATGTTAACTTCCATTCTTTTGAACAGTATTCACGGATAAACTGTTATCTATGTCAACATCTTTGTTAACAGTTGGGAGTTAAAGTTGTGATGACATGTTCCCACGCTACATGTCTCTGTGCTGCTGAAAACTCAACATGGAAACTTTTGCAGTTAAAGGTGAATGTTTCCACTTCATCCACATCCTCGCTCTCCACACTGAGTCCTCTGGTTACACTGCATCTGGAACAAAACAACAACAACTAATGTTATAGTTGGAACTGTGACTGTAGATCTGAACTCAGTCTGTTGTCTTCAGTGCAGGAGGCTCTCACCTCTCTGGACTTCACACCAGGACTTCCTGCTCCTCTGCGTCTTCTGTCTGGGCTGCAGGGACGGCTGAGACATTCACATACTCAGAACCAGAGTCCAGCTGATGACAGATGATCAGGTTTTAGTTCAAAATAATTCAATTATAATTAAAAGCATTTTCTATTTTGATGGGGTTTTTTTTCCTAAAAAACCTTCTGTGTACTTGTTACATTTTCTACATTAAATCATGACATATCTTTAATCTTTCAACACCTCTGTAGAAAGGTTTAGTCAGTCAGGCCTCACTCTCTCTCTCTCTCTCTCTCTCTCTCTCTCTCTCTCTCTCTCTCTCTCTCTCTCTCTCACCTGTATCATCTCCACACGTTCATTTGGTTCACAGGCGGAGCTCAGAGTTTTCTTCTTCCTGGATTAAATCCAAAGACAAAAAAAATCCAAATTTAACAATGAAGAGCACAAATTAAGAACTTGAATCTGAGATGATTGATCTGATGGATTGTCATGGTTTTACCTGCTCCACAGAGTCAAGAGAATCAGAGGAATCAGCATCACAACAGACAGAGTCAACCTGATGATGTTTATTATTACTGTTGATTCATCTAGAATTAAAGAGAGACATGTGAGACACTTCACTGGTAGGATTAGATAAATCACATTGACATTTAAGGATAATCTTCGAAATGTGAATGAAATCATTCTCATGAAAGAATTTCATGTAAAGTCAATGTAAAGAGGCAAAAGACTCGAGTAGTGGTCTGGCAGCGCAAATCGTGCAAATTGGGTGAAGCGAATGCCACGATATGCACGAATGAAGCAAACAACTTGTGAAAGTTGAAATATCTGAACCCCAGCTAATCTATCGATAACCAATCAGTGTGCAGATCCCCCGGTGACATCAGTGACGTATGGACCAGCGGAGATTCACTCATCTGGAATATATGGGACACTTTGATTGTATCTCTGTGCAGCTTCCCCAAACTCTGTGACTCTCCCTGTTTTTATGGGATCAGGAATAAACAGGAGCTCACTGTGAGGACAGAGAGTGAGGAGGATTATCTGCTGAGTTGGGAAAACTTTGTCTGTCACTTGAATCCAGCTATTGGTTATAGTAGGAAGTTAGCTCTGCCCCCTTAAGCATAACCGGCTTCCCAATTCAATATCCATGAGCTCAACCTTGTTTCCCGTCTTGGGCACTCATGGACACGCAATTTTGAAGCGGAATTGAGCGAGTCATTCGACATTAGTCATTCATTCAGAGTCTGACATGATGGAGGCTCCTCCCTGGAGTTTTCCTTCACTGTCCTTCAGTTGTAAGTTCTTTATCAACATCTAATCTGATCTGATGCAGAAAAAAACAAAAGTGTAAATAAATTATTAGCTTACCTGACACAACAATCAGAAATAAGGTGGAGTTCTGACGTCCCATTATGCTCTGAGCTTCACAATAATAATTCCCACTGTGTTCAGGTCTGAAGTCAGTGATGATGAAGACTGGGCCTGATACTTTTGGTGAGTCTTCATTCTCCTTGTACCAGGTGTAGTTAGCTGCTGGGTTAGCATCACTGCTGCAGGTCAGAGTCACTGAACTGCCCTCCACTATCTCAGCAGAGGGACTCACTGACACAGAGGGAAGCTTTGGAGCATCTAAAGTAGGAAGGTGGAGAAGCAAATATAAGACCCAGATGCCCTTAATGCTGTGATGCAAAGAAAACAGTTCTCAGAAAGCAGAGCAAACTCACACACTGAGGGAGAGACAGACTTCTCAAGTCCTCTCACAGCACAAGAGATGAAGTCTCCTGGGTAAAACCGGTCCTCATGAGAAGACTTTTCCTCATTCTGGATTTCCTTTCCATTCTTAAACCAGATGTATGACATGTCACCAGCAGAAGAGCAGCTGTGGTGACACCTCAGCACTGCTACAGTGTAATCCTGGTGGACTGTTACCGAGGTTACCTGCACCTGCATAGCTGGACACATGAGGAACAACACAACATGTCAACAGATGACTGTGACAGTGCTTACATTGTAATCTTTAAAGTTAGAGCGTCTCAGTTCAAGACTTCAGTGACTTCAACAAACACAAACAAAAGTTTGAATCATAGAATCAAAGGATTTGTCATGAGTGAAGTGTATTCAGCTTAATAATCAAACTGAGGGAAAGGAGCCTTAATAGAAGGTGGTAAAAGCTTGTGTGGTGCTGCTGTACCAGGTGTGTTCTTCAGTACCTGTGACAGTCAGAGTTGTACCAGGGAAACTGTTCCCCCAATTAGAGCGTGGTCCTTTGAACTTAAAGCAATACTCTGCTGAATCGCTCTCTCTCAGGTCAGAGATGCTCAGAGTGGAGTGTACTCTCGAAATGCCAGAGACCTGAACACGGCCTTCATACTGTGAGTCTTCTTTTAGGTCCTGAGGCTGTGTTGGATTCTGCCAGTGATGACTATGTGCAGGACTGAACCAAAAGACTGAATTGGGAGCCCAATAAGAGAAGTATGTGCATGAAATGTTCACTGATGAGCCTTTTAGGGCACAGATCATCCTCTTGTTGTACATCATCCTGTTGCAGAATTCCCCATAGACACCTAAAATAATAAAGAAAGTATTTTTGATTTTGTGTTGGAAAAATAAATTACCTTCACATGTAGACCTGATAAATGGTGGTTAATGCACATGTTTTAAATTAATGCTCAAGCTTGTATTGTTAAAGCAAAGCTAAGAGGAAACAGTCACTGGCTGTTAGCAGTCAAACAGTCAAGAGCTTTTTAGCTATGTTTTATAAAAACAACACATCTCACATTCTCACAGGACTTTAACCATAACTCTCCACTAAAACTCTCAGAGATTATTGAGCCACCGGCTGCTGCTGAATTGTGAGCAGTCAAAGTAAACATTCCGGTTCCAGGCACCAGCAGGTGGTGATGTTAAACTCACACACTGAAGGAGAAGGGGAATCCTCATGTCCTTTCAGAGCACAGGCATAGCTGGGTTTATTATCTAAGGATACTGAAACCGAAGACGTTTCTGTCTGAATCTTCTCTCCGTTCTTGAACCAGATGTAGGACAGCTGACCAGCTGGACTGCAGCTGCTGTGACACTTCAGCTCTGCAGTGCCAGCATACAAGTCAATTTTGTTCACCTGCACCTGTAGAGCTGGATATTTGAGCCAGAATCACAAAAAGTCTTTAACATTAACAGTTAAAAAGATATTCTGATGACTGTAAAATAACAACACTGTTTAGTTACATGTCTGATGTCTACGCCTAATGTCTGCTAACTCTTTGATATCCACCCTCTTATCTCATCCAAGATCTGGTCATCAAAATTGAGGATTCAAAACTGCAGTCCACAGACCACAGCGTCTATTTTACATCTTAAATAGGCAACAGTCTGTGGGAAGAGCTGTGATATGCAATGTGTACCTGATCTAAAAGGCACCTCTTATGATTCAGTCATTTCAGTGTGATGCCATCGTCAGGATCAGCACAAACAGCTGTCTGAACACCAGAACCAAGACTAGATCAGGGAACTAAGACAGCTGGTTCAGTCTGTCACCTATATCTGTGCTTTAGATGAGCTTAGATCTTCATAAGGACACTCAGTTAAAGATCTTACCTGTGACAGACAAAGAAACTCCAGGTGACCCAGTCAAGCTCTGATCCGGTTTGTTTGTTCTCAGTGTGAACTTGTACTCAGCTGAGTCGCTCTTTCTCAGGTCTTTGATTCTCAGAGTGCAGCCGTTCTCACGAAAGTGATACTCCACACGACCTGTGTAGTCTGAGTCTGATCTCAGGTCCACAGGGTCATTTCCATTCATTTCTCTGAACCAGGAAGCAACAACCACATCACGCTCATTCCATCTGGGTGGATATGTGTAGGTGCAGGATATGTCCACCGTTGATCCATTAAGGGCACAGATCTGAGTAGAAGAGTAAGTCACTCCTGAGCCATGCTGACCGTGTACCACTGTAACAGAAAGCAGATTAGAAACTATAATCATGACCGTGACTATTCATTTTGATTGTTTATGGAGGCTGATGTAAATCATGATAAGAGAAAAGAACTCAGGCCCATCCTGTCTGAAGCCTGATTTATACCTCTGCGTCAAATCGACGGCGTAGCCTACGCCGGGGGTTCAAATTGAAGTGTTATCTGTTTATCACTATGGTACAGGTCTGAAGTATTTACATTGATACGTTTTACAATACAAAACGTACATACAACTCTCTGAATTGACAAGGGCAACTAAGAGTGCAAATGGTAGTAAGCATGTGCTTTAGTGATGGGATGTTCGGCTCTTTTCAGAGAGCCGGCTCTTTTAACTCGGCTCCCAAAGAAGAGCCGGCTCTTATGACTCCCGAGCGGCTCTTAATTTAGGATCTTTTGTAGCCGTATATTTTACCTGAACTTTGCAAAAAATTATGGTTTCTGTTGAAAGCTCTTTACGTACAGTGTTTTAATGAGAAGCATTATAATTGACCAATTTTTTGCATTTATTCTGTTACAAAACCATTCTTACCCTAACCCGAGGGTTAGGGTTAGGATTAGGATTAGGGAATGATAACAGAAAATAACTCAGGCCCATCCTGTCTTAGAAACATGCTGGAAACCTAGACCATGCATGTGGTACTTCTCAATCCGGAAGCATCTACCAACTTCTAGGGACATCCTGTGTTTGTTGCATGCAGATATCTATTAATAGACAAGCGTTAGAACTAAACTGTGGTTAGATGACTGCTGATGGGTGCAGAGAGGCTCTCTGCTCAATTTGTTTGCATGTCAACAACTTTAAAACTTAATGTCACTTTAGAGTTACTATAGATCTTCCCAGGAGTTCTTGAGGTTCTTCTGGATCGTTGCTAAAGATGGCCTGTTGGGCGTGCCTGACTTCAGCTGCTAAAATTATAAATATCAGTCTTCCCTTTAGTATCATTACTGTAAATGTTAATGCATCTTAGAGCTGCTCAATCTTAGCTGATATTATCAACTTTATCACTCCTCCCTGTTTTAACAGCATGATAGTGGTTGATGTTTAAAATAGGCTGATCAGTGGATTGTCATACTTCCTGTTCCTGCTTATACCACTCATACTTTTGACGTTTACTATGTTGCCATTGTTGCCATGAATGTGTTGTATCTGTTGTTGTAGTTTCTTTAGTTGTTCCTCTATTTGCTTGAGATAAAACTTTTATAAACTGCTGCCATAAAAACACACACAACCTTTCGTCTATAAAAAAGGCTTATCTGAGGACTTTTATCAGCTATAAAATTTGTTCTAAAGATGCATTGATTCAGCTTACAGAGACTTCAGCAAAGACAAAGGCTTAAAAGACTTCGTCTTCAGATTTGATATGAAAATGGAGACGTCGTTACCTGTTATAGAGAGAAGGAAGATGACTAATCCACTCTTAGTTGCTGATGAACTCATCGCTTCTCCTTTCACCTCTGGGTGGGTTCAAAGGTATTAAGGTATGACAAGATAAATCAAATCCGCAAGATATATCGCATCAGATGCTTCCAGTTGTTGCCTTGACTTGTCACGCTCGTTGATGGCCAGGCGTGTGAACAGGAGACAGAGACGGGCTGTTAAAATACACCCAACTTCCTTCCTCTTCACAGTTTTGATCGTCTTTGTGAAGCACACACCAAAAGCATGTGACAAAGATGACTTCAGTATCCTCATGTGGCCTGCTGTCACTGAACATCATACAAAACCCACCACCTCAACAATACTATTTATTATTATTATCTTACTTACAACCATAACATAATGATCTATGATATATCACGTTCACAATGTCTGCAAAACTACTCAAGATGCAAGACTCGTCTACTCATGTTACTATTTTAGGTTTTATATTTCTTTAATATTCATTTCTTTGTAATACAAGGAGACTTTAAGCTGTATTCAAAAGAATGCATTACTTTGTAGACTCAGATACACATTTCTGAGGTTGTATTAATACTTTTCACATCAGCTAGCAGGACTGCAGTTGTGGTCACCCTCTTCCTGTTTGTCCTTATGTGTGACAACAGTAAAAAACTCCCTACAGTCAGTCTCTTACTGTGTTCTCTCTGTAATGTGTATTAATAGAGACTGATCTTCTAGTACGTATGCTACCCTGCAGTCTCACATGTAAATTAGGCATTTGAACCTGATTGTATATAAAAAGGAGAAGAGCATGGTAACATAAATAACTATAGTAGGCACATGAAAAGAGGAAGTGAGGGCAAGTGAGGGTGTTACTACGGCAGCCATTGGGGTGTCCCTCCATGCCCGCATGGCCTGGTCCATCGGTCGCGGGGCGTGGCTGGGGGGGAGTGGTCGGGCCGGCTGGGGGGGCGGGGGGGATTGGCCCTGCCCCCTCCACCCTCCCCCACTCCGGCGTGCCGGTTGGCGGGCTGTGGTCCGGGTCCTGCCCGGCTGCCTGGCTCTCTGCTCCTGGTGCTGGGCCCCTTGGGCTCCTTTGGCTGTCTTGTGGGGCTGTGGGGGCTGGTGTCCCCGTCACCCTCCATCCCTCTGCTGTCCCCTCCGTTGCGGGAGCCTGGTCCGCGGCCACCCTCGGGGCCGGGTTTCCCGATGGTCCCCTCGCGGTCCTCTCGGGAGGGTGGGGTGGCGCGCAGCTGGGGGGGTGTTACTACGGCAGCCATTGGGGTGTCCCTCCATGCCCGCACGGCCTGGTCCATCGGTTGCGGGTTGGGCTGGGGGGCGTGGCTGGGGGGAGTGGTCGGGCCAGCTGGGGGGGGGGGGGGGGGATTGGCCCTGCCCCCTCCACCCTCCCCCCACTCCGGCGTGCCGGTTGGCGGGCTGTGGTCCGGGTCCTGCCCGGCTGCCTGGCTGTCTGCTCCTGGTGCTGGGCCCCTTCGGGCTCCTTTGGCTCTGTCTTGGGGGGCTGTGGGGGCGGTGTTGTGGAGGCGTTCCTTGGGGGGGCTGCGGGATCTCTCCCCCCTCGCCCCCCTTTCCTCCTGCTGGGTGCCCTGGCGGTGCCTGTTTGCTTCCGGTCTGGGTCCTTGGCTGGTCCCCTGGCCTGGGTCTCCCGCAGCACGTTGGGTCCTTCGGCCTGACTGCTCTCGCGGCCCGGGTGCTGGGCTAAACCGCTCGGCTGATCTGACCCAAGTGGTATGATCTGCACCAGTGGTGGTCTTGTCACACAAATAGAGCACAGCACAGCGGCAACCCTCTGCGACCCAAGCTTCAGTAATGGTTGTGGACACTAAGGGTTGCTTAATCATTAGTATCACCGCACAATGTTTTTGGCGTCATGGTGAGATGGTCCCTCTCCATCTAAGTGTCTTAGGTCTCTCTCTCCTTCTCTTTCCCTGTCCCTTTGTGTATCTTTGTGTATTCTTTCTTTTACTTTATTTATTTATTTATTTATTTTTGGTCTACCTAGGTGTTCACGCCCTCTTTTACAGAACATGATATTGGCTGTCAATAAAAGATAGGCCAGAGTTCTAAGAGGGATGGTGATGGTCGCATGCACACAGTCACAAGCGCTAGCACTTTTCCATGAAAAATAAAAATCATCCACTAGATCTTCAAATCTGCAGACGTGGGGATTAAAACCGACCTTTGTGTTTATTAAGACAGCCTACAACTAGCATGCCTCCCTCTTAAGCTCCTTGTTAGCACACGTGTGCAGGGAATGAAAAACGGAGGAGGGGTTGAGTTGTATTTTATAAAGTCTATGGGCTGAACAAGCTCCGAGCTCTGACTTCCTGTTACAGACCGGATGGCGTTGTGACGTATGAAAAACACTGAAAACTGAAACGGCTTGTTTCAGCACACATTTACAGAAAGGTGGAGAAATCAGAACAGGGGCAGAATGGATTCTTTTCATTTTCAGGGGGTTTGTAGACAGGGACACAGATTGCAGGGAGAGAACCATTAAAAAGTCAATTTTGCATGATATGTCACCTTTAATGCTGTTTTAGGAGTTATATTACATCAGTTATTTGCTTAAATATACAACACGTTTCATGTAAATACAAAGCTGCAGATTCACTATTTCTAAATGTTGCAGAAACGCTCCCATCCTGCTCAGCTCCGGGCAGAAGTGGGCTTGTTAATAGTGATAGCGGCATATACAACATCCTGATTCTCTTGCAGCTGGTGTCCGTGTTGTTGAACTGGTCTGACGCAGGAGTAGAGAGACTCTGGTTGAACTGGTCTGACGCAGGAGTAGAGAGACTCTGGCTCTGGGTTTGTGATGAACTGAACAATGGAATAATGAAGGTCCTGCTCCTCTTGAGTGCTCTGAGAAGGAAGGCACTGTTAGGATGAAAAAGATGGGAGATGTTGATTGTAATGATCAGAGACTTGTCAGGGATATTAGTGGCTTTACATTGGGGTTTGTTTTTCAGTGGTTATGCAGCTTTTTGCCTGTGATTCATCATTTTTGCGCTGCCCATACAAAGAAATGGCGGCAGTGGACACGGCACCTTATTCAGGATTTAGACTTTTGATTCTTTCTCACCTGTTCCTGGGTGTCACCTGCTGTCTCTCCATTCTCAGCTGATCGCTTTGAGGCTCTCTTTTTTCTGTGTGGGAGCATTTTAAAGGATGAAGGAAGCATTAAACTCTGAATACTGACTGATTTGATTTTTATTGATTTAATGAAATGGGAAGAAAACTCTAAGCATGTGAAGTTCCATGAAGACACATTTTGGAGGTAATCTCCAGAAGTTCTGGATAACTTTAGACCGCTTTGTTGTTTTTAAAAACTTTCAACCAATGCTACCCATGTGACCCCTAATAGACTATAATCGATAAAAGCAAACTGCTTGCCTTATCAGGATGAATACAACGAGGAGTAAGATGACAAAGACTACAGCAAGGCTTGTTCCAACAGCTGTTGATGTCCATGCTCCTGGGTAAAGGTGATAAAGTGACAACACTGACAATTAGCTGGACTGTTAGAGAAACTTTAAGTCTACTAAAGTACAAATGAAGCTCTCGTGTGAGTTCAGACAGGAAGACTAAACTCAGCATGCAGTTTCATTGTTCATTTGGTTTATTTGGTGTGGTTGAGGGTTGACACCATCAACCACACCACCCTCCTCTCTCGTCTACAATCAACTCTACACATTACTAGCACTGCACTCTCAAGGATCAAATCATACCTCACAGACAGACAGACACCAATTCATCAATATCAACAACTGCACCTCCCCCACAGCTCCCCTGCCCCAGGGCATCCCCCAGGGTTCGGTGCTTGGTCCCCTCCTCTTTATTCTCTACATTCTCCCAATCAGTAAAATCACCCGTCGTCACGGTCTCCGCTTCCACTGCTACACTGACGACATCCAACTTTACATCTCCACCAATTCCTTTACTGCTCCAACCCTCTCCACCCTGACCAACTGCCTGACCGAAATTAAATCCTGGATGCAAAAAAAAACGACCTCCACTGAGAGAAATCTGACCTCTGATTCATCGGCCACCAACAACTTCAACCTAATGCTTCCCTTACTCCGTCCTCACATGTTCACAACCTCGGTCCATCTCTCTCCTTCTCCACCGCTGAAACCCTGATCCACGCCTTTATCACTTCCAGATTCCACTACTGCAATAGCATCCTCCACGGCCTTCCTTCCAAACAACTCAACAAACTACAACCCGCTCCTGTGACCACATCACCCCTGTCCTCCAAAACCTCCACTGGCTCCCTATCAGACAGCAAATACATTTTAAAATCCTCCTCCTCACCCACAAAGCCCTCCATAACCAGGCCCCCTCCTACCTCACCAACCTGCTCCACCACCACACCCCCTCCTGTAACCTCCGATCCTCCAACACCCACCTCTTCTCTCTTCCACCTGACATCAACCACCGAACCTGGGGGGTAGAGCTTTCTCTATCACCGCCCCCACTCTCTGGAACGCCTTACCACTTAATATTTGAAACTGTCCCAACCTGTCCACTTTCAAAACCCTCAGTAAAACCAACCTATTTACTACTGCTTTTAAATGTATTTTATGCTTTTCATTCAAATTTTTATTCATCTGTTTATATGATGTTCTAAAAATATCATTGTTGGCATCCAATTCCTTGTTAAACCAAGTTCCAAGTCATCCCAGAACAGATGTGGTCAGAGCACTTTCTTAAAGACGGTTTAATAAGTGTCTCTCTTTTGTTAACATTACATCAGTGAATGTGTTTTGATCACTGCTGTTGTCAGTGTAAAGAAAATGGAAACTAACCTGCCACAACAATCAGAAGTAAGGTGGAGTTCTGACGTCCTATTCCATTATGGGCTTCACAGTAATAATTCCCACTGTGTTCAGCTCTGGATTCAGTGATGATGAAGACCGGTCCTACAGCTTTTGGTGAGTCTTCATTCTCCTTGTACCAGGTGTAGTTAGCTGCTGGGTTAGCATCACTGCTGCAGGTCAGATTCACTGAACTGCCCTCCATTATCTCACCAGAGGGACTCACTGACACGGAGGGAAGCTGTGGAGCATCTGGAGGAGACATGGGGGGAGAAATTCATGAGCAAATGTTCCATGGATCTCCCAACGTAGAGAAAGACTTAATCATCTCAGTTTCATACTAGGAACACACTGGCTCAGGCTTGGACCAGCTCTTAGTTATGCTGCTATAGGCTTAGACTGCTGGGGGGGAAGTATCTCGGGGTCTTGTTCATGAGTGAGGATAAAATGGAGAGTGAGATTGACAGGCAGCTTGGTGCAGCAGACGTTGTACCGGACCATTGTGGTGAAGAGGGAGCTGAGCCGGAAGGCAAAGCTTTCAATTTACCAGTCATCTACGTTCCAACCCTCACTTATGGTCATGAGCTGTTGGTCGTGACCGAAAGAATAAGATCTTGGATACAAGTGGCTGAAATGAGTTTCCTCCAAAGGGTGTCTGGTCTCAGCCTTAGAGAGAGGGTCAGGAGCTCAGACATCCGGAGGGAGCTTGGGGTAGAGCCACTGCTCCTTGGCGTTGAAAGGAATCAGCTAAGGTGGTTTGGGCATCTGATAAGAATGTCTCCCGGGCGCCTCCCCTTAGAGGTGATCCAGGCACGTCCAACTGGGAGAAGGCCCCGGGGAAGACCCGGTGGAAGAACTCAGTGGAGGGAATATACTGTATATCACACCTGGTATGGGATCGCCCTGGAATTCCCCAGGAGGAACTGGAAAGTGTTGCTGGGGAGAGGGATGTCTGGGTCAATTTGCTTGGACTGCTACCTCCGTGACCCGACCCCGGATAAGCGGAAGAAAATGGATGGATAGATGGATGGACTTCATTTTCATTTTCAGGCCAATAGAGCTGGGATAAGCCAGGGTGAAGTCTCTGAATAACTTGCTGTTACCAGGGAAACTGAGACTCAGCAGAAATGTATTGTCACTAGGAGGATATGATGAACCAGGAAATGACTATTTAGCAAACATATCTGGAGGGGGGATTTTGTGGCACTTGATAACTAAATACTCTTTTTGTGAGCTGTTCTTGAAAGTGAATTTATCCTGCAGGGTCAGTAAAGCTTATCTTTAAACCTCCTCATTCAGACATGTAGGCTGTTTGTTTGTTTTTACTCACATTTGACATCAATGAAGACGGGTTCAGATGTTCTCTTTCCCAGCTCGTTCTCAGATGTACAGCGATACTCTCCAGAGTCAGAGGGCTGGATGGAAGTGAAGACAAGTTGTGGTTCTTCCCTGGGCAGTGTTTGGTTCCTCTTGAGCCAGGTGTAGTTAGCTTCTCTGTTAGCATCACTGCTACATTTCAGAGTGACTGAACTGCCATTCGTTATTTCAACAGGAGGACTTACTGACACAGAGGGAGCCTTCAGAGCATCTAAAGTAGGAAGGTGGAGAAACAAATATAAGACCCAGATGCCCTTAATGCTGTGATGCAAAGAAAACAGTTCTCAGAAAGCAGAGCAAACTCACACACTGAGGGAGAGACAGACTTCTCAAGTCCTCTCAGAGCACAAGAGATGAAGTCTCCTGGGAAAGCCCATCCCTCATGAGAGGACTTTTCCTCATTTGGGATTTTCTGTCCATTCTTAAACCAGATGTATGACATGTAACCAGCAGGAGAGCAGCTGTGGTGACACCTCAGCACTGCTTCAGTGTAATCCTGCAGGACTGTTACCGAGGTTACCTGCACCTGCAGAGCTGGACACATGAGGAACAACACAACATATCAACAGATGACTGTGACAGTGCTTACATTGTAATCTTTGTAGTTAGAGCATCTTAGTTCAAGACTTCAGTGACTTTACACAAAAGTTTGAATCATAGAATCAAAGAATTTGTCATGAGTGAAGTGTATTCAGCTTAATAATCAAACTGAGGGAAAGGAGCCTTAATAGAAGGTGGTAAAAGCTTGTGTGGTGCTGCTGTACCAGGTGTGTTCTTCAGTACCTGTGACAGTCAGAGTTGAACCAGTGAAACTGTTCCCCCAATTAGAGCGTGGTCCTTTGAACTTAAAGTGATACTCTGCTGAATCGCTCTCTCTCAGGTCAGAGATTCTCAGAGTGGAGTGTGCTCTCCAAATGCCAGAGACCTGAACACGGCCTTCATACTGTGAGTCTTCTTTTAGGTCCTGAGGCTGTGTTGGATTCTGCCAGTGATGACTACGTGCAGGACTGAACCAAAAGACTGAATTAGGAGCCCAATAAGAGAAGTATGTGCATGAAATGTTGACTGATGAGCCTTTTAGGGCACAGATCCTCCTCTTGTCGTACATCATCCTGTTGCAGAATTCCCCATAGACACCTAAAATAATAAAGAAAGTATTTTTGATTTTGTGTTGGCAAAAATAAATTACCTTCACATGTAGACCTGATAAATGGTGGTTAATGCACATGTTTTAAATTCATGCTCAAGCTTGTATTGTTAAAGCAAAGCTAAGAGGAACAGTCACTGGCTGTTAGCAGTCAAACAGTCAAGAGCTTTTTAGCTATGTTTTATAAAAACAACACATCTCACATTCTCACAGGACTTTAACTATAACTCTCCACTAAAACTCTCAGAGATTATTGATCCACCGGCTGCTGCTGAATTGTGAGCAGTCAAAGTAAACAGTCTGGTTCCAGGCACCAGCAGATGTTGATGTTAAACTCACACACTGGAGGAGAAGGGGAATCCTCATGTCCTTTCAGAGCACAGGCGTAGCTGTTTAAAGAATCAAAGGATCCTGAAACCGAAGATGTTTCTGTCTGAATTCTCTCTCCGCTCTTGAACCAGATGTAGGACAGCTGACCAGCTGGACTGCAGCTGCTGTGACACTTCAGCTCTGCATAGCCAGTATTCCAGTCAGCTTTGGTCACCTGCACCTGTAGAGCTGGATATTTGAGCCAGAATCACAAAAAGTCTTTAACATTAACAGCAAAAAGACATTCTGATGACTGTAAAAGAGCAACACTGCTTAGTTACATGTCTGATGTCTACGCCTAATGTCTGCTAACTCTTTGATATCTACCCTCTTATCTTATTCAAGATCTGGTCATCAAACTTGAGGCTTCAAAACTGCAGTCCACAGACCACAGCGCCTATGTTTACATCTTATATAGGCAACAGTCTGTGGGAAGAGCAGTGATATGCAATGTGGTAACTTTGCTATGATGGGAGTACTCTGATCTAAAAGGCACCTCTTATGATTCAGTCATTTCAGTGTGATGCCATCGTCAGGATCAGCACAAACAGCTGTCTGAACACCAGAACCAAGACTAGATCAGGGTACTAAGACAGCTGGTTCAGTCTGTCACCTATATCTGTGCTTTAGATGAGCTTAGATCTTCATAAGGACACTCAGTTAAAAATCTTACCTGTGACAGACAAAGAAACTCCAGGTGACCCAGTCAAGCTCTGATCCGGTTTGTTTGTTCTCAGTCTGAACTTGTACTCAGCTGAGTCGCTCTCTCTCAGGTCTTTGATTCTTAGAGTGCATTCGTTCACATAAAACTGATAATCCACACGACCTGTGTAGTCTGAGTCTGATCTCAGGTCCACAGGGTCATTTCCATTCATTTCTCTGAACCAGGAAGCAACAACCACATCACGCTCATTCCATCTGGGTGGATATGTGTAGGTGCAAGGTATGTCCACTGTTGATCCTTTAGGGGCACAGATCTGAGTAGAAGAGTAAGTCACTCCTGAGCCATGCTGACCGTGTACCACTGTAACAGAAAGCAGATTAGAAACTATAATCATGACCGTGACTATTCATTTTGATTGTTTATGGAGGCTGATGTAAATCATGATAAGAGAAAAGAACTCAGGCCCATCCTGTCTGAAGCCTGATTTCTACCTCTGCGTCAAATCGACGGCAGAAGATCTGCCAATGAAATAAACGCATCTACTCTACTCCAATACGCAATCAGTGTTTTGATGGAGTTTAGAGAGCGATTTGATGAGGCTTAGTCTGCCACTCTTGCTCTAGAAAAGTTAGGCGTCACTTGGATGAAGACAGTCGCCTCACTGTCCCAGGGAGCAACTTTCGGGTGAACGTTTTCAATGCCTGATATCATCATCCAGCAACTGTCCCAAAGATTCACCAGCTTAAATGGAACTGGGAACATGTTTGAGTCAATTCACCCCAACACACTGCTGCAAGCACGAGATGAGGAGTTACGCAGAGCTACCTGGCGCAGCTCAGTGAGCGCTCATTCTCCAAGTTAAAACTAACTAAAAACCCCTTGATGAGCACGATGGGACAGGAGAGACTGAGTGGACATGTCATGTTATTTATTGAGAATGACAGATCAAAGAAAATGGACATACAGTGCATCATGGACAAGTCCACGGAGCTTAAGGCTCGTCCAAACAGTGGTGAGTAGGCCGAGTACTTCATATTGATTTTTTGTTTGTATGTGAAGATGTGGGCCTCTGTGCCAATTATACTAAACTTTATATCTGTTGATATAGTGACCTGCTGTGCTCTCATTAGTTGAAAAAGTTAAAGTGGGTGTCAGAATGATGCGGTCGCTATCCGTGGTGCTGAACTGCTTTGAATTTGTGTTGTTTTATTATTATTATTATTATTGTTTTGTTCTCTTGGTTTGATTGACTAAAACATTTAGTAATGCTTGTAAGCCCAGCTTTTGTGGGCATAAAGCGATGTTATGATGAGCTTTACAGTGACCGCAGCCATGTGTGCGTAACGCTGTGCCAGTTTGCACCTGCCTTTCAAACGTGCTAAATATAGCATCTCCTCCTCCCAGTATTTTGCGCGTCCTGATGATCTACATGTATTCTGCAGCTTTGCGCGCGCTATCAAGTTTGCACGTGTTTTTATACACGCAAACCTTTAGTAGATCGGGCCCTAAGAGTGCAAATGGTAGTAAGCATGTGCTTCAGTGATGGGAAGTTCGGCTCTTTTCAGAGAGCCGGCTCCCAAAGAAGAGCCGGCTCTTTTGACTCCTGAGCGGCTCTTAATTTAGGATCTTTTGTAGCCGTATGTTTTACCTTAACTTTGCAAAAAATTATGGTTTCTGTTGAAAACTCTTTACGTACAGTGTTTTAATGAGAAGCCTTAATTGACCAATTTTGTGCATTTATTCTGTTACAAAACCATTCTTACCCTAACCCTAGGGTTAGGGTTAGGATTAGGATTAGGGAATGATAAGAGAAAAGAACTCAGGCCCATCCTGTCTTTGAAACATGCTGGAAACCTAGACCATGCATGTGGTACTTCTCAATCTGGAAGCATCTACCAACTTCTAGGGACATCCTGTGTTTGTTGCATGCAGATACTGTATCTATTAATAGACAAGCGTTAGAACTAAACTGTGGTTAGATGACTGCGAATGGGTGCAGAGAGGCTCTCTCCTCAATATGTTTGCATATCAACAACTTTAAATCTTAATGTCCCTTTAGAGTTACTATAGATCTTCTCAGGAGCTCTTGAGGTTCTTCTGGATTGTTGCTAAAGATGGCCTGCTGCCATGGACATGCCTGACTTCAGCTGCTACAAATATAAATATCAGTCTTACCTTTAGTATCATTACTGTAAATGTTAATGCATCTTACAGCTGCTCAACCTTAGCTGATATTATCAACTTTATCACTCCTCCCTGTTTTAACAGCATGATAGTGGTTGATGTTTCTAACAGGCTGATCAGTGGATTGTCATACTTCCTGTTCCTGCTTATACCACTCATACTTTCACTTACTGTTTTGCCATTGTAGCCATGAGTGTGTTGTATCTGTTGTTGTAGTTTCTTTTGTTGTTCCTCTATTTTCGTGTCTCTATTCGTCTCTCTTCCTGTAAGCTCGACACAGCTGCAGCAGGTGAGTGTTAAACATGCGTCTGGTTCTGCTCGAGGTTTCTGTCTGTTAAACAAAGTTTCTCCTCTCTGTTGTTCGTTGCTAAATGTTGCAAAGTTCCTTTACCATGATGAATTAATATTGGGTCTTTGTGAATAATATAACAAAGAGTACAGTCTTGACCTGCTCTTATTGTAAAGTGGCTTGAGATAAAACTTGTTATAAACTGCTGCCATAAAAAACACACAGAACCTATTTTTCATCTATAAAAAAGGCTTATCTGAGGACTTTTATCAGCTATAAAACTTGTTCTAAAGATTCATTGATTCAGCTTACAGAGACTTCAGCAAAGACAAAGGCTTAAAAGACTTCCTCCTCAGAGTTGATATGAAAATGGAGACGTCGTTACCTGTTATAGAGAGAAGGAAGATGACTAATCCACTCTTAGTTGTTGTTGAACTCATCGCTTCTCCTTTCACCTCCGTGTGGGTTCAAAATCTATTAACATAAAAGAATATTGATAAAAATCCACAAGATATATCGCATCAGATGCTGCCAGTTGTTGTCTTGACTTGTTACGCTTGTTTTTCGTCAGGCGTATGAGCCGGAGACAGAGATACAACCCACTTCCTTCCTGTACACAGTTTTGAGCTTCATTGTGAACCACATGCAAAAGCAAGTTCTAAAGATGACTTTAGTATCCTCATGTGGCCTGCTGTCACTGAAACTCATCATACAAAACCCACCACCTCAACAATACTATTTAATATTATCATCTTACTTACAACCATAACATAATGATCCATGATATATCACATTCACAATGTCTGCAAAACTACTCAAGATGCAAGACTCATCTTACTCATGTTACTATTTTAGGTTTTATATTTCTTTAATATTTGCTCCTTTCTGAAATTCTAATACAAGGAGAGTTTAAGCTTAAGTCAAAAGAATGCATTACTTTGTAGACTCAGATACACATTTCTGAGGTTGTATTAATACTTTTCACATCAGCTAGCAGGACTGCAGTTGTGGTCACCCTCTTCCTGTTTGTCCCCTGGTGTGACTTCAGTGGAAACCTGCTGCAGTCAGTCTCTTACTGTGTTCTCTCTGTAATGTCTATTAACAGAGACTGAACTCCTAGTACGTACACTACCCTGCAGCCTTACATGTAAATGAGGCATTTCAACTTAATTGCAGCGAAAAAATCAATGCACTTGACAGGACCTTTGAAATGCTTTTATCACTGAAATATGACTCTTAACTTACACTTAGTGGCAGTGTATGGAATTACAACTAGATCATTAAATAACTACCCCCCCCACATTTAAAAATACATCTAGCTTTGCCCTCCAGCTTGGACCAGGGGTTTGATGCACACTCAAGCTTTGAATACAGTGTAGTCTTCAAGTTGTCTCTTACACACTGACCAAATGTTAAGTTGACTGGATAAAACCTCTAAGAGGAGTTTGTTAAAATATGAACCCTGTAAATTGGCAAAAATAGGCTTTAAGTTAAAATTCACACCAAATTGGCGGACCTCCACTTGAGCTCAGCATTACAAAATGTTACATTTCTGGAGGTGTTGACATGATACCTAAATGTATGTTTTACTACTAAGTAAAAAAAACCTTGAGGAGTGTTTGTTTGATTGAAAAGACTCCTCAGTTAAAGATAACTAGTAACCAGGGGAGGGGGATGGAGTAAGTCTCTACAAACTGGTCACAAGCAGCCGGTCCAGCTGTACCTCACTATCAACACTACTGTAGACTGTGCTCAAGTCAACTCCAGTCAGCTGGTAGGGTGATGATAACAGATGGTGCTACATGTTGCTGAACACAAAGGAAGTCCTCACACATGAACACAGTTTAAACTTTATTCCCTTTTGGAGCGCCCCCCAAAAACAGACTGCATCTTTAACAGTTATTAACAATCAATGAACAATTATATGATTCTATAACACATGTATAAGAACGTATAAGCTGTATTTTGTTGCTGTAAGTTTTATTGTTGAAAACATTTTAACATTTTATTAAACTCTCTCCATAGGTTTCCAAACATTCTCTGTCCAAGGCATACTAAATGACACATCTCAAAGAACAGCTGTAATCATATCTGTGCTAAACTAAGACATCTGGCTTGATATATCAAATAAAAGCACTGACCTATATTAACTCAGTCACACCACTCACACCACAAACATGTATACTTGGAGACCTCCATAGCTTTAATGATGTTTCCTGAAAGCTGGGGTTGGTAGTCAGATTTAGATCCACTTTTTGTTATACTGGTTAAAATGATCTTTATGTCCCGATGGTAATCAATACATAATGTGCTCTTTGCAAAGAGAAAACAACGGAGTATTGAGGAAATGCTACATTCAAATTCATGCTAGTTTTCCGTCCCTAGCTTTAAAGAACAAAAAAATGTTTCTGTCTGTATGATCACAAAAAAAGTCATCATGGCTAACTGGATTGAATCTAATGCACCATCCTATAAAGAAAGGATCACCAAAGCAATGGAAATAACCAAGTTAGAGAAGGTAGCTTTCAGGCTGCAAAATAACAAGCAGGAATACACAGAAACATGGGCATCAAAATTATGCAATATCACTATAGCAATTATTGTATGTGTGTATATATAGGTATGTACATATATGTATATGTATGTGTGTGTATATATGCATGTGTATGTATGCCATGATCACTCAGGTCCTTCTTGGCGTTTGCAATGTGTCTTGACTTTTGTCTGACAAATGTCACTCTTTTTCTTTGTCTGTTTATTTTAATACAACTCTTGGTTTTGCCTTCCTGGTTTACGGTCAGATGAAATCTGTTTGTTTACAAATGTTGGATGATATGTTGAGTAGCTGACTCTCCCTTCTGTTTAATATCTTTTTTGTCTTCCATTTATGGAGATCGGGGTGGGATCGGGGTGGGCAGGAACTGGTTTGGTGGTTGATGGAGGCGGGAGGGGCTTTGCTTTTCTACTTTTGTTTCTTGTTTGTTTTTGTTCTATTACAAATACATATATATAATAAAACAATATATATACAGTTGTGCTCATAAATGTACATACCCTGGCAGAATTTATGGTTTCTTGGGTAGTTTCTGTTGTTCTTATGATATAAAAAGAGTATACACAGTTGTTTGACAATAAATGGCTTCACCCATCCACTAACCATGAGTGAAAGAAAAGTTTTTCTCTTATCTTTCATATTCTCTGAAATAATGCCCCCCAAAAAAACAAATTCTGCCAGGGTATGTAAACTTATGAGCACAACTGTATATACATCTGTGCTAAACTTGGTTTACTTTCACAGTTTCTAAGAGTATTATTTAACTCAGGGGTGTCAAACATACGGCCCGCGGGCCAAATCCGGCCCGCCAGAGGTTCCAATCCGGCCCGCGGGATGACTTTGCAAAGTGAGAAGTCATTAACTGCAATTTTTCAATAAAAGTACCTACTATTTCAAATTTGTCCTACAATCAGACAGCTGACAGAGGGCACCTGAACGGCACTAAGAAACTTTTTTTTTTCCAAAGTGAGGAAAAAGAATATTTGCAGTTTGCATAATCGACAGAAATTCAGACTTTTTGGACCCCTGCATACAACACTGTCCAGCAAGCAAACTGTTCATGCTGGAGCTGGGGGGTCCAAAATAGTCAACTTTACCTTGTTCATTATTATAATCTATCTTTTCTTTTACTGTAAACATTACACTCTGTGTGTCAGGTGAATGGGAAACCTGAACATTTTCAGAATGTACTTTTTTGCACTAAAACAAAGGGAAAAACTCAGAGTTGTCCTTCTCTATAGGTTATTATGTTATGATTTTACTGGTCCGGCCCACTTCAGATCAACTTGGGCTGTATGTGGCCCCTGAACTGAAATGAGTTTGACAGCCCTGATTTAACTGTTCAGATTTAGCTTCTGTGTTGTGGAACAAGTCTGTAAAGTACTGATGTCAGTGTTTCACTGAGGAGATTTTCACACTTCTTCAAATGAGAGAAAGTGTCTTCCAGGTTCAGGCTGTTTATTTGTTGTCTACTGAATAACCTTAATGTTAACTTCCATTCTTTTGAACAGTATTCACGGATAAACTGTTATCTATGTCAACATCTTTGTTAACAGTTGGGAGTTAAAGTTGTGATGACATGTTCCCACGCTACATGTCTCTGTGCTTCTGAAAACTCAACATGGAAACTTTTGCAGTTAAAGGTAAATGTTTCCACTTCATCCACATCCTCGCTCTCCACACAGAGTCCTCTGGTTACACTGCATCTGGAACAAAACAACAACAACTAATGTTATAGTTGGAACTGTGGCTGTAGATCTGAACTCAGTCTGTTGTCTTCAGTGCAGGAGGCTCTCACCTCTCTGGACTTCACACCAGGTCTTCCTGGTCCTCTGCGTCTTCTGTCTGTGCTGCAGGGACGGCTGAGACGTTCACATACTCAGAACCAGAGTCCAGCTGATGACAGATGATGAGGTTTTAGTTCAAAATAATTCAATTATAATTAAAAGCATTTTCTATTTTGATGGGGGGTTTTTTCCTAAAAAACCTTCTGTGTACATTTTCTACATTAAATCATGACATATCTTTAATCTTTCAACACCTCTGTAGAAAGGTTTAGTCAGTCAGGCCTCTCTCTCTCTCTCTCTCTCTCTCTCTCTCTCTCTCTCTCTCTCTCTCACCTCTATCATCTCCACACGTTCATTTGGTTCACAGGTGGAGCTCAGAGTTTTCTTCCTCCTGGATTAAATCCAAAGACAAAAAAAATCCAAATTTAACAATGAAGAGCACAAATTAAGAACTTGAATCTGAGATGATTGATCTGATGGATTGTCATGGTTTTACCTGCTCCACAGAGTAAAGAGAAGCAGAGGAATCAGCATCATGACAGACAGAGTCAACCTGATGATGTTCATTGTTACTGTTGATTTATCTAGAATTAAAGAGAGACATGTGAGACACTTCACTGGTAGGATTAGATAAATCACATTGACATTTAAGGATAATCTTGGAAACGTGAATGAAATCATTCTCATGAAAGAATTTCATGTAAAGTCAATGTAAAGAGGCGAAAGACTTGAGTAGTGGTCTGGCAGCAAATTGGGTGAAGCGAATGCCACGATATGCACGAATGAAGCAAATAACTTGTGAAAGTTGAAATATCTGAACCCCAGCTAATCTATCGATAACCAATCAGTGTGCAGAACACCCGGTGACATCAGTGACGTATGGACCAGCGGAGATTCACTCATCTGGAATATACGGGACACTTTCATTCTATCTCTGTGCAGCTTCCCCAAACTCTGTGACTCTCCCTGTTTTTATGGGATCAGGAATAAACAGGAGCTCACTGTGAGGACAGAGAGTGAGGAGGATTATCTGCTGAGTTAGGAAAACTTTGTGTGTCACTTGAATCCTGCTATTGGTTGCAGTAGGAAGTTAGCTCTGCCCCCTTAAGCATAACCGGCTTCCCAATTCAATATCCACGAGCTCGACCTTGTTTCCCGTCTTGGGCACTCATGGACACGCAATTTTGAAGCGGAAATTGAGCGAGTCATTCGACATTAGTCATTCATTCAGAGTCTGACATGATGGAGGCTCCTCCCTGGAGTTTTCCTTCACTGTCCTTCAGTTGTAAGTTCTTTATCAACATCTAATCTGATCTGATGCAGAAAAAAATACAAGTGTAAATAAATTATTAGCTTACCTGACACAACAATCAGAAATAAGGTGGAGTTCTGAAGTCCTATTCCATTATGGGCTTCACAGTAATAATTCCCACTGTGTTCAGCACTGAAGTCAGTGATGGTGAAGACTGGGCCTGATGCTTTTGGTGAGTCTTCATTCTCCTTGTACCAGGTGTAGTTAGCTGCTGGGTTAGCATCACTGCTGCAGGTCAGATTCACTGAACTGCCCTCCACTACCTCAGCAGAGGGACTCACTGACACAGAGGGAAGCTGTGGAGCATCTGGAGGAGACATGGAGAGAGAACCTGTTGTGGACCTTTTATAAACTTACAATGTCAAAATAATCTAGTAAGTGCCCTTATCTATGAAATATGGATCAGGTTAAGCAGTTTTTAGCAAAATGTGGTAACAACTAATGTTGGGCTTTGTTTCTTGGCACAAAAACGAATTCAATTTCCAAAGCAACACCAATGAACCCACTAACACTTTCTTTCAATGTATTGCTGTCCCAAGAGAAACACTTATTTTAATACATGCATTAATTATACCCGGAGAAACAATTTTACTGCACAGCAAAATAAAAAAACCAGGTATCTATCCACAGGAGAGAGAATGTGTAAAGTTTTGTTTTACTTGTATGTTTTATTATCTGTTTATTTTCATAACTTGATGACTGCATACTCTTTTTGTGAGTTGTTTAAAGTAAATTTATCCTGCGGGATCAGTAAAGCTTATCTTTAAACCTCCACATTCAGACATTTAGGCTGTTTGTTTTTACTCACATTTGACATCAATGAAGACGGGTTCACATGTTCTCTTTCCCAGCTCGTTCTCAGATGTACAGCGATACTCTACAGAGTCAGAGGGCTGGATGGAAGTGAAGACAAGCTGTGGTTCTTCACTAGGCAGTGCTTGGTTCCTCTTGAGCCAGGTGTAGTTAGCTTCTCTGTTAGCATCACTGCTACATTTCAGAGTGACTGAACTGCCCTCCGTTATTCCACCAGGAGGACTTACCGACACAGAGGGAGCCTTCAGAGCATCTAAAGTAGGAAGGTGGAGAAACACATATAAGACCCAGATGCCCTTAATGCTGTGATGCAAAGAAAACAGTTCTCAGAAAGCAGAGCAAACTCACACACTGAGGGAGAGACAGACTTCTCAAGTCCTTTCAGAGCACAAGAGATGGAGTCTCCTGGGAGAAACTGGTCCTCATGAGAGGACTTTTCCTCATTCGGGATTTTCTTTCCATTCTTAAACCAAATGTATGACATGTCACCAGCAGGAGGGCAGCTGGTGTGACATCTCAGCACTGCTTCAGTGTAATCCTGGTGGACTGTTACTGAGGTTACCTGTACCTGCAGAGCTGGACACATGAGGAACAACACAACATATCAACAGATGACTGTGACAATGCTTACATTGTAATCTTTGTAGTGAGAGCATCTTAGTTCAGAACTTCAGTGACTTCAACAAACACAAACAAAAGTTTGAATCATAGAATCAAAGAATTTGTCATGAGTGATTTGTATTCAGCTTAATAATCAAACTGAGGGAAAGGAGCCTTAATAGAAGGTGGTAAAAGCTTGTGTGGTGCTGCTGTACCAGGTGTGTTCTTCAGTACCTGTGACAGTCAGAGTTGTACTAGGGAAATTGTTCCCCCAATCAGAGCGCAGTCCTTTGAACTTAAAGCGATACTCTGCTGAATCGCTCTCTCTCAGATCAGAGATGATCAGAGTGGAGTGTACTCTCGAAATGCCAGAGACCTGAACACGACCTACATACTGGGAGTCTGCTTTTAGGTCCTGAGGCTGTGTTGGATTCTGCCAGTGATGACTACGTGCAGGACTGAACCAAAAGACTGTCTCAGGAACCCAATAAGAGGAGTATGTGCATGAAATCTCCACTGATGAGCCTTTTAGGGCACAGATCCTCCTCTTGTTGTACATCATCCTGTTGCAGGATCTACCATCGACACCTAAAATAATAAAGAAAGCCTTTTTGATTTTGTGTTGGAAAAATAAATTACCTTCACATGTAGACCTGATAAATGATGGTTAATGCACATGCTTTAAATTCATGCTCAAGCTTGTATTGTTAAAGCAAAGCTAAGAGGAAACAGTCACTGGCTGTTAGCAGTCAAACAGTCAAGAGCTTTTTAGCTATGTTTTATAAAAACAACACATCTCACATTCTCACAGGACTTTAACCATAACTCTCCACTAAAACTCTCAGAGATTATTGAGCCACCAGCAGCTGCTGAATTGTGAGCAGTCAAAGTAAACAGTCCGGTTCCAGGCACCAGCAGATGGTGATGTTAAACTCACACACTAGAGGAGAAGGGGAATCCTCATGTCCTTTCAGAGCACAGGCGTAGCTGGGTTCCGTATCTAAGGATACTGAAACCGAAGACGTTTCTGTCTGAATCTTCTCTCCATTCTTGAACCAGATGTAGGACAGCTGACCAGCTGGACTGCAGCTGCTGTTACACTTTAGCTCTGCAGTGCCAGCATTCGAGTCAACTTTGTTCACCTGCACCTGTAGAGCTGGATATTTGAGCCAGAATCACAAAAAGTCTTTAACATTAACAGCAAAAAGATATTCTGGTGACTGTAAAATAACAACACTGTTTAGTTACATGTCTGATGTCTACGCCTAATGTCTGCTAACTCTTTGATATCCACCCTCTTATCTTATCTGAGATCTGGTCATCAAAATTGAGGATTCAAAACTGCAGTCCACAGACCACAGCGTCTATGTTTACATATTATATAGGCAACAGTCTGTGGGAAGAGCTGTGATATGCAATGTGGTAACTGTGCTATGATGGGAGTACTCTGATCTAAAAGGCACCTCTTATGATTCAGTCATTTCAGTGTGATGCAATCGTCAGGATCAGCACAAACAGCTGTCTGAATACCAGAACCAAGACTAGATCAGGGTACTAAGACAGCTGGTTCAGTCTGTCACCTATATCTGTGCTTTAGATGAGCTTAGATCTTCATAAGGACACTCAGTTAAAGATCTTACCTGTGACAGACAAAGAAACTCCAGGTGACCCAGTCAAGCTCTGATCCGGTTTGTTTGTTCTCAGTGTGAACTTGTACTCAGCTGAGTCGCTCTTTCTCAGGTCTTTGATTCTCAGAGTGCAGCCGTTCTCACGAAAGTGATACTCCACACGACCTGTGTAGTTTGAGTCTGATCTCAGGTCCACAGGGTCATTTCCATTCATTTCTCTGAACCAGAAAGCATCAACAACCACATCACGCTCATTCCATCTGGGTGGATATGTGTAGGTGCAAGGTATGTCAACTGTTGATCCATTAGGGGCACAGATCTGAGTAGAAGAGTAAGTCACTCCTGAGCCATGCTGACCGTGTACCACTGTAACAGAAAGCAGATTAGAAACTATAATCATGACCGTGACTATTCATTTTGATTGTTTATGGAGGCTGATGTAAATCAGGATAAGAGAAAAGAACTCAGGCCCATCCTGTCTGAAGCCTGATTTATACCTCTGCGTCAAATCGACGGCGTAGCCTATGCCGGGGGTTCAAATTGAAGTGTTATCTGTTTATCACTATGGGACAGGTCTGAAGTAATTACATTGATACGTTTTACAATACAAATAGTTCCAAGGGCAACTAAGAGTGCAAATGGTAGTAAGCATGTGCTTTAGTGATTGGAAGTTCGGCTCTTTTCAGAGAGCCGGCTCTTTGACTCGGCTGTTGAAAACTCTCTACGCACAGTGTTTGTATGAGAAGCATTATAATTGACAAATTTTGTGCATTTATTCTGTTATAAAACCATTCTTACCCTAACCCGAGGGTTAGGATTAGGATTAGGATTAGGGAATGATAACAGAAAATAACTCAGGCCCATCCTGTCTTAGAATCATGCTGGAAACCTAGACCATGCATGTGGTACTTCTCAATCCGGAAGCATCTACCAACTTCTAGGGACATCCTGTGTTTGTTGCATGCAGATACTGTATCTATTAATAGACAAGCATTAGAACTAAACTGTGGTTAGATGACTGCCGATGGGTGCAGAGAGGCTCTCTCCTCAATATGTTTGCATATCAACAACTTTAAATCTTAATGTCACTTTAGAGTTACTATAGATCTTCCCAGGAGTTCTTGAGGTTCTTCTGGATTCGTTGCTAAAGATGGCCTGTTGGGCGTGCCTGACTTCAGCTGCTAAAATTATAATATCAGTCTTGCCTTTAGTATCATTACTGTAAATGTTAATGCATCTTAGAGCTGCTCAACCTTAGCTGATATTATCAACTTTAGCACTCCTTCCTGTTTTAACAGCATGATAGTGGTTGATGTTTAAAATAGGCTGATCAGTGGATTGTCATACTTCCTGTTCCTGCTTATACCACTCATACTTTTGACGTTTACTATGTTGCCATTGTTGCCATGAATGTGTTGTATCTGTTGTTGTAGTTTCTTTAGTTGTTCCTCTATTTGCTTGAGATAAAACTTGTTATAAACTGCTGCCATAAAAACACACACAACCTTTCGTCTATAAAAAAGGCTTATCTGAGGACTTTTATCAGCTATAAAACTTGTTCTAAAGATGCATTGATTCAGCTTACAGAGACTTCAGCAAAGACAAAGGCTTAAAAGACTTCCTCTTCAGATTTGATATGAAAATGGAGACGTCGTTACCTGTTATAGAGAGAAGGAAGATGACTAATCCACTCTTAGTTGCTGATGAACTCATCGCTACTCCTTTCACCTCTGGGTGGGTTCAAAGGTATTAAGGTATGACAAGATAAATCAAATCCGCAAGATATATCGCATCAGATGCTTCCAGTCGTTGTCTTGACTTGTCACGCTCGTTGATGGCCAGGCGTGTGAACAGGAGACAGAGACGGGCTGTTAAAATACACCCAACTTCCTTCCTCTTCACAGTTTTGATCGTCTTTGTGAAGCACACACCAAAAGCATGTGACAAAGATGACTTCAGTATCCTCATGTGGCCTGCTGTCACTGAACATCATACAAAACCCACCACCTTAACAATACTATTTATTATTATTATCTTACTTACAACCATAACATAATGATCCATGATATATCACGTTCACAATGTCTGCAAAACTACTCAAGATGCAAGACTCGTCTTACTCATGTTACTATTTTAGGTTTTATATTTCTTTAATATTCATTTCTTTGTAATACAAGGAGACTTTAAGCTGTATTCAAAAGAATGCATTACTTTGTAGACTCAGATGCACATTTCTGAGGTTGTATTAATACTTTTCACATCAGCTAGCAGGACTGCAGTTGTGGTCACCCTCTTCCTGTTTGTCCCTATGTGTGACAACAGTAAAAAACTCCCTACAGTCAGTCTCTTACTGTGTTCTCTCTGTAATGTGTATTAATAGAGACTGATCTTCTAGTACGTATGCTACCCTGCAGTCTCACATGTAAATTAGGCATTTGAACCTGATTGTATATAAAAAGGAGAAGAGCATGGTAACATAAATAACTATAGTAGGCACATGAAAAGAGGAACTGAGGGCAAGTGAGGGTGTTACTACGGCAGCCATTGGGGTGTCCCTCCATGCCCGCATGGCCTGGTCCATCGGTCGCGCGGCGTGGCTGGGGGGGAGTGGTCGGGCCGGCTGGGGGGGCGGGGGGGATTGGCCCTGCCCCCTCCACCCTCCCCCACTCCGGCGTGCCGGTTGGCGGGCTGTGGTCCGGGTCCTGCCCGGCTGCCTGGCTCTCTGCTCCTGGTGCTGGGCCCCTTGGGCTCCTTTGGCTCTGTCTTGTGGGGCTGTGGGGGCTGGTGTCCCCGTCACCCTCCATCCCTCTGCTGTCCCCTCCGTTGCGGGAGCCTGGTCCGCGGCCACCCTCGGGGCCAAGTTTCCCGATGGTCCCCTCGCGGTCCTCTCGGGAGGGTGGGGTGGCGCGCAGCTGGGGGGGTGTTACTACGGCAGCCATTGGGGTGTCCCTCCATGCCCGCACGGCCTGGTCCATCGGTCGCGGGGCGCAGCTGGGGGGCGTGGCTGGGGGGAGTGGTCGGGCCGGCTGGGGGGGGCGGGGGCGATTGGCCCTGCCCCCCACCCTCCCCCACTCCGGCGTGCCGGTTGGCGGGCTGTGGTCCGGGTCCTGCCCGGCTGCCTGGCTCTCTGCTCCTGATGCTGGGCCCCTTGGGCTCCTTTGGCTCTGTCTTGTGGGGCTGTGGGGGCTGGTGTCCCCGTCACCCTCCATCCCTCTGCTGTCCCCTCCGTTGCGGGAGCCTGGTCCGCGGCCACCCTCGGGGCCGGGTTTCCCGATGGTCCCCTTGCGGTCCTCTCGGGAGGGTGGGGTGGCGCGCAGCTGGGGGGGTGTTACTACGGCAGCCATTGGGGTGTCCCTCCATGCCCGCACGGCCTGGTCCATCGGTCGCGGGGCGCGGCTGGGGGGCGTGGCTGGGGGGAGTGGTCGGGCCGGCTGGGGGGGGGGGATTGGCGGGCTGTGGTCGGGGGATTGGCCCTTCCCCCTCCACCGTCCCCACACTCCGGCGTGCCGGTTGGCAGGCTCTGGTCCGGGTCCTGCCCGGCTGCCTGGCTGTCTGCTCCTGGTGCTGGGGCCCTTCGGGCTCCTTTGGCTCTGTCTTGGGGGGCTGTGGGAGCGGTGTTGTGGAGGCGTTCCTTGGGGGGGCTGCTGGATCTCTCCCCCCTCGCCCCCCTTTCCTCCTGCTGGGTGACCTGGGGGTCGCCCTGGGTGCCCCGGCGGTACCTGTTTGCTTCCGGTCTGGGTCCTTGGCTTGTCCCCTGGCCTGGGTCTCCCGCCGCGCGTTGGGTCCTTTGGCCTGACTGCTCTCCCGGCCCGGGTGCTGGGCTAAACCGCTCGGCTGATCTGACCCAAGTGGTATCATCTGCACCAGTGGTGGTCTTGTTACACAAATAGAACACGGCACGGCGGCAACCCTCTGCGCCCCAAGCTTCAGTAATGATTGTGGACACTAAGGGTTGCTTAATCATTAGTATCACCCCACGGAGTTTTTGGCGTCATGGTGAGATGGTCCCTCTCCATCTAAGTGTCTTAGGTCTCTCTCTCCTTCTCTTTCCCTGTCCCTTTGTGTATCTTTGTGTATTCTTTCTTTTACTTTATTTATTTATTTATTTATTTTTGGTCTACCTAGGTGTTCACGCCCTCTTTTACAGAACATGATATTGGCTGTCAATAAAAGATAGGCCAGAGTTCTAAGAGAGATGGTGATGGTCGCATGCACACAGTCACAAGCGCTAGCACTTTTCCATGAAAAATAAAAATCATCCACTAGATCTTCAAATCTGCAGACGTGGGGATTAAAACTGACCTTTGTGTTTATTAAGACAGCCTACAACTAGCATGCCTCCCTCTTAAGCTCCTTGTTAGCACACGTGTGCAGGGAATGAAAAACGGAGGAGGGGTTGAGTTGTATTTTATAAAGTCTATGGGCTGAACAAGCTCCGAGCTCTGACTTCCTGTTACAGACCGGATGGCGTTGTGACGTATGAAAAACACTGACAACTGAAACGGCTCATTTCAGCACACATTTACAGAAAGGTGGAGAAATCAGAACAGGGGCAGAATGGATTCTTTTCATTTTCAGGGGGTTTGTAGACAGGGACACATATTTCAGGGAGAGAACCATTAAAAAGTCAATTTTACATGATATGTCACCTTTAATGCTTTATTAGGAGTTATATTACATCAGTTATTTGCTTAAATAAACAACACGTTTCATGTAAAGACAAAGCTGCAGATTCACTATTTTCTAAATGTTGCAGAAACACTCCCATCCTGCTCAGCTCAGGGCAGAAGTGGGCTTGTTAATAGTGACAGCGGCATATACAACATCCTGATTCTCTTGCAGCTGGTGTCCGTGTTGTTGAACTGGTCTGACGCAGGAGTAGAGAGACTCTGGTTGAACTGGTCTGATGCAGGAGTAGAGAGGCTCTGGTTGAACTGGTCTGACGCAGGAGTAGAGAGACTCTGGCGGGTTTGTGATGAACTGAACGATGGAATAATGAAGGTCCTGCTCCTCTTGCGTGCTCTGAGAAGGAAGGCACTGTTAGGATGAAAAAGATGGGAGATGTTGATTGTAATGATCAGAGACTTGTCAGGGATATTAGTGGCTTTACATTGGGGGTTGTTTTTCAGTAGTTATGCAGCTTTTTGCCTGTGATTCGTCAGTTTTGCGCTGCCCATACAAAAAAATGGCGGCAGTGGACACGGCCCCTTATTCAGGATTTAGACTTTTGATTCTTTCTCACCTGTTCCTGGGTGTCACCTGCTGTCTCTCCAATCTCAGCTGATCGCTTTGAGGCTCTCTTTTTTCTGTGTGGGAGGATTTTAAAGAATGAACGAAGCATTAAACTCTGAATACTGACTGATTTGATTTTTATTGATTTAATGAAATGGGAAGAAAACTCTAAGCATGTGAAGTTCCATGAAGACACATTTCGGCGGTTATCCCCAGAAGTTCTGGATAACTTTAGACCGCTTTGTTGTTTATCAAAACTTTTAACCAATGCGACACATGTGACCCCTAATAGACTATAATCACATCAAAGCAAACTGCTTACCTTATCAGGATGAATACAACAAGGAGTAAGATGACAAAGACTACAGCAAGGCTTGTTCCAACAGCTGTTGATGTCCATGCTCCTGGGTAAAGGTGATAAAGTGACAACACTGACAATTAGCTGGACTGTTAGAGAAACTTTAAGTCTACTAAAGTACAAATGAAGCTCTCGTGTGAGTTCAGACAGGAAGACTAAACTCAGCATGCAGTTTCATTGTTCATTTGGTTTATTTGGTGTGGTTGAGGGTTGACACCATCAACCACACCACCCTCCTCTCTCGTCTACAATCAACTCTACACATTACTAGCACTGCACTCTCCTGGATCAAATCATACCTCACAGACAGACACTAATTCATCAATATGAACAACTGCACCTCCCCCACAGCTCCCCTGCCCCAGGGCATCCCCCAGGGTTCGGTGCTTGGTCCCCTCCTCTTTATTCTCTACATTCTCCCAATCAGTAAAATCACCCGTCGTCACAGTCTCCGCTTCCACTGCTACACTGACGACATCCAACTTTACATCTCCACTGTTCCTTTACTGCTCCAACCCTCTCCACCCTGACCAACTGCCTGACCGAAATTAAATCCTGGATGCAAAAAAAACGACCTCCACTGAGAAAAATCTGACTTCTGATTCATCGGCCACCAACAACTTCAACCTAATGCTTCCCTTACTCCGTCCTCACATGTTCACAACCTCGGTCCATCTCTCTCCTTCTCCACCGCTGAAACCCTGATCCACGCCTTTATCACTTCCAGATTCCACTAGTGCAATAGCATCCTCCACGGCCTTCCTTCAAAACAACTCAACAAACTACAACCCGCTCCTGTGACCACATCACCCCTGTCCTCCAAAACCTTCACTGGCTCCCTATCAGACAGCAAATACATTTTAAAATCCTCCTCCTCACCCACAAAGCCCTCCATAACCAGGCCCCCTCCTACCTCACCAACCTGCTCCACCACCACACACCCTCCAGTAACCTCCGATCCTCCAACACCCACCTCCTCTCTCTACCACCTGACATCAACCACCGAACCTGGGGGGTAGAGCTTTCTCTATCACCGCCCCCACTCTCTGGAACGCCTTACCACTTAATATTTGAAACTGTCCCAACCTGTCCACTTTCAAAACCCTCACTAAAACCAACCTATTTACTACTGCCTTTAAATGTATTTTATGATTTCCATTCATGTTTTTATTCATCTGTTTATATGATGTTCTAAAAATATCATTGTTGGCATCCAATTCCTTGTTAACCCAAGTTCCTAGTCATCCCAGAACAGATGTGGTCAGAGCACTTTCTCAAAGACGGTTTAATAAGTGTCTCTCTTCTGTTAACGTTACATCAGTGAATGTGTTTTGATCACTGCTGTTGTCAGTGTAAAGAAAATGGAAACTAACCTGCCACAACAATCAGAAGTAAGGTGGAGTTCTGACGTCCTATTCCATTATGGGCTTCACAGGAATAATTCCCACTGTGTTCAGCTCTGGATTCAGTGATGGTGAAGACCGGTCCTACAGCTTTTGGTGAGTATTCATTCTCCTTGTACCAGGTGTAGTTAGCTGCTGGGTTAGCATCACTGCTACAGGTCAGAGTCACTGAACTGCCCTCCACCACCTCAGCAGAAGGACTCACTGACACGGAGGGAAGCTGTGGAGCATCTGGAGGAGACATGGGGGGAGAAATTCATGAGCAAATGTTCCATGGATCTCCCAACGTAGAGAAAGACTTAAGCATCTCAGTTTCATACTAGCAACACACTGGCTCAGGCTTGGACCAGCTCTTAGTTATGCTGCTATAGGCTTAGACTGCTGGGGGGAAGTATCTCGGGGTCTTGTTCATGAGTGAGGATAAAATGGAGAGTGAGATTGACAGGCAGCTTGGTGCAGCGGACGTTGTACCGGACCGTTGTGGTGAAGAGGGAGCTGAGCCGGAAGGCAAAGCTTTCAATTTACCAGTCATCTACGTTCCAACCCTCACCTATGGTCATGAGCTGTTGGTCATGACCGAAAGAATAAGATCTTGGATACAAGTGGCTGAAATGAGTTTCCTCCAAAGGGTGTCTAGTCTCAGCCTTAGAGAGAGGGTCAGGAGCTCAGACATCCGGAGGGAGCTCGGGGTAGAGCCACTGCTCCTTGGCGTTGAAAGGAATCAGCTGAGGTGGTTTGGGCATCTGATAAGGATGCCTCCCGGGCGCCTCCCCTTAGAGGTGATCCAGGCACGTCCAACTGGGAGAAGGCCCAGAGGACGACCCAGAACTTGGTGGAGGGATTATATGTCCCACCTGGTCTGGGATCGCCTCGGGGTTCCCAAGAGGAGCTGGAAAGTGTTTCTGGTGAGAGGGATGTCTGGGTCAATTTGCTTGGACTGCTACCTCCGTGACCCGACCCCGGATAAGCGGAAGAAAATGGATGGATAGATGGATGGACTTCATTTTCATTTTCAGGCCAATAGAGCTGGGATAAGCCAGGGTGAAGTCTCTGAATAACTTACTGTTAACAGTGAAACAGACTCACCAGAAATGTATTGTCAATAGGAGGATATGATGAACCAGGAAATGACTATTTAGCAAACATATCTGGAGGGGGGATTTTGTGGCACTTGATAACTACATACTCTTTTTGTGAGCTGTTGTTAAAAGTAAATTTATCCTGCGGGGCCAATAAAGCTTATCTTTAAACCTCCACATTCAGACATGTAGGCTGTTTGTTTGTTTGTTTTTACTCACATTTGACATCAATGAAGACGGGTTCAGATGTTTTCTTTCCCAGCTCGTTCTCAGATGTACAGCGATACTCTCCAGAGTCAGAGGGCTGGATGGAAGTGAAGACAAGTTGTGGTTCTTCCCTGGGCAGTGTTTGGTTCCTCTTGAGCCAGGTGTAGTTAGCTTCTCTGTTAGCATCACTGCTACATTTCAGAGTGACTGAACTGCCATTCGTTATTTCACCAGGAGGACTTACCGACACAGAGGGAGCCTTCAGAGCATCTAAAGTAGGAAGGTGGAGAAACAAATATAAGACCCAGATGCCCTTAATGCTGTGATGCAAAGAAAACAGTTCTCAGAAAGCAGAGCAAACTCACACACTGAGGGAGAGACAGACTTCTCATGTCCTTTCAGAGCACAAGAGATGGAGTCTCCTGGGAGAAACTGGTCCTCATGAGAGGACTTTTCCTCATTCGGGATTTTCTTTCCATTCTTAAACCAGATGTATGACATGTCACCAGCAGGAGGGCAGCTGTGGTGACACCTCAGCACTGCTTCAGTGTAATTGTGGTGGACTGTTACTGAGGTTACCTGCACCTGCAGAGCTGGACACATGAGGAACACAACACATCAACAGATGACTGTGACAGTACTTACATTGTAATCTTTATAGTTAGAGCATCTTAGTTCAAGACTTCAGTGACTTCAACAAACACACACAAAAGTTTGAATCATAGAATCAAAGAATTTGTCATGAGTGAAGTGTATTCAGCTTAATAATAAAAACTGAAGGAAAGGAGCCTTAATAGAAGGTGGTAAAAGCTTGTGTGGTGCTGCTGTACCAGGTGTGTTTTTCAGTACCTGTGACAGTCAGAGTTGTACCAGGGAAACTGTTCCCCCAATCAGAGTGCAGTCCTTTGAACTTAAAGCGATACTCTGCTGAGTCGCTCTCTCTCAGGTCAGAGATGCTCAGAGTGGAGTGTCCTATCTGTGTTTCAAAGACCTGAACACGGCCTTCATACTGGGAGTCTGCTTTTAGGTCCTGAGGCTGTGTTGGATTCTGCCAGTGATGACCAAGTGCAGGACTGAACCAAAAGACTGAATTAGAACCCTGATGAGCGTAGTATGTGCATGAAATGTTGACTGATGAGCCTTTTAGGGCACAGATCCTCCTCTTGTTGTACGTCACCCTGTTGCAGATTGCACCATCGACACCTAAAATAATAAAGAAAGTATTTTTGATTTTGTGTTGGAAAAATAAATTACCTTCACATGTAGACCTGATAAATGATGGTTAATGCACATGTTTTAAATTCATGCTCAAGCTTGTATTGTTAAAGCAAAGTTAAGAGGTAACAGTCACTGGCTGTCAGCAGTCAAACAGTCAAGAGCTTTTTAGTTATGTTTGTTAAAAACAACACATCTCATATTCTCACAGGACATTAACTATAACTCTCCACTAAAACTCTCAGAGATTATTGAGCCACCGGCTGCTACTGAATTGTGAGCAGTCAAAGTAAACAGTCCGGTTCCAGGCACCAGCAGATGGTGATGTTAAACTCACACACTGAAGGAGAAGGGGAATCCTCATGTCCTTTCAGAGCACAGGCATAGCTGGGTTTATTATCTAAGGATACTGAAACCGAAGACGTTTCTGTCTGAATCTTCTCTCCGTTCTTGAACCAGATGTAGGACAGCTGACCAGCTGGACTGCAGCTGCTGTTACACTTTAGCTCTGCAGTGCCAGCATACAAGTCAATTTTGGTCACCTTCACCTGTAGAGCTGGATATTTGAGCCAGAATCACAAAAAGTCTTTAACATTAACAGCAAAAAGATATTCTGGTGACTGTAAAATAACAACACTGTTTAGTTACATGTCTGATGTCTACGCCTAATGTCTGCTAACTCTTTGATATCCACCCTCTTATCTTATCCAAGATCTGGTCATCAAAATTGAGGATTCAAAACTGCAGACCACAGACCACAGCGTCTATGTTTACATCTTATATAGGCAACAGTCTGTGGGTGAGCTGTAATATGCAATGTGGTAACTGTGCTATGATGGGAGTACTCTGATCTAAAAGGCACCTCTTTTGATTCAGTCATTTCAGTGTGATGCCATCGTCAGGACCAGCACAAACAGCTGTCTGAACACCAGAACCAAGACTAGATCAGGGTACTAAGACAGCTGGTTCAGTCTGTCATCTATATCTGTGCTTTAGATGAGCTTAGATCTTCATAAGGACACTCAGTTAAAGATCTTACCTGTGACAGACAAAGAAACTCCAGGTGACCCAGTCAAGCTCTGATCCGGTTTGTTTGTTCTCAGTGTGAACTTGTACTCAGCTGAGTCGCTCTTTCTCAGGTCTTTGATTCTCAGAGTGCAGCCGTTCTCACGAAAGTGATACTCCACACGACCTGTGTAGTCTGAGTCTGATCTCAGGTCCACAGGGTCATTTCCATTCATTTCTTTGAACCAGGAAGCAACAACCACAGCATGCTCATTCCATCTGGGTGGATATGTGTAGGTGCAAGGTATGTCCACCGTTGATCCTTTAAAAGCACAGATCTGAGTAGAAGAGTAAGTCACTCCTGAGCCATGCTGACCGTGTACCACTGTAACAGAAAGCAGATTAGAAACTATAATCATGACCGTGACTATTCATTTTGATTGTTTATGGAGGCTGATGTAAATCATGAAGAGAAAAGAACTCAGGCCCAGCCTGTCTGAAGCCTGATTTATACCTCTGCGTCAAATTAACGGCGTAGCCTACGCCGGGGGTTCAAATTGAAGTGTTATCTGTTTATCACTATGGTACAGGTCTGAAGTAATTACATTGATACGTTTTACAATACAAATAGTTCCAAGGGCAACTAAGAGTGCAAATGGTAGTAAGCATGTGCTTTAGTGATGGGAAGTTCGGCTCTTTTCAGAGAGCCGGCTCTTTTGACTCGGCTGTTGAAAACTCTTTACGTACAGTGTTTGTATGAGAAGCATTATAATTGACGAATTTTGTGCATTTATTCTGTTATAAAACCATTCTTACCCTAACCCGAGGGTTAGGATTAGGATTAGGATTAGGGAATGATAACAGAAAAGAACTCAGGCCCATCCTGTCTTAGAATCATGCTGGAAACCTAGACCATGCATGTGGTACTTCTCAATCCGGAAGCATCGACCAACTTCTAGGGACATCCTGTGTTTGTTGCATGCAGATACTGTATCTATTAATAGACAAGCATTAGAACTAAACTGTGGTTAGATGACTGCCGATGGGTGCAGAGAAGCTCTCTCCTCAATATGTTTGCATGTCAACAACTTTAAATCTTAATGTCACTTTAGAGTTACTTTAGATCTTCCCAGGAGTTCTTGAGGTTCTTCTGGATTCGTTGCTAAAGATGGCCTGTTGGGCGTGCCTGACTTCAGCTGCTAAAATTATAAATATCAGTCTTGCCTTTAGTATCATTACTGTAAATGTTAATGCATCTTAGAGCTGCTCAACCTTAGCTGATATTATCAACTTTAACACTCCTCCCTGTTTTAACAGCATGATAGTGGTTGATGTTTAAAATAGGCTGATCAGTGGATAGTCATACTTCCTGTTCCTGCTTATACCACTCATACTTTTGACGTTTACTATGTTGCCATTGTAGTCATGAATGTGTTGTATCTGTTGTAGTTTCTTTAGTTGTTCCTCTATTTGCTTGAGATAAAACTTTTATAAACTGCTGCCATAAAAACACACAAAACCTTTCGTCTACAAAAAAGGCTTATCTGAGGACTTTTATCAGCTATAAAACTTGTTCTAAAGATGCATTGATTCAGCTTACAGAGACTTCAGCAAAGACGAAGGCTTAAAAGACTTCCTCTTCAGATTTGATATGAAAATGGAGACGTCGTTACCTGTTATAGAGAGAAGGAAGATGACTAATCCACTCTTAGTTGCTGATGAACTCATCGCTTCTCCTTTCACCTCTGGGTGGGTTCAAAGGTATTAAGGTATGACAAGATAAATCAAATCCGCAAGATATATCGCATCAGATGCTTCCAGTTGTTGCCTTGACTTGTCACGCTCGTTGATGGCCAGGCGTGTGAACAGGAGACAGAGACGGGCTGTTAAAATACACCCAACTTCCTTCCTCTTCACAGTTTTGATCGTCTTTGTGAAGCACACACCAAAAGCATGTGACAAAGATGACTTCAGTATCCTCATGTGGCCTGCTGTCACTGAACATCATACAAAACCCACCACCTCAACAATACTATTTAATATTATTATCTTACTTACAACCATAACATAATGATCTATGATATATCACGTTCACAATGTCTGCAAAACTACTCAAGATGCAAGACTCGTCTACTCATGTTACTATTTTAGGTTTTATATTTCTTTAATATTTTCTTCTTTGTAATACAAGGAGAGTTTAAGCTGAATTCAAAAGAATGCATTACTTTGTAGACTCAGATACACATTTCTGAGGTTGTATTAATACTTTTCACATCAGCTAGCAGGACTGCAGTTGTGGTCACCCTCTTCCTGTTTGTCCCTATGTGTGACTACAGTAAAAACCTCCCTACAGTCAGTCTCTCACTGTGTTCACTCTGTACTGTGTATTAACAGAGACTGATCTTCTAGTACGTACACTACCCTACAGTCTTACATGTAAATTAGGCATTTGAACCTGATTGTATATAAAAAGGAGAAGAGCATGGTAACATAAATAACTATAGTAGGCACATGAAAAGAGGACGTGAGGGCAAAATAAATAGTAAAGTTTTAAAGAGGAAGGGTGGGGGTGCAGCCAAAAAAATAAATGCACATGACAGAACCTCTGAAATGCTTTTATCACTGATATATGACTCTAAACTAATGCTTAGTGGCAGTGTATGGAATTACAACTACTGCCGTAGTGTAGTAGTGCACTACGGCTCTCCCCCCTCTCCCCCGCCTCCCTTCCTGCCCCCCCTATTTTAATCCACCTCACTAGCAAACATACATACAAAACAAAAAAAAATACAAATTACATGACACAAACACAGATCAGGTGTGGTAGGGCCTTAGTGTGCAGCTTGGCCCTACTCATTGGGAGTCCATCAGGGCTGGGTGGGTGGCTGGTGTCCCCGTCACCCTCCATCCCTCTGCTGTTCCCTCCGCTGCGGGGGCTTGGTCCGCGGCCGCCCTCGAGGCCGGGATTCCCAATGGTCCCCTCGCGGTCCTCTTGGGGGGGTGGGGTGGCGGGCAGCTGGGGGGTGTTACTACGGCAGCCATTGGGGTGTCCCTCCATGCCCCGCAGCCTGGTCCATCGGTCGCGGGGCGCGGGTGGGGGGGGGGGGGGGCGTGGCTGGGGGGAGTGATCTGGCTGGCTGGTTAGGGGTGGAGGGGATTGGCCCTCCACCCTCCCCCCACTGGCGTGCCAGTTGCCGGGCTGTGGTCTGGGTCCTGCCCGGCTGCCTGGCTGTCTGCTCCTGGTGCTGGGCCCCTTCGGCCCTTATGGCTCCTTTGGCTCTGTCTTGGGGGGCTGTGGGGGCGGTGTTGTGGAGACGTTCCTTGGGGGGGCTGCGGGATCTCTCCCCCCTTGCCCCCCCTTTCCTCCTGCTGGGTGACCTGGGGGTCGCCCTGGGTGCCGTGGCGGTACCTGTTTGCTTCCAGTCTGGGTCCTTGGCTTGTCCCCTTGGCCTGGGTCTCCTGCAGCGCGTTTGGTCCTTCGGCCTGACTGCTCTCGCGGCCCGGGTGCTGGGCTGAACCGCTCGGCTGATCTGACCCAAGTGGTGTCATCTGCACCAGTGGTGGTCTTGTCACACAAATAGAACACAGCACGGGGGCAACCCTCTGCGAACCAAGCTTCAGTAATGATTGTGGACACTAAGAGTTGCTTAATCATTAGTATCACCGCACGGAGTTTTTGGCGTCATGGTGAGATGGTCCCTCTCCATCTAAGTGTCTTAGGTCTCTCTCTCCTTCTCTTTCCCTGTCCCTTTGTATATCTTTGTGTATTCTTTCTTTTACTTTATTTATTTATTTTTGGTCTACCTAGGTGTTCACGCCCTCTTTTACAGAACATGATATTAGCTGTCAATAAAAGTTAGGCCAGAGTTCTAAGAGGGATGATGATGGTCGCATGCACACAGTCACAAGCGCTAGCACTTTTCAATGAAAAATAAAAATCATCCACTAGATCTTCAAATCTGCAGACGTGGGGAGTAAAACCGACCTTTGTGCTTATTAAGACAGCCTACAACTAGCATGCCTCCCTCCTAAGCTCCTTGTTAGCACACATGTGCAGGGAATGAAAAACGGAGGAGGGGTTGAGTTGTATTTTATACAGTCTATGGGCTGAACAAGCTCCGAGCTCTGACTTCCTGTTACAGACCGGATGGCGTTGTGACGTATGAAAAACACTGAAAACTGAAACGGCTGGTTTCAGCACACATTTACAGAAAGGTGGAGAAATCAGAACAGGGGCAGAATGGATTCTTTTCATTTTCAGGGGGTTTGTAGACAGGGACACATATTTCAGGTAGAGAACCATTAAAAAGTCCATTTTGCATGATATGTCACCTTTAATGCTGTTTTAGGAGTTATATTACATCAGTTATTTGCTTAAATAAACAACACGTTTCATGTAAATACAAAGCTGCAGATTCACTATTTCTAAATGTTGCAGAAACGCTCCCATCCTGCTCAGCTCAGGGCAGAAGTGGGCTTGTTAATAGTGACAGCGGCATATACAACATCCTGATTCTCTTGCAGCTGGTGTCCGTGTTGTTGAACTGGTCTGACGCAGGAGTAGAGAGACTCTGGTTGAACTGGTCTGATGCAGGAGTAGAGAGACTCTGGCTCTGGGTTTGTGATGAACTGAACGATGGAATAATGAAGGTCCTGCTCCTCTTGCGTGCTCTGAGGAGGAAGGCACTGTTCGGATGAAAAAGATGGGAGACGTTGATTTTAATGATCAGAGACTTGTCAGGGATATTAGTGGCTTTACATTGGGGTTTGTTTTTCAGTGGTTATGCAGCTTTTTGCCTGTGATTCATCATTTTTGCGCTGCCCATACAAAGAAATGGCGGCAGTGGACACGGCCCCTTATTCAGGATTTAGACTTTTGATTCTTTCTCACCTGTTCCTGGGTGTCACCTGCTGTCTCTCCATTCTCAGCTGATCGCTTTGAGGCTCTCTTTTTTCTGTGTAGGAGGATTTTAAAGGATGAATGAAGCATTAAACTCTGAATACTGACTGATTTGATTTTTATTGATTTAATGAAATGGGAAGAAAACTCTAAGCATGTGAAGTTCCATGAAGACGCATTTTGGAGGTTATCCCCAGAAGTTCTAGATAACTTGAGACCGCTTTGTTGTTTATCAAAACTTTTAACCAATGCGACGCATGTGACCCCTAATAGACTATAATCGAATCAAAGCAAACTGCTTACCTTATCAGGATGAATACAACGAGGAGTAAGATGACAAAGACTACAGCAAGGCTTGTTCCAACAGCTGTTGATGTCCATGCTCCTGGGTAAAGGTGATAAAGCGACAACACTGACAATTAGCTGGACTGTTAGAGAAACTTTAAGTCTACTAAAGTACAAATGAAGCTCTCGTGTGAGTTCAGTCAGGAAGACTAAACTCAGCATGCAGTTTCATTGTTCATTTGGTTTATTTGGTGTGGTTGAGGGTTGACACCATCAACCACACCACCCTCCTCTCTCGTCTACAATCAACTCTACACATTACTAGCACTGCACTCTCCTGGATCAAATCATACCTCACAGACAGACACCAATTCATCAATATGAACAACTGCACCTCCCCCGCAGCTCCCCTGCCCCAGGGCATCCCCCAGGGTTCGGTGCTTGGTCCCCTCCTCTTTATTCTCTACATTCTCCCAATCTGTAAAATCACCCGTCGTCACGGTCTCCGCTTCCACTGCTACACTGACGACATCCAACTTTACATCTCCACTGTTCCTTTACTGCTCCAACCCTCTCCACCCTGAACAACTGCCTGACCGAAATTAAATCACCTCTGATTCATCGGCCACCAACAACTTCAACCTAATGCTTCCCTTACTCCGTCCTCACATGTTCACAACCTTGGTCCATCTCTCTCCTTCTCCACCGCTGAATCCCTGATCCACGCCTTTATCACTTCCAGATTCCACTACTGCAATAGCATCCTCCACGGCCTTCCTTCAAAACAACTCAACAAACTACAACCCGCTCCTGTGACCACATCACCCCTGTCCTCCAAAACCTCCACTGGCTCCCTATCAGACAGCAAATACATTTTAAAATCCTCCTCCTCACCCACAAAGCCCTCCATAACCAGGCCCCCTCCTACCTCACCAACCTGCTCCACCACCACACACCCTCCTGTAACCTCCGATCCTCCAACGCCCATCTCCTCTCTCTACCACCTGACATCAACCACCGAACCTGGGGGGTAGAGCTTTCTCTATCACCGCCCCCACTCTCTGCAACGCCTTACCACTTAACATTTGAAACTGTCCCAACCTGTCCCCTTTCAAAACCCTCACTAAAACCAACCTATTTACTACTGCTTTTAAATGTATTTTATGATTTCCATTCATGTTTTTATTCATCTGTTTATATGATGTTTTTAAACGTAACCATATAAAGACAAATGACTACACTTATATTGTGCTACACTAACAATTATCAAACTGAACTTAGGACTAAAAAAGTTATTGTTGGCATCCAATTCCTTGTTAAACCAAGTTCCAAGTCATCCCAGAACAGATGTGGTCAGAGCACTTTCTCAAAGACGGTTTAATAAGTGTCTCTCTTCTAACATTAAATCAGTGAATGTGTTTTGATCACTGCTGTTGTCAGTGTAAAGAAAATGGAAACTAACCTGCCACAACAATCAGGAGTAAGGTGGAGTTCTGACGTCCTATTCCATTATGGACTTCACAGTAATAATTCCCACTGTGTTCAGCTCTGGATTCAGTGATGATGAAGACCGGTCCTACAGCTTTTGGTGAGTCTTCATTCTCCTTGTACCAGGTGTAGTTAGCTGCTGGGTTAGCATCACTGCTACAGGTCAAATTCACTGAACTGCCCTCCATTATCTCACCAGAAGGACTCACTGACACGGAGGGAAGCTGTGGAGCATCTGGAGGAGACATGGGGGGAGAAATTCATGAGCAAATGTTCCATGGATCTCCCAACGTAGAGAAAGACTTAAGCATCTCAGTTTCATACTAGCAACACACTGGCTCAGGCTTGGACCAGCTCTTAGTTATGCTGCTATAGGCTTAGACTGCTGGGGGGACTGACACACTGGGATCATATCTCACCCCCCATCACTCTTCCTGTCCATGTAATGGTACTAACCATAGACCTTTCTGGAGTCCCTGATCTCCCTTGCCTCGTAGGTTCCTCTGGATCTCTGCTGCTGTGGACGTGTCAGACTCCAGCTGCTACAACTACTACTATCCGTCTCTCCATTATCATCTCTCTCTCTCTCTCTTCATCTCCCTCTATCCCTCTCTCCAACACTCAGCTAGTCTCAGCAGATGTGTGTCTAACATGAGTCTGGTCCTGCTGGAGGTTTCTGCCTGTTAAAGGAAGTTTGTCCTTGCCACTGTAACTTGCTAAATGCTGCAAAGTGCTCTGCTCATGGTGGATTAAGATGAGATCAGACTGAGTCCTGTCTGTAAAATGGGACTGGATCTGATCCTGTTTTGATTTTATTGCATGCATTTTATTCCCAAAGCATAATTATGATTATATATTTAAATTCAACTATTATTCAGGATTAAAAATCAATCGTTTGACCGCCCTTTTTTTTTGTGGTGGATTGCCCTCTCTCTGTGGGGAGTGAATATTTGGCGCAGTGTCAGCAGTTATGCAGCCATTGCCCGAACCCTTGTGGTGAAGAGGGAGCTGAGCTGGCAAAGCTTTCAATATACTGTCGGACTATGTTCCAACCCTCACCTATGGTCATGAGCTGTTGGTCATGACCGAAAGAATAAGATCTTGGATACAAGCGGCTGAAATGAGTTTCCCCCAAAGGGTGTCTGGGCTCAGCCTTAGAGAGAGGGTCAGGAGCTCAGACATCCGGAGGGAGCTTGGAGTAGAGCTGCTGCTCCTTGGCGTTGAAAGGAATCAGCTGAGGTGGTTCGGGCATCTGATAAGAATGCCTCTGGACGCCTCCCTTAAGAGGTGATCCAGGCACGTCCAACTGGGAGAAGGCCCAGAGGACGACCCAGAACTTGGTGGAGGGATTATATGTCCCACCTGGTCTGGGATCGCCTCGGGGTTCCCAAGAGGAGCTGGAAAGTGTTTCTGGGGAGAGGGATGTCTGGGTCAATTTGCTTGGACTGCTACCTCCGTGACCCGACCCCGGATAAGCAGAAGAAAATGGATGGATAGATGGATGGACTTCATTTTCATTTTCAGGCCCATAGAGCTGGGATAAGCCAGGGTGAAATCTCTGAATAACTTACTGTTAAAAGTGAAACAGAGACTCAGCAGAAATGTATTGTCACTAGGAGGATATGATGAACCAGGAAATGACTATTTAGCAAACATATCTGGAGGGGGGGAATTTGTGGCACTTGATAACTACATACTCTTTTTTTTGAGCTGTTCTTGAAAGTGAATTTATCCTGCAGGGTCAGTAAAGCTTATCTTTAAACCTCCTCATTCAGACATGTAGGCTGTTTGTTTGTTTTTACTCACATTTGACATCAATGAAGACGGGTTCAGATGTTCTCTTTCCCAGCTCGTTCTCAGATGTACAGCGATACTCTCCAGAGTCAGAGGGCTGGGTGGAAGTGAAGACAAGCTGTGGTTCTTCCCTGGGCAGTGTTTGGTTCCTCTTGAGCCAGGTGTAGTTAGCTTCTCTGTTAGCATCACTGCTACATTTCAGAGTGACTGAACTGCCATTCGTTATTTCACCAGGAGGACTTACCGACACAGAGGGAGCCTTCAGAGCATCTAAAGTAGGAAGGTGGAGAAACAAATATAAGACCCAGATGCCCTTAATGCTGTGATGCAAAGAAAACTGTTCTCAGAAAGCAGAGCAAACTCACACACTGAGGGAGAGACAGACTTCTCAAGTCCTTTCACAGCACAAGAGATTAAGTCTCCTGGGTAAAACCGGTCCTCATGAGAGGACTTTTCCTCATTTGGGATTTCCTTTCCATTCTTAAACCAGATGTATGACATGTCACCAGCAGGAGAGCAGCTGTTGTGACACCTCAGCACTGCTTCAGTGTAATCCTGGTGGACTGTTACCGAGGTTACCTGCACCTGCAGAGCTGGACACATGAGGAACAACACAACATATCAACAGATGACTGTGACAGTGCTTACATTGTAATCTTTGTAGTTAGAGCGTCTTAGTTCAAGACTTCAGTGACTTCAACAAACACACACAAAAGTTTGAATCATAGAATCAAAGAATTTGTCATGAGTGAAGTGTATTCATCTTAATAATAAAAACATCTCTGAAGGAGAGGAGCCTTAATAGAAGGTGGTAAAAGCTTGTGTGGTGCTGCTGTACCAGGTGTGTTCTTCAGTACCTGTGACAGTCAGAGTTGTACCACGGAAACTGTTCCCCCAATCCGAGTGCGGTCGTTTGAACTTAAAGCGATACTCTGCTGAATCGCTCTCTCTCAGGTCAGAGATTGTCAGAGTGGAGCGTCCTCTCTCTGTTTCAAAGACCTGAACACGACCTACATACTGGGAGTCTTCTTTTAGGTCCTCAGGCTGTGTTTGAGTCTGCCAGTGAGGACTACGTGCAGGACTGAACCAAAAGACCGAATTAGGAGCCCAATAACTGTAGTATGTGCATGAAATGTCCACTGATGAGCCTTTTAGGGCACAGATCCTCCTCTTGTTGTACGTCACCCTGTTGCAGTATTCCCCATAGACACCTAAAATAATAAAGAAAGCCTTTTTGATTTTGTGTTGGCAAAATAAATTACCTTCACATGTAGACCTGCTAAATGGTTGTTAATGCACATGCTTTAAATTCATGCTCAAGCTTGTATTGTTAAAGCAAAGCTAAGAGGAAACAGTCACTGGCTGTTAGCAGTCAAACAGTTAAGAGCTTTTTAGCTATGTTTTATAAAAACAACACATCTCACATTCTCACAGGACTTTAACCATAACTCTCCACTAAAACTCTCAGAGATTATTGAGCCACCAGCAGCTGCTGAATTGTGAGCAGTCAAAGTAAACAGTCCGGTTCCAGGCACCAGCAGATGGTGATGTTAAACTCACACACTGGAGGAGAAGGGGAATCCTCATGTCCTTTCAGAGCACAGGCGTAGCTGTTTAAAGAATCAATGGATACTGAAACCGAAGACGTTTCTGTCTGAATCTTCTCTCCGCTCTTGAACCAGATGTAGGACAGCTGACCAGCTGGACTGCAGCTGCTGTGACACTTCAGCTCTGCATAGCGAGAAGTCCAGTCAACTTTGATCACCTGCACCTGTAGAGCTGGATGTTTGAGCCAGAATCACAAAAAGTCTTTAACATTAACAGTAAAAAGATATTCTGATGAGTGTACAAGGACAACACTGCTTAGTTTCATATCTGATGTCTACGCCTAATGTCTGCTAACTCTTTGATATCTACCCTCTTATCTTATCTGAGATCTGGCCATCAAACCTAAGGCTCAAAACTGCATTCCACAGACCACAGCGTCTATGTTTACATCTTGTATAGGCAACACTCTGTGGGATGAGCTGTCAAGTCTGGTAATCTTTCTATTTAACTACAGGGCAGGCTAAATAGAAAAAGCTAGCTAGCTAGCTGTTGGTTGCAACATGAAAACCCTTTTGAGTGCTTTATAGAAAACTCTGTTCAACCAAACGACGAGACTAAACTGCTTCTGTGGTTATCAGTTCATGTTTGTCAGTACCTGTGACAGTCAGAGTTGTAGAAGGTAAAACGCTGCTCCATTCAACACTCTTTGTTTTAAATGTGAAGTGATACTGGGCTGAATCGGTCTGTCTCAGGTCAGTGATCCTCAGAGTGGAGCGTCCTCTCTCTGTTTCAATAACTTGAATGCGAGCTCCAAACTGAGTGTCTTCTTTCAGGTCCTCATGTCTTGCGGGGAACTTCCACTGTTGACTACGTTCAGGACTGAACCAGAACTTTGATGTAATGGCTGCAGAGCTGCTGTAAGTACAAGAAATGTCCACCGATGAGCCTTCGAATGCACAGATTCTTCTGTCAGCGTACGTCACTCTGTTGCAGTTCTCCCCTTCAACACCTGGAAGATAAAACCTTTGTCAACAGATTGTCAGAGACATACTTATTAAGCTGTGATGCAGAGCGGGTTGAATTGATCCTGTGCAGTTTAATGAAAAACAGTTTGATAGGTTTATGTTTTATGGAATTGGTAAGTGGGGCAATCCTTGATTGGAACCCCACAGTCATTTGATAGAGCTATCTGTCCAATTAGCCACCAAATGGCGCTTTGTCAGTGGAGGACTGTGACGTAAACTCACACACTGCAGGAGAAGGAGAGTCCTCATGTCCTCTAAGAGCACAGGCGAAGCTGTCTGCAGGATAAACGACTCCTGAAAAGGATGTTTCTGTCGAAGTGGTCCGACCATTCCTGTACCAGATGTAGGAGAGATGAGCAGGTACATGACAGCTGCTGTGACACTTGAGCTCTGCCCAGCTTTGACCCTGGTAATCTGTTGAGTTAATCACTGTCACCTGTAGATCTGTAAAGAATAAGCATAGGTATAACTTCTATTCAGACACACATGTAAATACACAAACGCAGCATTCAACACATCTGTATGTGATATTTTATGACTTGGGAATGTATTGCCCTGTATGGGTATTCACTTCCTTGAGCTTCTTAAATTTTGCAAAGTTACAATCAGATATGGAATTTAACAGCTTAGATCTTCATAAGGACACTCAGTTAAAGATCTTACCTGTGACAGACAAAGAAACTCCAGGTGACCCAGTCAAGCTCTGATCCGGTTTGTTTGTTCTCAGTGTGAACTTGTACTCAGCTGAGTCGCTCTCTCTCAGGTCTTTGATTCTCAGAGTGCAGCCGTTCACATAAAATTGATACTCCACACGACCTGTGTAGTTTGAGTCTGATCTCAGGTCCACAGGGTCATTTCCATTCATTTCTCTGAACCAGAAAGCAGCAACAAACACAACATGCTCATTCCGTCTGGGTTGATATGTGTAGGTGCAAGGTATGTCCACTGTTGATCCTTTAGGGGCACAGATCTGAGTAGAAGAGTAAGTCACCCCTGAGCCATGCTGACCGTGTACCACTGTAACAGAAAGCAGATTAGAAACTATAATCATGACCGTGACTATTCATTTTGATTGTTTATGGAGGCTGATGTAAATCATGAAGAGAAAAGAACTCAGGCCCATCCTGTCTGAAGCCTGATTTATACCTCTGCGTCAAATCGACGGCGTAGCCTACGCCGGGGGTTCAAATTGAAGTGTTATCTGTTTATCACTATGGTACAGGTCTGAAGTATTTACATTGATACGTTTTACAATACAAATAGTTCCAAGGGCAACTAAGAGTGCAAATGGTAGTAAGCATGTGCTTTAGTGATGGTAAGTTCGGCTCATTTCAGAGAGCCAGCTCTTTTAACTCCGCTGTTGAAAACTCTTTACGTACAGTGTTTGTATGAGAAGCATTATAGTTTACCAATTTTGTGCATTTATTCTGTTTCAAAACCATTCTCGCATCAAGAGGATTGGGATTGGGATTATGATTAGGGTTAGGGTTAGGTTTAGGTTTAGGTTTAGGTTTAGGGTTAGGGTTAGGGTTAGGGTTAGGGTTAGCACCAGAACTAAAATTAAGCAAACAGAACCAGAACCAAACTCAAGCAAACAGGACCAGAACCGAACTCAAGCAAACAGAACCAGAACCAGAACCAAACTCAAGCAAAAAGAACCAGAACCAAACTCAAGCAAACAGGACCAGAACCAGAACCAAACTCAAGCAAACAGAACCAGAACCAGAACCAAATTCAAGCAAACAGAACCAGAACCAAACTCAAGCAAACAGAACCAGAACCAAACTCAAGCAAACAGAAAAAAGAACCAAACTCGAGCAAACAGAACCAGAACCAGAACCAGAACCAAACTAGAGCAAACATTATTAATGTCCTCAGGTTGGCATTGAGAAAAATCAGATGCCTCAGCTTTGATGGTCTGATCCGATTTCTCCTCTCAGTGAGAATTTGCCCGGTCTTTGAGAAGAACCCTAACCCTAACCCTCTCAGAAGGAACAGATGAAGCCACGATACACAGCCTGCCCTCCATCACCTGTATCCTATATCCTCACATGTGATTGGTCGCATGGCTGCCATGCTGAACAATCAAAACAAAGGTCTGCTGTGAGCAGAGCTGGGGCTGAGCACTGAGAGAGCTAAGCAGGGAAAGGAAAAAACTGGGAGCCGGCTCTCTCTCTGGATGCGAGCCGGCTCTTCTGATTCACTATAAAGCATCGACTCTCAGAGCCGCAGCTTCTGATCATGACACATCATTAATGTGCTTAATCTGTGTTACAATTGTGAGAGGGTCCTTAGACAATTTTCTCACCTGTAAGGGGTCCCTGGCTCAAAACGTTTGAGAACCCCTGACCTAGACCATGCATGTGGTACTTCTCAATCCGGAAGCATCTACCAACTTCTAGGGACATCCTGTGTTTGTTGCATGCAGATATCTATTAATAGACAAGCGTTAGAACTAAACTGTGGTTAGATGACTGCTGATGGGTGCAGAGAAGCTCTCTCATCTATCTGTTTGCATGTCAACAACTTTAAATCTTAATGTCACTTTAGAGTTACTATAGATCTTCCCAGGAGTTCTTGAGGTTCTTCTGGATCGTTGCTAAAGATGGCCTGTTGGGCGTGCCTGACTTCAGCATCTACAAATATAAATATCAGTCTTACCTTTAGTATCATTACTGTAAATGTTAATGCATCTTACAGCTGCTCAACCTTAGCTGATATTATCAACATTATCATTCCTCCCTGTTTTAACAGCATGATAGTGGTTGATGTTTCTAACAAGCTGATCAGTGGATAGTCATACTTCCTGTTCCTGCTTAAACCACTCATACTTTCGACTTTTACTATGTTGCCATTGTAGCCATGAATGTGTTGTATCTATTGTTGTAGTTTCTTTTGTTGTTCCTCTATTTTCGTGTCTCTATTCGTCTCTCTTCCTGTAAGCTCGACACAGCTGCAGCAGGTGAGTGTTAAACATGCGTCTGGTTCTGCTCGAGGTTTCTGTCTGTTAAACAAAGTTTCTCCTCTCTGTTGTTCGTTGCTAAATGTTGCAAAGTTCCTTTACCATGATGAATTAATATTGGGTCTCTGTGAATAATATAACAAAGAGTACAGTCTTCACCTGCTCTTATTGTAAAGTGGCTTGAGATAAAACTTGTTATAAACTGCTGCCATAAAAAACACACAACCTATTTTTTTTCTATAAAAAAGGCTTATCTGAGGACTTTTATCAGCTATAAAACTTGTTCTAAAGATGCATTGATTCAGCTTACAGAGACTTCAGCAAAGACAAAGGCTTAAAAGACTTCCTCTTCAGATTTGATTTGAAAATGGAGACGCCGTTACCTGTTATAGAGAGAAGGAAGATGACTAATCCACTCTTAGTTGCTGTTGAACTCATAGCTTCTCCTTTCACCTCCGTGTGGGTTCAAAATCTATTAACATAAAAGAATATTGATAAAAATCCACAAGATATATCGCATCAGATGCTGCCAGTTGTTGTCTTGACTTGTCACGCTCGTTTACGGCCAGGCGTGTGAACAAGAGACAGAGACGGGCTGTTAAAATACACCCAACTTCCTTCCTGTACACAGTTTTGAGCTTCATTTTGAACCACATGCAAAGCAAGTTCCAAAGATGCCTTTAGTATCCTCATGTGGCCTGCTGTCTCTGAACCTCATCATGCAAAACCCACCACCTCAACAATACTATTTAATATCATTATCTTACTTACAACCATAACATAATGATCCATGATATATCACATTCACAATGTCTGCAAAACTACTCAAGATGCAAGACTCGTCTTACTCATGTTACTATTTTAGGTTTTATATTTCTTTAATTTCTGCCTTTTTTTCTATTGAACTTGAAAACAAGTATGATATTAGAAGTAATGAAAAGAATAAGTATTTTTAGACCCAGTTAAAGAGGTGTTCATATTTTCACACCTGCTAGTAGGACTGCAGTTTTGCTCACCCTCTTCCTGTTTGTCCCCTGGTGTGACTTCAGTGGAAACCTGCTGCAGTCAGTCTCTTACTGTGTTCTCTCTGTAATGTCTATTAACAGAGACTGATCTCATAGTACGTACACTACCCTGCAGCCTTACATGTAAATGAGGCATTTCAACTTAATTGTATATAAAGAGAAGTGGGCATGGTAACATATAAATAACTATAGTAGGCACATGAAAAAAGGAAGTGAGAGCAAAATAAATAGTACTAGTTTTAAAGAGGAAGAGTGGGGGTTGCAGCGAATCAATGCACTTGACAGGACCTTTGAAATGCTTTTATCACTGAAATATGACTCTTAACTTACACTTAGTGGCAGTGTATGGAATTACAACTAGATCATTAAATAACTACCCCCCCACATTTATCTAACTTTGCCCTCCAGCTTGGACCAGGGGTTTGATGCACACTCAAGCTTTTAAAACAGTGTAGTCTTCAAGTTGTCTCTTACACACTGACCAAATGTGAAGTTGACTGGATAAAACCTCTAAGAGGAGTTTGTTAAAATATGAACCCTGTAAATTGGCAAAAAATAGGCTTTAAGTTAAAATTCAGACCATATTGGCAGACCTCCACTTGAGCTCAGCATTACAAAATGTTACATTTCTGGAGGTGTTGACATGATACCTAAAAGTATGTTTTACTACCAAGTAAAAAAAACCTTGAGGAGTGTTTGTTTGATTGAAAAGACTCCTCAGTTAAAGATAACAAGTGACCAGGGGAGGGGGATGGAGTAAGTCTCTACAAACTGGTCACAAGCAGCCGGTCCAGCTGTACCTCACTATCAACACTACTGTAGACTGTGCTCAAGTCAACTCCAGTCAGCTGGTAGGGTGACGATAACAGATGGTGCTACATGTTGCTGAACACAAAGGAAGTCCTCACACATGAACACAGTTTAAACTTTATTCCCTTTTGGAGCGCCCCCAAAAACAGACTACATCTTTAACAGTTATTAACAATCAATGAACAATTATATGATTCTATAACACATGTATAAGAACGTATAAGCTGTATTTTGTTGCTGTAAGTTTTATTTTTGAAAACATTTTAACATTTTATTAATCTCTCCAGAGGTTTTCAAACATTCTCTGTCCAAGGCATACTAAATGACACATCTCAAAGAACAGCTGTAATCATATCTGTGCTAAACTAAGACATCTGGCTTGATATATCAAAAAAAAAGCACTGACCCATATTAACTCAGTCATATCACTCACACCACAAACATGTATACTTGGAGACCTCCATAGCTTTAATGATGTTTCCTTAAAGCTGGGGTTGGTAGTCAGATTTAGATTCACTTTTTGTCATACTGGTTAAAATGATCTTTATGTCCCGATGGTAATCAATCCATAATGTGCTCTTTGCAAAGAGAAAACAATGGAGTCATGAGGAAATGCTACATTCAAATTCATGCTAGTTTTCCGTCCCTAGCTTTAAAGAACAAAAAAATGTTTCTGTCTGTATGGTCACAAAAAAAGTCATCATGGCTAACTGGATTGAATCTAATGCACCATCCTAGAAGAAAGGATCACCGAAGCAATGGAAATAACCAAGTTAGAAAAGGTAGCTTTCAGGCTGCAAAATAACAAGCAGGAATACACAGAAACATGGGCATCAAAATTATGCAATATCACTATAGCAATTATAGTATGTGTGTATATATAGGTTTTTACATATATATATATATGTGTGTGTGTATATATGCATGTGAATGTATGCCATGATCACTCAGGTCCTTCTTGGCGTTTGCAATGTGTCTTGACTTTTGTCTGACAAATGTCACTCTTTTTCTTTGTCTGTTTATTTTAATACAACTCTTGGTTTTGCCTTCCTGGTTTACGGTCAGATGAAATCTGTTTGTTTACAAATGTTGGATGATATGTTGAGTAGCTGACTCTCCCTTCTGTTTAATATCTTTTTAGTCTTCCATTTATGGAGATCGTGGTGGGATCGGGGTGGGCAGGAACTGGTTTGGTGGTTGATGGAGGCGGGAGGGGCTTTGCTTTTCTACTTTTGTTTCTTGTTTGTTTTTGTTCTATTACAAATACATACATATAATAAAACAATATATATACAGTTGTGCTCATAAATGTACATACCCTGGCAGAATTTATGATTTCTTGGGTAGTTTCTGTTGTTCTTATGATATAAAAAGAGTAAACACAGTTGTTTGACAATAAATGGCTTCACCTATCCACTAACCATGAGTGAAAGAAAAGTTTTTCTCTTATCTTTCATATTCTCTGAAAAAATGCCCCCCAAAAAAACAAATTCTGCCAGGGTATGTAAACTTATGAGCACAACTGTATATACATCTGTGCTAAACTTGGTTTACTTTCACAGTTTCTAAGAGTATTATTTAACTCAGGGGTGTCAAACATACGGCCCGCGGGCCAAATCCGGCCCGCCAGAGGTTCCAATCCGGCCCGCGGGATGACTTTGCAAAGTGAGAAGTCATTAACTGCAATTTTTCAATAAAAGTACCTACTATTTCAAATTTGTCCTACAATCAGACAGCCGACAGAGGGCACCTGAACGGCACTAAGAAACTTTTTTTTTTCCAAAGTGAGGAAAAAGAATATTTGCAGTTTGCATAATCGGCAGAAATTCAGACTTTTTGGACCCCTGCATACAACACTGTCCAGCAAGCAAACTGTTCATGCTGGAGCTGGGGGGGTCCAAAATAGTCAACTTTACCTTGTTCATTATTATAATCTATCTTTTCTTTTACTGTAAACATTACACTCTGTGTGTCAGGTGAATGGGAAACCTGAACATTTTCAGAATGTACTTTTTTGCACTAAAACAAAGGGTAAAATTCGGAGTTGTCCTTCTCTATAGGTTATTATGTTATGATTTTACTGGTCCGGCCCACTTCAGATCAACTTGGGCTGTATGTGGCCCCTGAACTGAAATGAGTTTGACAGCCCTGATTTAACTGTTCAGATTTAGCTTCTGTGTTGTGGAACAAGTCTGTAAAGTACTGATGTCAGTGTTTCACTGAGGAGATTTTCACACTTCTTCAAATGACAGAAAGTGTCTTCCAGGTTCAGGCTGTTTATTTGTTGTCTACTGAATAACCTTAATGTTAACTTCCGTTCTTTTGAACAGTATTCACGGATAAACTGTTATCTATGTCAACATCTTTGTTAACAGTTGGGAGTTAAAGTTGTGATGACATGTTCCCACGCTACATGTCTCTGTGCTGCTGAAAATTCAACATGGAAACTTTTGCAGTTAAAGTTGAATGTTTCCACTTCATCCACATCCTCGCTCTCCACACTGAGTCCTCTGGTCACACTGCATCTGGAACAAAACAACAACAACTAATGTTATAGTTGGAACTGTGACTGTAGATCTGAACTCAGTCTGTTGTCTTCAGTGCAGGAGGCTCTCACCTCTCTGGACTTCACACCAGGTCTTCCTGGTCCTCTGTGTCTTCTGTCTGGGCTGCAGGGACGGCTGAGACGTTCACATACTCAGAACCAGAGTCCAGCTGATGACAGATGATCAGGTTTTAGTTCAAAATAATTCAATTATAATTAAAAGCTTTTTGTATTTTGATGGGGTTATTTTTCCTAAAAAACCTTCTGTGTACTTGTTACATTTTCTACATTAAATCATGACATATCTTTAATCTTTCAACACCTCTGTAGAAAGGTTTAGTCAGTCAGGCCTCTCTCTCTCTCTCTCTCTCTCTCTCTCTCTCTCTCTCTCTCACCTCTAACATCTCCACACGTTCATTTGGTTCACAGGTGGAGCTCAGAGTTTTCTTCCTCCTGGATTAAATCCAAAGACAAAAAAAAAATCCAAATTTAACAATGAAGAGCACAAATTTAAAACTAGAGTCTGAGATTATTGATCTGATGGATTGTCATGGTTTTACCTGCTGCACAGAGTGAAGAGAAGCAGAGGAATCAGCATCACAACAGACAGAGTCAACCTGATGATGTTCATTATTACTGTTGATTCATCTAGAATTAAAGAGAGACATGTGAGACACTTCACTGGTAGGATTAGATAAATCACATTGACATTTAGGGATAATCTTGGAAACGTGAATGAAATCATTCTCATGAAAGAATTTCATGTAAAGTCAATGTAAAGAGGCGAAAGACTTGAGTAGTGGTCTGGCAGCAAATTGGGTGAAGCGAATGCCACGATATGCACGAATGAAGCAAATAACTTGTGAAAGTTGAAATATCTGAACCCCAGCTAATCTATCGATAACCAATCAGTGTGCAGAACACCCGGTGACATCAGTGACGTATGGACCAGCGGAGATTCACTCATCTGGAATATACGGGACACTTTCATTCTATCTCTGTGCAGCTTCCCCAAACTCTGTGACTCTCCCTGTTTTTATGGGATCAGGAATAAACAGGAGCTCACTGTGAGGACAGAGAGTGAGGAGGATTATCTGCTGAGTTAGGAAAACTTTGTCTGTCACTTGAATCCTGCTATTGGTTGTAGTAGGAAGTTAGCTCTGCCCCCGTTACCATAACCAGCATCCCAAGTCAATATCCACGAGCTCAACCTTGTTTGATCACAACAGACCTAGGGGCCTGATCTACTAAGATCCCAAATAAGGCGCACTAATTTACCCATCTACTCTACTCCAAAACGCAATCAGTGTTTTGATGGAGTTTAGAGAGCAATTTGATGAGGCTAAGTCTCCCACTCTTGCTCTAGCTACTTAATTGGGAAGTTAATCACAGTTTTGAAACAACCAGGGCCAGAAAAGTTAGGCGTCACTTGGATGAAGACAGTCGCCTCACTGTCCCAGAGAGCAACTTTCGTGTGAACGTTTTCAATGCCTGATATCATCATCCAGCAACTGTCCCAAAGATTCACCAGCTTAAATGGAACTGGGAACATGTTTGAGTCAATTCACCCCAACACTCTGCTGCAAGCACGAGATGAGGAGTTACGCAGAGCTGCCTGGCGCAGCTCAGTGAGCGCTCATTCTCCAAGTTAAAACTAACTAAGAACCCCTTGATGAGCACGATGGGACAGGAGAGACTGAGTGGACATGTCATGTTATCTATTGAGAATGACTGATCAAAGAAAATGTACATACAGCGCATCGTGGACAAGTCCGCGGAGCTTAAGGCTCGTCCAAACAGTGGTGAGTAGGCCGAGTACTTCATATTGATTTTTTGTTTGTATGTGAAGATGTTGGCCGCTGTGCCAATTTTACTAAACTTTATATCTGTTGATACAGTGACCTACTGTGCTCTCATTAGTTGAAAAAGTTAAAGTGGGTGTCAGAATGATGCGGTCGCTATCCGTGGTGCTGAACTGCTTTGAATTTGTGTTGTTTTATTATTGTTTTTCTTTTGTTCTCTTGATTTAATTGAATAAAAAATGTAGTAATGCTTGTAAGCCCAGCTGTTATGGGCATGTTGTAAAGTTATGATGAGCTTTACAGTGACTGCAGCCATGTGTGCGTAACACTGTGTCAGTTTGCACCTGCCTTTCAAACGTGCTAAATATAGACGCAAAAACAGCGCTCAATATCTGCTTCAGGTTTGATAGATCACATTGCGTGTGCTAAATGATTACATTTGCATCTCCTCCTCCAAGTATTTTGCGCGTTCTGATGATCTACATGTATTCTGCATATTCATGAAGGTAAACACGCGAAATTAAGCGAGTCATTCACGTGAATAGAGCGAGTAAACACAAAACTTTCTCGCGTTTGTATTTGTGCGAATAGTGGGATCGTTCGCATCTGGTGTGATTCATTCAGTCATTTGTTCAGAGTCTGACATGATGGAGGCTCCTCCCTGAAGTTTTCCTTCACTGTCCTTCAGTTACAAGTTCTTTATCAACATGTTAATCTGATCTGATGCAGAAAAAAACACAACACACGTGAAGATAAATTATTAGCTTACCTGACACAACAATCAGAAGAAAGGTGGAGTTCTGACGTCCTATTCCATTATGGGCTTCACAGGAATAATTCCCACTGTGTTCAGCACTGAAGTCAGTGATGATGAAGACCGGTCCTACAGCTTTTGGTGAGTCTTCATTCTCCTTGTACCAGGTGTAGTTAGCTGCTGGGTTAGCATCACTGCTGCAGGTCAGATTCATTGAACTGCCCTCCACTACCTCAGCAGAGGGACTCACTGACACAGAGGGAAGCTGTGGAGCATCTGGAGGAGACATGGAGACCTGTTGTGGACCTTTTATAAACTTACAATGTCAAAATAATCTAGTAAGTGCCCTTATCTATGAAATATGGATCAGGTTAAGCAGTTTGTAGGAAACACATGGTAATAAAAAAACTGATGTTGGGCTTCTTGGCACAAAAACTGATTCAAAAACTACAACAGCACCAATCAACCCACTAACACTTCTCTTTCAATGTATTGCTGTCCGAAGAGAAACACTTGTTTTAATACATGCATTAATTATACCCGGAGAAACAATTTTACTGCACAGCAAAATAAAAAAAACAGGTATCTATCCACAGGAGAGAGAATGTGTAAAGTTTTGTTTAACTTTCATGTTTAATTATCTGTTTCTTTTCATAACTTGATGACTGCATACTCTTTTTGTGGGTTGTTTAAAGTAAATTTATCCTGCAGGATCAGTAAAGCTTATCTTTAAACCTCCTCATTCAGACATGTAGGCTGTTTGTTTTTACTCACATTTGACATCAATGAAGACGGGTTCAGATGTTCTCTTTCCGAGCTCGTTCTCAGATGTACAGCGATACTCTCCAGAGTCAGAGGGCTGGATGGAAGTGAAGACAAGCTGTGGTTCTTCACTGGGCAGTGTTTGGTTCCTCTTGAGCCAGGTGTAGTTAGCTTCTCTGTTAGCATCACTGCTACATTTCAGAGTGACTGAACTGCCATTCGTTATTTCACCAGGAGGACTTACCGACACAGAGGGAGCCTTCAGAGCATCTAAAGTAGGAAGGTGGAGAAACAAATATAAGACCCAGATGCCCTTAATGCTGTGATGCAAAGAAAACAGTTCTCAGAAAGCAGAGCAAACTCACACACTGAGGGAGAGACAGACTTCTCATGTCCTTTCAGAGCACAAGAGATGGAGTCTCCTGTGAGAAACTGGTCCTCATGAGAGGACTTTTCCTCATTCGGGATTTCCTTTCCATTCTTAAACCAGATGTATGACATGTCACCAGCAGGAGGGCAGCTGTGGTGACACCTCAGCACTGCTTCAGTGTAATCCTGGTGGACTGTTACTGAGGTTACCTGCACCTGCATAGCTGGACACATGAGGAACACAACATATCAACAGATGACTGTGACAGTGCTTACATTGTAATATTTGTAGTTAGAGCATCTTAGTTCAAGACTTCAGTGACTTCAACAAACACAAACAAAAGATTGAATCATAGAATCAAAGAATTTGTCATGAGTGAAGTGTATTCATCTTAATAATCAAACTGAGGGAAAGGAGCCTTAATAGAAGGTGGTAAAAGCTTGTGTGGTGCTGCTGTACCAGGTGTGTTCTTCAGTACCTGTGACAGTCAGAGTTGAACCAGGGAAACTGTTCCCCCAATTAGAGCGCAGTCCTTTGAACTTAAAGCGATACTCTGCTGAATCGCTCTCTCTCAGGTCAGAGATGATCAGAGTGGAGCGTCGTCTCTGTGTTTCAAAGACCTGAACACGGCCTGCATACTGGGAGTCTGCTTTTAGGTCCTCAGGCTGTGTTTGAGTCTGCCAGTGATGACTACGTGCAGGACTGAACCAAAAGACTGTCCTAGGAACCTGATAATGTATGATGTATGTGCATGAAATGTTGACTGATGAGCCTTTTAGGGCACAGATCCTCCTCTTGTCGTACGTCACCCTGTTGCAGATTCCACCATCGAAACCTAAAATAATAAAGTATTTTTGATTTTGTGTTGGAAAAATAAATTACCTTTACATGTAGACCTAATATATGTTTGTTAATGCACATATTTTAAATTCATGCTCAAGCTAGTATTGCTAAAGCAACAAGGGAAGCTAAGAGGAAATGGTCCCTGGCTGTTAGCAGTCAAACAGTCAAGACCTTTTTAATTATGATTGTTAAAAACAACACATCTCACATTCTCACAGGACATTAACTAAAACTCTCAGATATTATTGAGCCACCCGCTGCTACTGAATTGTGAGCAGTCAAAGTAAACAATCCGGTTCCAGGCACCAGCAGATTTTGATGTTAAACTCACACACTGAAGGAGAAGGGGAATCCTCATGTCCTTTCAGAGCACAGGCGTAGCTGTGTTCCATATCTAAGGATACTGAAAACGAAGACGTTTCTGTCTGAATCTTCTCTCCACTCTTGAACCAGATGTAGGACAGCTGACCAGCTGGACTGCAGCTGCTGTGACACTTCAGCTCTGCAGTGCCAGCATACAAGTCAATTTTGTTCACCTGCACCTGTAGAGCTGGATATTTGAGCCAGAATCACAAAAAGTCTTTAACATTAACAGTTAAAAAGATATTCTGATGACTGTAAAATAACAACACTGTTTAGTTACATGTCTGATGTCTACGCCTAATGTCTGCTAACTCTTTGATATCCACCCTCTTATCTCATCCAAGATCTGGTCATCAAAATTGAGGATTCAAAACTGCAGTCCACAGACCACAGCGTCTATTTTACATCTTAAATAGGCAACAGTCTGTGGGAAGAGCTGTGATATGCAATGTGTACTCTTGATGTGATCTAAAAGGCACCTCTTATGATTCAGTCATTTCAGTGTGATGCCATCGTCAGGACCAGCACAAACAGCTGTCTGAACACCAGAACCAAGACTAGATCAGGGTACTAAGACAGCTGGTTCAGTCTGTCACCTATATCTGTGCTTTAGATGAGCTTAGATCTTCATAAGGACACTCAGTTAAAGATCTTACCTGTGACAGACAAAGAAACTCCAGGTGACCCAGTCAAGCTCTGATCCGGTTTGTATGTTCTCAGTGTGAACTTGTACTCAGCTGAGTCGCTCTCTCTCAGGTCTTTGATTCTCAGAGTGCAGCCGTTCTCACGAAAGTGATACTCCACACGACCTGTGTAGTTTGAGTCTGATCTCAGGTCCACAGGGTCATTTCCATTCATTTCTCTGAACCAGGAAGCAACAACCACATCACGCTCATTCCATCTGGGTTGATATGTGTAGGTGCAGGATATGTCCACTGTTGATCCATTAGGGGCACAGATCTGAGTAGAAGAGTAAGTCACTCCTGAGCCATGCTGACCGTGTAACACTGTAACAGAAAGCAGATTAGAAACTATAATCATGACCGTGACTATTCATTTTGATTGTTTATGGAGGCTGATGTAAATCATGAAGAGAAAAGAACTCAGGCCCATCCTGTCTGAAGCCTGATTTATACCTCTGTCAAATTAACGGCGTAGCCTACGCCGGGGGTTCAAATTGAAGTGTTATCTGTTTATCACTATGGGACAGGTCTGAAGTATTTACATTGATACGTTTTACAATACAAATAGTTCCAAGGGCAACTAAGAGTGAAAATGGTAGTAAGCATGTGCTTTAGTGATGGGAAGTTCGGCTCTTTTCAGAGAGCCGGCTCTTTTGACTCGGCTGTTGAAAACTCTTTACGTACAGTGTTTGTATGAGAAGCATTATAATTGACGAATTTTGTGCATTTATTCTGTTATAAAACCATTCTTACCCTAACCCGAGGGTTAGGATTAGGATTAGGATTAGGGAATGATAACAGAAAATAACTCAGGCCCATCCTGTCTTAGAATCATGCTGGAAACCTAGACCATGCATGTGGTACTTCTCAATCCGGAAGCATCGACCAACTTCTAGGGACATCCTGTGTTTGTTGCATGCAGATACTGTATCTATTAATAGACAAGCATTAGAATCGAACTGTGGTTAGATGACTGCCGATGGGTGCAGAGAGGCTCTCTCCTCAATTTGTTTGCATATCAACAACTTTAAATCTTAATGTCACTTTAGAGTTACTTTAGATCTTCCCAGGAGTTCTTGAGGTTCTTCTGGATTCGTTGCTAAAGATGGCCTGTTGGGCGTGCCTGACTTCAGCTGCTAAAATTATAAATATCATTCTTCCCTTTAGTATCATTACTGTAAATGTTAATGCATCTTAGAGCTGCTCAACCTTAGCTGATATTATCAACTTTATCACTCCTCCCTGTTTTAACAGCATGATAGTGGTTGATGTTTAAAATAGGCTGATCAGTGGATTGTCATACTTCCTGTTCCTGCTTATACCACTCATACTTTTGACGTTTACTATGTTGCCATTGTTGCCATGAATGTGTTGTATCTGTTGTTGTAGTTTCTTTAGTTGTTCCTCTATTTGCTTGAGATAAAACTTTTATAAACTGCTGCCATAAAAACACACACAACCTTTCGTCTATAAAAAAGGCTTATCTGAGGACTTTTATCAGCTATAAAACTTGTTCTAAAGATGCATTGATTCAGCTTACAGAGACTTCAGCAAAGACGAAGGCTTAAAAGACTTCCTCTTCAGATTTGATATGAAAATGGAGACGTCGTTACCTGTTATAGAGAGAAGGAAGATGACTAATCCACTCTTAGTTGCTGATGAACTCATCGCTTCTCCTTTCACCTCTGGGTGGGTTCAAAGGTATTAAGGTATGACAAGATAAATCAAATCCGCAAGATATATCGCATCAGATGCTTCCAGTTGTTGTCTTGACTTGTCACGCTCGTTGATGGCCAGGCGTGTGAACAGGAGACAGAGACGGGCTGTTAAAATACACCCAACTTCCTTCCTCTTCACAGTTTTGATCGTCTTTGTGAAGCACACACCAAAAGCATGTGACAAAGATGACTTCAGTATCCTCATGTGGCCTGCTGTCACTGAACATCATACAAAACCCACCACCTTAACAATACTATTTATTATTATTATCTTACTTACAACCATAACATAATGATCTATGATATATCACGTTCACAATGTCTGCAAAACTACTCAAAATGCAAGACTCGTCTACTCATGTTACTATTTTAGGTTTTATATTTCTTTAATATTCATTTCTTTGTAATACAAGGAGACTTTAAGCTGTATTCAAAAGAATGCATTGCTTTGTAGACTCAGATGCACATTTCTGAGGTTGTATTAATACTTTTCACATCAGCTAGCAGGACTGCAGTTGTGGTCACCCTCTTCCTGTTTGTCCCTATGTGTGACAACAGTAAAAACCTCCCTACAGTCAGTCTCTTACTGTGTTCTCTCTGTAATGTGTATTAATAGAGACTGATCTTCTAGTACGTATGCTACCCTGCAGTCTCACATGTAAATTAGGCATTTGAACCTGATTGTATATAAAAAGGAGAAGAGCATGATAACATAAATAACTATAGTAGGCACATGAAAAGAGGAAGTGAGGGCAAGTGAGGGTGTTACTACGGCAGCCATTGGGGTGTCCCTCCATGCCCGCATGGCCTGGTCCATCGGTCGCGGGGCGTGGCTGGGGGGGAGTGGTCGGGCCGGCTGGGGGGGCGGGGGGGATTGGCCCTGCCCCCTCCACCCTCCCCCACTCCGGCGTGCCGGTTGGCGGGCTGTGGTCCGGGTCCTGCCCGGCTGCCTGGCTCTCTGCTCCTGGTGCTGGGCCCCTTGGGCTCCTTTGGCTGTCTTGTGGGGCTGTGGGGGCTGGTGTCCCCGTCACCCTCCATCCCTCTGCTGTCCCCTCCGTCGGTTTCCCGATGGTCCCCACGCGGTCCTCTCGGGAGGGTGGGGTGGCGCGCAGCTGGGGGGGTGTTACTACGGCAGCCATTGGGGTGTCCCTCCATGCCCGCACGGCCTGGTCCATCGGTCGCGGGTTGGGCTGGGGGGCGTGGCTGGGGGGAGTGATCGGGCCAGCTGGGGGGGGGGGGGGGGGGGGGGGGGGATTGGCCCTGCCCACTCCACCCTCCCCCCACTCCGGCGTGCCGGTTGGCGGGCTGTGGTCCGGGTCCTGCCCGGCTGCCTGGCTGTCTGCTCCTGGTGCTGGGCTCCACCCTCCATCCCTCTGCTGTCCCCTCCGTTGCGGGAGCCTGGTCCGCGGCCACCCTCGGGGCCGGGTTTCCCGATGGTCCCCTCGCGGTCCTCTCAGGAGGGTGGGGTGGCGCGCAGCTGGGGGGGTGTTACTACGGCAGCCATTGGGGTGTCTCTCCATGCCCGCACGGCCTGGTCCATCGGTCGCGGGTTGGGCTGGGGGGCGTGGCTGGGGGGAGTGGTCGGGCCAGCTGGGGGGGGGGGGGATTGGCCCTGCCCCCTCCACCCTCCCCCCACTCCGGCGTGCCGGTTGGCGGGCTGTGGTCCGAGTCCTGCCCGGCTGCCTGGCTGTCTGCTCCTGGTGCTGGGCTCCTTCGGGCTCCTTTGGCTCTGTCTTGGGGGGCTGTGGGTGCGGTGTTGTGGAGGCGTTCCTTGGGGGGGCTGCGGGATCTCTCCCCCCTCGCCCCCCTTTCCTCCTGCTGGGTGACCTGGGGGTGCCTGTTTGCTTCCGGCCTGGGTCCTTGGCTGGTCCCCTGGCCTGGGTCTCCCGCAGTGCGTTGGGTCCTTCGGCCTGACTGCTCTCGCGGCCCGGGTGCTGGGCTGAACCGCTCAGCTGATCTGACCCAAGTGGTATCATCTGCACCAGTGGTGGGCTTGTCACACAAATAGAGCACAGCACAGCGGCAACCCTCTGCGACCCAAGCTTCAGTAATGATTGTGGACACTAAGGGTTGCTTAATCATTAGTATCACCGCACAATGTTTTTGGCGTCATGGTGAGATGGTCCCTCTCCATCTAAGTGTCTTAGGTCTCTCTCTCTCCTTCTCTTTCCCTGTCTCTTTGTGTATCTTTGTGTAATCTTTCTTTTACTTTATTTATTTATTTATTTTTGGTCCACCTAGGTGTGCACACCCACGTTTACAGAACATGATATTAGCTGTCAATAAAAGATAGGCGAGAGTTCTAAGAGGGATGGTGATGGTCGCATGCACACAGTCACAAGCGCTAGCACTTTTCCATGAAAAATAAAAATCATCCACTAGATCTTCAAATCTGCAGACGTGGGGATTAAAACCAACCTTTGTGTTTATTAAGACAGCCTACAACTAGCATGCCTCCCTCCTAAGCTCCTTGTTAGCACACATGTGTGCAGGGAATGAAAAACGGAGGAGGGGTTGAGTTGTATTTTATAAAGTCTATGGGCTGAACAAGCTCCAAGCTCTGACTTCCTGTTACAGACCGGATGGCGTTGCGAGGTATGAAAAACACTGAAAACTGAAACGGCTCGTTTCAGCACACATTTACAGAAAGGTGGAGAAATCAGAACAGGGGCAGAATGGATTCTTTTCATTTTCAGGGGGTTTGTAGACAGGGACACAGATTGCAGGGAGAGAACCATTAAAAAGTCAATTTTGCATGATATGTCACCTTTAATGCTGTTTTAGGAGTTATATTACATCAGTTATTTGCTTAAATATACAACACGTTTCATGTAAATACAAAGCTGCAGATTCACTATTTCTAATTGTTGCAGAAACGCTCCCATCCTGCTCAGCTCAGGGCAGAAGTGGGCTTGTTAATAGTGACAGCGGCATATACAACATTCGGATCCTCTTGCTGCTGGTGTCCGTGTTGTTGAACTGGTCTGACGCAGGAGTAGAGAGGCTTTGGTTGAACTGGTCTGACGCAGGAGTAGAGAGACTCTGGCTCTGGGTTTGTGATGAACTGAACAATGGAATAATGAAGGTCCTGCTCCTCTTGAGTGCTCTGAGGAGGAAGGCACTGTTAGGATGAAAAAGATGGGAGACGTTGATTGTAATGATCAGAGACTTGTCAGGGATATTAGTGGCTTTACATTGGGGTTTGGTTTTCAGTAGTTATGCAGCTTTTTGCCTGTGATTCGTCAGTTTTGCGCTGCCCATACAAAACAATGGCGGCAGTCGACACGGCCCCTTATTCAGGATTTAGACTTTTGATTCTTTCTCACCTGTTCCTGGGTGTCACCTGCTGTCTCTCCAATCTCAGCTGATCGCTTTGAGGCTCTCTTTTTTCTGTGTAGGAGCATTTTAAAAAATTAACGAAGCATTAAACTCTGAATACTGACTGATTTGATTTTTATTGATTTAATGAAATGGGAAGAAAACTCTAAGCATGTGAAGTTCCATGAAGACACATTTTGGAGGTTATCCCCAGAAGTTGTGGATAACTTTAGACCGCTTTGTTGTTTATCAAAACTTTTCACCAATGCGACCCATGTGACCCCTAATAGACTATAATCAAATAAAAGTTAACTGCTTACCTTATCAGGATGAATACAACAAGGAGTAAGATGACAAAGACTACAGCAAGGCTTGTTCCAACAGCTGTTGATGTCCATGCTCCTGGGTAAAGGTGATAAAGTGACAACACTGACAATTAGCTGGACTGTTAGAGAAACTTTAAGTCTACTAAAGTACAAATGAAGCTCTCGTGTGAGTTCAGACAGGAAGACTAAACTCAGCATGCAGTTTCATTGTTCATTTGGTTTATTTGGTGTGGTTGAGGGTTGACACCATCAACCACACCACCCTCCTCTCTCGTCTACAATCAACTCTACACATTACTGGCACTGCACTCTCAAGGATCAAATCATACCTCACAGACAGACACTAATTCATCAATATGAACAACTGCACCTCCCCCACAGCTCCCCTGCCCCAGGGCATCCCCCAGGGTTTGGTGCTTGGTCCCCTCCTCTTCACTCTCTACATTCTCCCAATCAGTAAAATCACCCGTCGTCACGGTCTCCGCTTCCACTGCTACACTGACGACATCCAACTTTACATCTCCACTGTTCCTTTACTACTCCAACCCTTTCCACCCTGACCAACTGCCTGACCGAAATTAAATCCTGGATGCAAAAAAAACGACCTCCACTGAGAAAAATCTGACCTCTGATTCATCGGCCACCAACAACTTCAACCTAATGCTTCCCTTACTCCGTCCTCACATGTTCACAACCTTGGTCCATCTCTCTCCTTCTCCACCGCTGAAACCCTGATCCACGCCTTTATCACTTCCAGACTCGACTACTGCAATAGCATCCTCTACGGCCTTCCTTCCAAACAACTCAACAAACTACAACCCGCTCCTGTGACCACATCACCCCTGTCCTCCAAAACCTCCACTGGCTCCCTATCAGACAGCAAATACATTTTAAAATCCTCCTCCTCACCCACAAAGCCCTCCATAACCAGGCCCCCTCCTACCTCACCAACCTGCTCCACCACCACACCCCCTCCAGTAACCTCCGATCCTCCAACACCCACCTCCTCTCCCTACCACCTGACATCAACCACCGAACCTGGGGGGTAGAGCTTTCTCTATCACCGCCCCCACTCTCTGGAACGCCTTACCACTTAACATTTGAAACTGTCCCAACCTGTCCACTTTCAAAACCCTCACTAAAACCAACCTATTTACTACTTCTTTTAAATGTATTTTATGCTTTTCATTCAAGTTTTTATTCATCTGTTTATATGATGTTCTAAAAATATCATTGTTGGCATCCAATTCCTTGTTAACCCAAGTTCCTAGTCATCCCAGAACAGATGTGGTCAGAGCACTTTCTCAAAGACGGCTTAATAAGTGTCTCTCTTCTGTTAACGTTACATCAGTGAATGTGTTTTGATCACTGCTGTTGTCAGTGTAAAGAAAATGGAAACTAACCTGCCACAACAATCAGAAGTAAGGTGGAGTTCTGACGTCCTATTCCATTATGGGCTTCACAGTAATAATTCCCACTGTGTCCAGCTCTGGATTCAGTGATGATGAAGACCGGTCCTACAGCTTTTGGTGAGTCTTCATTCTCCTTGTACCAGGTGTAGTTAGCTGCTGGGTTAGCATCACTGCTGCAGGTCAGATTCACTGAACTGCCCTCCATTATCTCACCAGAGGGACTCACTGACACGGAGGGAAGCTGTGGAGCATCTGGAGGAGACATGGGGGGAGAAATTCATGAGCAAATGTTCCATGGATCTCCCAACGTAGAGAAAGACTTAAGCATCTCAGTTTCATACTAGGAACACACTGGCTCAGGCTTGGACCAGCTCTTAGTTATGCTGCTATAGGCTTAGACTGTTGGGGGGGAAGTATCTCGGGGTCTTGTTCATGAGTGAGGATAAAATGGAGAGTGAGATTGACAGGCAGCTTGGTGCAGCGGACGTTGTACCGGACCGTTGTGGTGAAGAGGGAGCTGAGCCGGAGGGCAAAGCTTTCAATTTACCAGTCATCTACGTTCCAACCCTCACTTATGGTCATGAGCTGTTGGTCGTGACCGAAAGAATAAGATCTTGGATACAAGCGGCTGAAATGAGTTTCCTCCAAAGGGTGGCTGGTCTCAGCCTTAGAGAGAGGGTCAGGAGCTCAGACATCCGGAGGGAGCTCGGGGTAGAGCCACTGCTCCTTGGCGTTGAAAGGAATCAGCTGAGGTGGTTCGCGCATCTGATAAGGATGCCTCCCGGGCGCCTCCCCTTAGAGGTGTTCCAGGCACGTCCAACTGGGAGAAGGCCCAGAGGACGACCCAGAACTTGGTGGAGGGATTATATGTCCCACCTGGTCTGGGATCGCCTCGGGGTTCCCAAGAGGAGCTGGAAAGTGTTTCTGGTGAGAGGGATGTCTGGGTCAATTTGCTTGGACTGCTACCTCCGTGACCCGACCCCGGATAAGCGGAAGAAAATGGATGGATAGATGGATGGACTTCATTTTCATTTTCAGGCCCATAGAGTTGGGATAAGCCAGGGTGAAGTCTCTGAATAACTTACTGTTAACAGTGAAACAGAGACTCAGCAGAAATGTATTGTCACTAGGAGGATATGATGAACCAGGAAATGACTATTTAGCAAACATATCTTGAGGGGGGATTTTGTGGCACTTGATAACTAAATACTCTTTTTGTGAGCTGTTCTTGAAAGTGAATTTATCCTGCAGGGTCAGTAAAGCTTATCTTTAAACCTCCTCATTCAGACATTTAGGCTGTTTGTTGGTTTTTTACTCACATTTGACATCAATGAAGACAGGTTCAGATGTTCTCTTTCCCAGCTCGTTCTCAGATGTACAGCGATACTCTCCAGAGTCAGAGGGCTGGATGGAAGTGAAGACAAGTTGTGGTTCTTCCCTGGGCAGTGTTTGGTTCCTCTTGAGCCAGGTGTAGTTAGCTTCTCTGTTAGCATCACTGCTACATTTCAGAGTGACTGAACTGCCATTCGTTATTTCACCAGGAGGACTTACCGACACAGAGGGAGCCTTCAGAGCATCTAAAGTAGGAAGGTGGAGAAACAAATATAAGACCCAGATGCCCTTAATGCTGTGATGCAAAGAAAACAGTTCTCAGAAAGCAGAGCAAACTCACACACTGAGGGAGAGACAGACTTCTTAAGTCCTTTCAGAGCACAAGAGATGAAGTCTCCTGGGTAAAACCGGTCCTCATGAGAGGATTTTTCTTCATTCTGGATTTCCTTTCCATTCTTAAACCAGATGTATGACATGTCACCAGCAGGAGAGCAGCTGTTGTGACACCTCAGCACTGCTTCAGTGTAATCCTGGTTGACTGTTACTGAGGTTACCTGCACCTGCAGAGCTGGACACATGAGGAACAACACAACATATCAACAGATGACTGTGACAGTGCTTACATTGTAATCTTTATAGTTAGAGCATCTTAGTTCAAGACTTCAGTGACTTCAACAAACACAAACAAAAGTTTGAATCATAGAATCAAAGAATTTGTCATGAGTGAAGTGTATTCAGCTTAATAATCAAAGTGAGGGAAAGGAGCCTTAATAGAAGGTGGTAAAAGCTTGTGTGGTGCTGCTGTACCAGGTGTGTTCTTCAGTACCTGTGACAGTCAGAGTTGTACCAGGGAAACTGTTCCCCCAATCAGAGCGCAGTCGTTTGAACTTAAAGCGATACTCTGCTGAATCGCTCTCTCTCAGGTCAGAGATGCTCAGAGTAGAGCGTCCTGTCTGTGTTACAAAGACCTGAACACGACCTCCATACTGGGAGTCTTCTTTTAGGTCCTGAGGCTGTGTTGGATTCTGCCAGTGATGACTACGTGCAGGACTGAACCAAAAGACTGAACTATATCCCCAATAACTGTAGAATACACATGATATGTCCACTGATGAGCCTTTTAGGGCACAGATCCTCCTCTTGTTGTACATCATCCTGTTGCAGGATCCACCATAGACACCTAAAATAATAAAGAAAGCCTTTTTGATTTTGTGTTGGAAAAATAAATTACCTTCACATGTAGACCTGATAAATGATGGTTAATGCACATGTTTTAAATTCATGCACAAGCTTGTATTGTTAAAGCAAAATTAAGAGGAAACAGTCACTGGCTGTTAGCAGTCAAACAGTCAAGAGCCTTTAAGTATTTGTTTTATAAAAACAACACATCTCACATTCTCACAGGACATTAACTATAATTCTCCACTAAAACTCTCAGAGATTATTGCTAGTACTGAATTGTGAGCAGTTAAAGTAAACAGTCTGGTTCCAGGCACCAGCAGATGGTGATGTTAAACTCACACACTGAAGGAGAAGGGGAATCCTCATGTCCTTTCAGAGCACAGGCGTAGCTGTGTACAGAATCAAAGGATCCTGAAAACGAAGACGTTTCTGTCTGAATCTTCTCTCCGCTCTTGAACCAGATGTAGGACAGCTGACCAGCTGGACTGCAACTGCTTTGACACTTCAGCTCTGCAGTGCCAGAAGCCCTGTTCACCTGCACCTGTAGAGCTGGATATTTGAGCCAGAATCACAAAAAGTCTTTAACATTAACAGTAAAAAGATATTCTGGTGACTGTAAAATAACAACACTGTTAAGTTACATGTCTGATGTCTACGCCTAATGTCTGCTAACTCTTTGATATCTACCCTCTTATCTTATCTGAGATCTGGCCATCAAACCTAAGGCTCAAAACTGCATTCCACAGACCACAGCGTCTATGTTTACATCTTGTATAGGCAACACTCTGTGGGATTAGCTGTCAAGTCTGGTAATCTTTCTATTTAACTACAGGGCAGGCTAAATAGAAAAAGCTAGCTAGCTAGCTGTTGGTTGCAGCATGAAAACCCTTTCATGTGCTTTATAGAAAACTCTGTTCAACCAAACGACGAGACTAAACTGCTTCTGTGGTTATCAGTTCATGTTTGTCAGTACCTGTGACAGTCAGAGTTGTAGAAGGTAAAACGCTGCTCCATTCAACACTCTTTGTTTTAAATGTGAAGTGATATTGGGCTGAATCGGTCTGTCTCAGGTCAGTGATCCTCAGAGTGGAGCGTCCTCTCTCTGTTTCAATAACTTGAATGCGAGCTCCAAACTGAGTGTCTTCTTTCAGGTCCTCATGTCTTGCGGGGAACTTCCACTGTTGACTACGTTCAGGACTGAACCAGAACTTTGATGTAATGGCTGCATAGCTGCTGTAAGTACAAGAAATGTCCACTGATGAGCCTTCGAATGCACAGATTCTTCTGTCAGCGTACGTCACTCTGTTGCAGTTCTCCCCTTCAACACCTGGAAGATAAAACCTTTGTCAACAGACTGTCAGAGACATACTTATTAAGCTGTGATGCAGAGCGGGTTGAATTGATCCTGTGCAGCTTAATGAAAAACAGTTTGATAGGTTTATGTTTTATGGAATTGGTAAGTGGGGCAATCCTTGATTGGAACCCCACAGTCATTTGATAGAGCTATCTGTCCAATTAGCCACCAAATGGCGCTTTGTCAGTGGAGGACTGTGGCGTAAACTCACACACTGCAGGAGAAGGAGAGCCCTCATGTCCTCTAAGAGCACAGGCGAAGCTGTCTGCAGGATAAACGACTCCTGAAAATGAGGATGTTTCTGTCGAAGTGGTCCGACCATTCCTGTACCAGATGTAGGAGAGATGAGCAGGTACATGACAGCTGCTGTGACACTTGAGCTCTGCCCAGCTTTGACCCTGGTCATCTGTTAAGTTAATCACTGTCACCTGTAGATCTGTAAAGAATAAGCATAGGTATAACTTCTATTCAGACACACATGTAAATACACAAACGCAGCATTCAACACATCTGTATGTGATATTTTATGACTTGGGAATGTATTGGCCTGTATGGGTATTCACTTCCTTGAGCTTCTTAAATTTTGCAAAGTTACAATCAGATATGGAATTTAACAGCTTAGATCTTCATAAGGACACTCAGTTAAAGATCTTACCTGTGACAGACAAAGAAACTCCAGGTGACCCAGTCAAGCTCTGATCCGGTTTGTATGTTCTCAGTGTGAACTTGTACTCAGCTGAGTCGCTCTCTCTCAGGTCTTTGATTCTCAGAGTGCAGTCGTTCTCACGAAAGTGATACTCCACACGACCTGTGTATTTTGAGTCTGATCTCAGGTCCACAGGGTCATTTCCATTCATTTCTCTGAACCAGGAAGCAGCAACCACATCACGCTCATTCCATCTGGGTGGATATGTGTAGGTGCAAGGTATGTCCACTGTTGATCCTTTAGGGGCACAGATCTGAGTAGAAGAGTAAGTCACTCCTGAGCCATGCTGACCGTGTACCACTGTAACAGAAAGCAGATTAGAAACTATAATCATGACCGTGACTATTCATTTTGATTGTTTATGGAGGCTGATGTAAATCATGAAGAGAAAAGAACTCAGGCCCATCCTGTCTTAGAAACATGCTGGAAACCTAGACCATGCATGTGGTACTTCTCAATCCGGAAGCATCTACCAACTTCTAGGGACATCCTGTGTTTGTTGCATGCAGATATCTATTAATAGACAAGCGTTAGAACTAAACTGTGGTTAGATGACTGCTGATGGGTGCAGAGAGGCTCTCTCATCTATCTGTTTGCATATCAACAACTTTAACTCTTAATGTCACTTTAGAGTTACTATAGATCTTCCCAGGAGTTCTTGAGGTTCTTCTGGATCATTGCTAAAGATGGCCTGTTGGGCGTGCCTGACTTCAGCTGCTACAAATATAAATATCAGTCTTACCTTTAGTATCATTACTGTAAATGTTAATGCATCTTACAGCTGCTCAACCTTAGAGCTGCTCATTATCAACTTTATCATTCCTCCCTGTTTTAACAGCATGATAGTGGTTGATGTTTCTAACAGGCTGATCAGTGGATTGTCATACTTCCTGTTCCTGCTTATACCACTCATACTTTCACTTTTTTGCCATTGTAGCCATGAATGTGTTGTATCTGTTGTTGTAGTTTCTTTTGTTGTTCCTCTATTTTCGTGTCTCTATTCGTCTCTCTTCCTGTAAGCTCGACACAGCTGCAGCAGGTGAGTGTTAAACATGCGTCTGGTTCTGCTCGAGGTTTCTGTCTGTTAAATATAGTTTCTCCTCTCTGTTGTTCGTTGCTAAATGTTGCAAAGTTCCTTTACCATGATGAATTAATATTGGGTCTCTGTGGATAATATAACAAAGAGTACAGTCTTGACCTGCTCTTATTGTATAGTGGCTTGAGATAAAACTTGTTATAAACTGCTGCCATAAAAAACACAGAACCTATTTTTCATCTATAAAAAAGGCTTATCTGAGGACTTTTATCAGCTATAAAACTTGTTCTAAAGATTCATTGATTCAGCTTACAGAGACTTCAGCAAAGACAAAGGCTTAAAAGACTTCCTCTTCAGATTTGATTTGAAAATGGAGACGCCGTTACCTGTTATAGAGAGAAGGAAGATGACTAATCCACTCTTAGTTGCTGTTGAACTCATAGCTTCTCCTTTCACCTCCGTGTGGGTTCAAAATCTATTAACATAAAAGAATATTGATAAAAATCCACAAGATATATCGCATCAGATGCTGCCAGTTGTTGTCTTGACTTGTTACGCTTGTTTTTCGTCGGGCGTGTGAGCCGGAGACAGAGATACAACCCACTTCCTTCCTGTACACAGTTTTGAGCTTCATTGTGAACCACATGCAAAAGCAAGTTCTAAAGATGACTTTAGTATCCTCATGTGGCCTGCTATCACTGAACCCCATCATACAAAACCCACCACCTCAACAATACTATTTAATATCATTATCTTACTTACAACCATAACATAATGATCTATGATATATCACATTCACAATGTCTGCAAAACTACTCAAGATGCAAGACTCGTCTTACTCATGTTACTATTTTAGGTTTTATATTTCTTTAATATTTGCTCCTTTCTGAAATTCTAATACAAGGAGAGTTTAAGCTGTATTCAAAAGAATGCATTACTTTGTAGACTCAGATGCACATTTCTGAGGTTGTATTAATACTTTTCACATCAGCTAGCAGGACTGCAGTTGTGGTCACCCTCTTCCTGTTTGTCCCCTGGTGTGACTTCAGTGGAAACCTGCTGCAGTCAGTCTCTTACTGTGTTCTCTCTGTAATGTCTATTAACAGAGACTGATCTTCTAGTACGTACACTACCCTGCAGCCTTACATGTAAATGAGGCATTTCAACTTAATTGTATATAAAGAGAAGTGAGCATGGTAACATATAAATAACTATAGTAGTCACATGAAAAAAGGAAGTGAGATTAAAATAAATAGTACTAGTTTTAAAGAGGAAGAGTGGGGGTTGCAGCGAAAAAATCAATGCACTTGACAGGACCTCTGAAATGCTTTTATCACTGAAATATGACTCTTAACTTACACTTAGTGGCAGTGTATGGAATTACAACTAGATCATTAAATAACTACCCACCCACATTTAAAAATACATCTAACTTTGCCCTCCAGCTTGGACCAGGGGTTTGATGCACACTCAAGCTTTTAAAACAGTGTAGTCTTCAAGTTGTCTCTTACACACTGACCAAATGTTAAGTTGACTGGATAAAACCTCTAAGAGGAGTTTGTTAAAATATGAACCCTGTAAATTGGCAAAAATAGGCTTTAAGTTAAAATTCACACCAAATTGGCGGACATCCACTTGAGCTCAGCATTACAAAATGTTACATTTCTGGAGGTGTTGACATGATACCTAAAAGTATGTTTTACTACCAAGTAAAAAAAACCTTGAGGAGTGTTTGTTTGATTGAAAAGACTCCTCAGTTAAAGATAACAAGTGACCAGGGGAGGGGGATGGAGTAAGTCTCTACAAACTGGTCACAAGCAGCCGGTCCAGCTGTACCTCACTATCAACACTACTGTAGACTGTGCTCAAGTCAACTCCAGTCAGCTGGTAGGGTGACGATAACAGATGGTGCTACATGTTGCTGAACACAAAGGAAGTCCTCACACATGAACACAGTTTAAACTTTATTCCCTTTTGGAGCGCCCCCAAAAACAGACTGCATCTTTAACAGTTATTAACAATCAATGAACAATTATATGATTCTATAACACATGTATAAGTACGTATAAGCTGTATTTTGTGGCTGCAAGTTTTATTGTTGAAAACATTTTAACATTTTATTAATCTCTCCAGAGGTTTTCAAACATTCTCTGTCCAAGGCATACTAAATGACACATCTCAAAGAACAGCTGTAATCATATCTGTGCTAAACTAAGACATCTGGCTTGATATATCAAAAAAAAAGCACTGACCCATATTAACTCAGTCATACCACTCACACCACAAACATGTATACTTGGAGACCTCCATAGCTTTAATGATGTTTCCTTAAAGCTGGGGTTGGTAGTCAGATTTAGATCCACTTTTTGTTGTACTGGTTAAAATGATCTTTATGTCCCGATGGTAATCAATACATAATGTGTTCTTTAAAAAGAGAAAACAACGGAGTATTGAGGAAATGCTACATTCAAATTCATGCTAGTTTTCCGTCCCTAGCTTTAAAGAACAAAAAAAAAATTCTGTCTGTATGATCACAAAAAAAGTCATCATGGCTAACTGGATTGAATCTAATGCACCATCCTATAAGAAAGGATCACCGAAGCAATGGAAATAACCAAGTTAGAGAAGGTAGCTTTCAGGCTGCAAAATAACAAGCAGGAATACACAGAAACATGGGAGTCAAAATTATGCAATATCACTATAGCAATTATAGTATGTGTGTATATATAGGTATGTACATATGTATATATGTGTGTGTGTATATATGCATGTGAATGTATGCCATGATCAGTCAGGTCCTTCTTGGCGTTTGCAATGTGTCTTGACTTTTGTCTGACAAATGTCACTCTTTTTCTTTGTCTGTTTATTTTAATACAACTGTTGGTTTTGCCTTCCTGGTTTACGGTCAGATGAAATCTGTTTGTTTACAAATGTTTGATGATATGTTGAGTAGCTGACTCTCCCTTCTGTTTAATATCTTTTTAGTCTTCCATTTATGGAGATCGGGGTGGGATCGGGGTGGGCAGGAACTGGTTTGGTGGTTGATGGAGGCGGGAGGGGCTTTGCTTTTCTATTTTTGTTTCTTGTTTGTTTTTGTTCTATTACAAATACATATATATAATAAAACAATATATATACAGTTGTGCTCATAAATGTACATACCCTGGCATAATTTATGGTTTCTTGGGTAGTTTCTGTTGTTCTTATGATATAAAAAGAGTATACACAGTTGCTTGACAATAAATAGCTTCACCCATCCACTAACCATGAGTGAAAAAAAAGTTTTTCTCTTATCTTTCATATTCTCTGAAAAAACGCCAAAAAAAATAACAAATTCTGCCAGGGTATGTAAACTTATGAGCACAACTGTATATACATCTGTGCTAAACTTGGTTTACTTTCACAGTTTCTAAGAGTATTATTTAACTCAGGGGTGTCAAACATACGGCCCGCGGGCCAAATCCGGCCCGCCAGAGGTTCCAATCCGGCCCGCGGGATGACTTTGCAAAGTGAGAAGTCATTAACTGCAATTTTTCAATAAAAGTACCTACTATTTCAAATTTGTCCTACAATCAGACAGCTGACAGCGGGCACCTGAACGGCACTAAGAAACTTTTTTTTTTCCAAAGTGAGGAAAAAGAATATTTGCAGTTTGCATAATCGGCAGAAATTCAGACTTTTTGGACCCCTGCATACAACACTGTCCAGCAAGCAAACTGTTCATGCTGGAGCTGGGGGGGTCCAAAATAGTCAACTTTACCTTGTTCATTATTATAATCTATCTTTTCTTTTACTGTAAACATTACACTCTGTGTGTCAGGTGAATGGGAAACCTGTGTGTTTGGTGTGTTTGCAGAGGTTTCAGGGGTCAAAGAATATCATATTCGGGCCCCACTATGAGACTCATCATGGCGAAAAATACAACAGCTGTTTTTGTAGAAAGATAGTTCATTAAATGTGAACATTTTCAGAATGTACTTTTTTGCACTAAAACAAAGGGAAAAATTCAGAGTTGTCCTTCTCTATAGGTTATTATGTTATGATTTTACTGGTCCGGCCCACTTCAGATCAACTTGGGCTGTATGTGGCCCCTGAACTGAAATGAGTTTGACAGCCCTGATTTAACTGTTCAGATTTAGCTTCTGTGTTGTGGAACAAGTCTGTAAAGTACTGATGTCAGTGTTTCACTGAGGAGATTTTCACACTTCTTCAAATGACAGCAAGTGTCTTCCAGGTTCAGGCTGTTTATTTGTTGTCTACTGAATAACCTTAATGTTAACTTCCATTCTTTTGAACAGTATTCACGGATAAACTGTTATCTATGTCAACATCTTTGTTAACAGTTGGGAGTTAAAGTTGTGATGACATGTTCCCATGCTACATGTCTCTATGCTGCTGAAAACTCAACATGGAAACTTTTGCAGTTAAAGGTAAATGTTTCCACTTCATCCACATCCTCGCTCTCCACACTGAGTCCTCTGGTTACACTGCATCTGGAACAAAACAACAACAACTAATGTTATAGTTGGAACTGTGACTGTAGATCTGAACTCAGTCTGTTGTCTTCAGTGCAGGAGGCTCTCACCTCTCTGGACTTCACACCAGGTCTTCCTGGTCCTCTGTGTCTTCTGTCTGTGCTGCAGGGACGGCTGAGACGTTCACATACTCAGAACCAGAGTCCAGCTGATGACAGATGATCAGGTTTTAGTTCAAAATAGTTCAATAATAACTTAAAGCATTTTCTATTTTGATGGGGTTTTTTTCCTAAAAAACCTTCTGTGTATATTTTCTACATTAAATCATGACATATCTTTAATCTTTCAACACCTCTGTAGAAAGGTTTAGTCAGTCAGGCCTCTCTCTCTCTCTCTCTCTCTCTCTCTCTCTCTCTCTCTCTCTCTCTCTCACCTGTATCATCTCCACACGTTCATTTGGTTCACAGGTGGAGCTCAGAGTTTTCTTCTTCCTGGATTAAATCCAAAGACAAAAAAAATCCAAATTTAACAATGAAGAGCACAAATTAAGAACTTGAATCTGAGATGATTGATCTGATGGATTGTCATGGTATTACCTGCTCCACAGAGTAAAGAGAAGCAGAGGAATCAGCATCACGACAGACAGAGTCAACCTGATGATGTTCATTATTACTGTTGATTTATCTAGAATTAAAGAGAGACATGTGAGACACTTCACTGGTAGGATTAGATAAATCACTTTGACATTTAAGGATAATCTTGGAAACGTGAATGAAATCATAGTCATGAAATAATTTCATGTAAAGTCAATGTAAAGAGGCGAAAGACTCGAGTAGTGGTCTGGCAGCAAATTGGGTGAAGCGAATGCACGAATGAAGCAAACAACTTGTGAAAGTTGAAATATCTGAACTCCAGCTAATCTATCGATAACCAATCAGTGTGCAGATCCCCCGGTGACATCAGTGACGTATGGACCAGCGGAGATTCACTCATCTGGAATATATGGGACACTTTGATTCTATCTCTGTGCAGCTTCCCCAAACTCTGTGACTCTACCTGCTTTTATGGGATCAGGAATAAACAGGAGCTCGCTGTGAGGACAGAGAGTGAGGAGGATTATCTGCTGAGTTAGGAAAACTTTGTGTGTCACTTGTAGTAGGAAGTTAGCTCTGCCCCCGTTACCATAACCAGCATCCCAAGTCAATATCCACGAGCTCAACCTTGTTTGATCACAACAGACCTAGGGGCCTGATCTACTAAGATCCCAAATAAAGCGCTCTAATTTACCCATCTACTCTACTCCAAAACGCAATCAGTGTTTTGATGGAGTTTAGAGAGCAATTTGATGAGGCTAAGTCTCCCACTCTTGCTCTAGCTACTGAATTGGGAAGTTAATCACAGTTTTGAAACAACCAGGGCCAGAAAAGTTAGGCGTCACTTGGATGAAGACAGTCGCCTCACTGACGCAGAGAGCAACTTTCGGGTGAACGTTTTCAATGCCTGATATCATCATCCAGCAACTGTCCCAAAGAGTCACCAGCTTAAATGGAACTGTGAACATGTTTGAGGCAATTCACCCCAGCACACTGCTGCAAGCACGAGATGAGGAGTTACACCGAGCTGCCTGGCGCAGCTCAGTGAGCGCTCATTCTCCAAGTTAAAACTAACTAAGAACCCCTTGATGAGCACGATGGGACAGGAGAGACTGAGTGGACATGTCATGTTGTACATTGAGAATGACTGATCAAAGAAAATGGACATACAGCGCATCGTGGACAAGTCCGTGGAGCTTAAGGCTCGTCCAAACAGTGGTGAGTAGGCCGAGTACTTCATATTGATTTTTTGTTTCTATGTGAAGATGTGGGTCACTCTGCCAATTTGACTAAACTTTATATCTGTTGATACAGTGACCTACCGTGCTCTCATTACATGAAAAAGTTAAAGTGGGTGTCAGAATGATGCGGTCTCTATCCGTGGTGCTGAACTGCTTTGAGTTTGTGTTGTTTTATTATTGTTTTTCTTTTGTTCTCTTGATTTAATTGAATAAAAAATGTAGTAATGCTTGTAAGCCACGCTGTTATGGGCATGTTGTAAAGTTATGATGAGCTTTCAAACGTGCTAAATATAGACGCAAAAACACCGAGCGCTATCTGCTTCAGGTTTGATAAATCACATTGCGTGTGTTAAATGATTACATTTGCATCTCCTCCTCCAAGTATTTTGCGCGTCCTGATGATCTACATGTATTCTGCATATTCATGAAGGTAAACACGCGAAATTAAGCGAGTCATTCGCGTGAATAGAGCGAGTAAACACAAAACTTTCTCGCGTTCATTCAGTCATTTGTTCAGAGTCTGACATGATGGAGGCTCCTCCCTGAAGTTTTCCTTCACTGTCCTTCAGTTACAAGTTCTTTATCAACATGTTAATCTGATCTGATGCAGAAAAAAACACAACACAGGTGTAAATAAATTATTAGCTTACCTGCCACAACAATCAGAAGAAAGGTGGAGTTCTGACGTCCTATTCCATTATGGGCTTCACAGGAATAATTCCCACTGTGTTCAGCTCTGAAGTCAGTGATGATGAAGACCGGTCCTACAGCTTTTGGTGAGTCTTCATTCTCCTTGTACCAGGTGTAGTTAGCTGCTGGGTTAGCATCACTGCTGCAGGTCAGAGTCACTGAACTTCCCTCCACTATCTCAGCAGAGGGACTCCCTGACACAGAGGGAAGCTGTGGAGCATCTGGAGGAGACATGGGGGGAGAACCTGTTGTGGACCTTTTATAAATTTACAATGTCAAAATAATCTAGTAAGTGCCCTTATCTATGAAATATGGATCAAGTTAAGCAGTTTGTAGGAAACACATGGTGATAAAAAAACTGATGTTGGGCTTTGTTTCTTGGCACAAAAACTGATTCAAAAACTACAAAAGCACCAATGAACCCACTAACACTTCTCTTTCAATGTATTGCTGTCCCAAGAGAAACACTTATTTTAATACATGCATTAATTATACCCGTAGAAACAATTTTACTGCACAGCAAAATAAAAAAACAGGTATCTATCCACAGGAGAGAGAATGTGTAAAGTTTTGTTTTACTTGTATGTTTTATTATCTGTTTATTTTCATAACTTGATAACTGCATACTCTTTTTGTGAGCTGTTGTTGAAAGTGAATTTATCCTGCAGGGTCAGTAAAGCTTATCTTTAAACCTCCTCATTCAGACATGTAGGCGGTTTGTTTTTACTCACATTTGACATCAATAAAGACGGGTTCAGATGTTCTCTTTCCGAGCTCGTTCTCAGATGTACAGCGATACTCTCCAGAGTCAGAGGGCTGGATGGAAGTGAAGACAAGTTGTGGTTCTTCTCTGGGCAGTGTTTGGTTCCTCTTGAGCCAGGTGTAGTTAGCTTCTCTGTTAGCATCACTGCTACATTTCAGAGTGACTGAACTGCCATTTGTTATTTCACCAGGAGGACTTACCGACACAGAGGGAGCCTTCAGAGCATCTAAAGTAGGAAGGTGGAGAAACATATATAAGACCCAGATGCCCTTAATGCTGTGATGCAAAGAAAACAGTTGTCAGAAAGCAGAGCAAACTCACACACTGAGGGAGAGACAGACTTCTCAAGTCTTCTCAGAGCACAAGAGATGGAGTCTTCTGGGTAAAACCGGTCCTCATGAGAGGACTTTTCTTCATTCTGGATTTCCTTTCCATTCTTAAACCAGATGTATGACATGTCACCAGCAGGAGAGCAGCTGGTGTGACATCTCAGCACTGCTTCAGTGTAATCCTGGTGGACTGTTACTGAGGTTACCTGCACCTGCAGAGCTGGACACATGAGGAACAACACAACATATCAACAGATGACTGTGACAGTGCTTACATTGTAATCTTTGTAGTTAGAGCGTCTTAGTTCAAGACTTCAGTGACTTCAACAAACACAAACAAAAGTTTGAATCATAGAATCAAAGAATTTGTCATGAGTGAAGTGTATTCAGCTTAATAATCAAACTGAGGGAAAGGAGCCTTAATAGAAGGTGGTAAAAGCTTGTGTGGTGCTGCTGTACCAGGTGTGTTCTTCATTACCTGTGACAGTCAGAGTTGTACCAGGGAAACTGTTCCCCCAATCAGAGACCGGTGTTTTGAACTTAAAGCGATACTCTGCTGAATCACTGTCTCTGAGGTCAGAGATTCTCAGAGTGGAGTGTGCTCTCCAAATGTCAGAGACCTGAACACGACCTGCATACTGTGAGTCTTCTTTTAGGTCCTCAGGCTGTGTTGGATTCTTCCAGTGATGACTACGTGCAGGACTGAACCAAAAGACTGTCTCAGGAACCCAATAAGAGGAGTATGTGCATGAAATCTCCACGGATGAGCCTTTTAGGGCACAGATCCTCCTCTTGTCATACATCATCCTTTTGCAGGATCCACGATGGACACCTAAAATAATAAAGTCTTTTTGATTTTGTGTTGGAAAAATGAATTACCTTCACATGTAGACCTGCTAAATGATGTTTAATGTACATGTTTTAAATTCATGCTCAACCTTGTATTGTTAAAGCAACGAGGGCAGCTAAGAGGAAACAGTCACTGGCTGTTAGCAGTCAAACAGTCAAGAGCTTCTTAGTTGTGTTTTATAAAAACAACACATCTCATATTCTCACAGGACATTAACTATAACTCTCCACTAAAACTCTCAGAGATTATTGAGCCACCAGCAGCTGCTGAATTGTGAGCAGTCAAAGTAAACAGTCCGGTTCCAGGCACCAGCAGATGGTGATGTTAAACTCACACACTGAAGGAGAAGGGGAATCCTCATGTCCTTTCAGAGCACAGGTGAAGCTGTCTTCATAATCAAAGGATCCTGAAACCGAAGACGTTTCTGTCTGAATCTTCTCTCCGCTCTTGAACCAGATGTAGGACAGCTGACCAGCTGGACTGCAGCTGCTGTGACACTTCAGCTCTGCAGTGCCAGCATTCGAGTCAACTTTGGTCACCTGCACCTGTAGAGCTGGATATTTGAGCCAGAATCACAAAAAGTCTTTAACATTAACAGTAAAAAGATATTCTGGTGACTGCAAAAGAACAACACTGTTTAGTTTCATGTCTGATGTCTACGCCTAATGTCTGCTAACTCTTTGATATCCACCCTCTTATCTTATCTGAGATCTGGCCATCAAACCTAAGGCTCAAATCTGCAGTCTTATTCAGGCAACAGTCTGTGGGATGAGCTGTCTGGTAATCTTTCTATTTAACTACAGGGCAGGCTAAATAGAAAAAGCTAGCTAGCTAGCTGTTGGTTGCAACATGAAAACCCTTTTGAGTGCTTTATAGAAAACTCTGTTCAACCAAACGACAAGACTAAACGGCTTCTGTGGTTATCAGTTCATGTTTGTCAGTACCTGTGACAGTCAGAGTTGTAGAAGGTAAAACGCTGCTCCATTCAACACTCTTTGTTTTAAATGTGAAGTGATATTGGGCTGAATCGGTCCGTCTCAGGTCAGTGATCCTCAGAGTGGAGCGTCCTCTCTCTGTTTCAATAACTTGAATGCGAGCTCCAAACTGAGTGTCTTCTTTCAGGTCCTCAGGTCTTGCGGGGAACTTCCACTGTTGACTACGTTCAGGACTGAACCAGAACTTTGATGTAATGGCTGCAGAGCTGCTGTAAGTACAAGAAATGTCCACCGATGAGCCTTCGAATGCACAGATTCTTCTGTCAGTGTACGTCACTCTGTTGCAGTTTTCCCCTTCAACACCTGGAAGATAAAACCTTTGTCAACAGACTGTCAGAGACATACTTATTAAGCTGTGATGCATAGCGGGTTGAATTGATCCTGTGCAGCTTAATGAAAAACAGTTTGATAGGTTTATGTTTTATGGAATTGGTAAGTGGGGCAATCCTTGATTGGAACCCCACAGTCATTTGATAGAGCTATCGGTCCAATTAGTTACCAAATGGCGCTTTGTCAGTGGAGGACTGTGACGTAAACTCACACACTGCAGGAGAAGGAGAGCCCTCATGTCCTCTAAGAGCACAGGCGAAGCTGTCTGCAGGATAAACGACTCCTGAAAATGAGGATGTTTCTGTCGAAGTGGTCCGACCATTCCTGTACCAGATGTAGGAGAGATGAGCAGGTACATGACAGCTGCTGTGACACTTGAGCTCTGCCCAGCTTTGACCCTGGTAGTCTGTTGAGTTAATCACTGTCACCTGTAGATCTGTAAAGAATAAGCATAGGTATAACTTCTATTCAGACACACATGTAAATACACAAAAGCAGCATTCAACACATCCGTATGTGATATTTTATGACTTGGGAATGTATTGCCCTGTATGGGTATTCACTTCCTTGAGCTTCTTAAATTTTGCAAAGTTACAATCAGATATGGAATTTAACAGCTTAGATCTTCATAAGGACACTCAGTTAAAGATCTTACCTGTGACAGACAAAGAAACTCCAGGTGACCCAGTCAAGCTCTGATCCGGTTTGTTTGTTCTCAGTGTGAACTTGTACTCAGCTGAGTCGCTCTCTCTCAGGTCTTTGATTCTCAGAGTGCAGCCTTTCACATAAAATTGATACTCCACACGACCTGTGTAGTCTGAGTCTGATCTCAGGTCCACAGGGTCATTTCCATTCATTTCTCTGAACCAGGAAGCAACAACCACATCACGCTCATTCCATCTGGGTGGATATGTGTAGGTGCAGGGTATGTCCACTGTTGATCCTTTAAGGGCACAGATCTGAGTAGAAGAGTAAGTCACTCCTGAGCCATGCTGACCGTGTACCACTGTAACAGAAAGCAGATTAGAAACTATAATCATGACCGTGACTGTTCATTGTGATTGTTTATGGAGGCTGATGTAAATCATGATAAGAGAAAAGAACTCAGGCCCATCCTGTCTTAGAAACATGCTGGAAACCTAGACCATGCATGTGGTACTTCTCAATCCGGAAGCATCGACCAACTTCTAGGGACATCCTGTGTTTGTTGCATGCAGATATCTATTAACAGACAAGAGTTAGAACTAAACTGTGGTTAGATGACAGCTGATGGGTGCAGAGAGGCTCTCTGCTCAATTTGTTTGCATATCAACAACTTTAAATCTTAATCACACTTTAGAGTTACTATAGATCTTCCCAGGAGTTCTTGAGGTTCTTCTGGATCGTTGCTAAAGATGGCCTGTTGGGCGTGCCTGACTTCAGCTTCTACAAATATAAATATCAGTCTTACCTTTAGTATCATTACTGTAAATGTTAATGCATCTTACAGCTGCTCAACCTTAGCTGATATTATCAACTTTATCACTCCTTCCTGTTTTAAAAGCATGATAGTGGTTGATGTTTCTAACAGGCTGATCAGTGGATTGTCATACTTCCTGTTCCTGCTTATACCACTCATACTTTCACTTACTGTTTTGCCATTGTAGCCATGAATGTGTTGTATCTATTGTTGTAGTTTCTTTTGTTGTTCCTCTATTTTCGTGTCTCTATTCGTCTCTCTTCCTGTAAGCTCGACACAGCTGCAGCAGGTGAGTGTTAAACATGCGTCTGGTTCTGCTCGAGGTTTCTGTCTGTTAAACAAAGTTTAAATAAAACGCACATAACCTATTTTTTGTCTATAAAAAAGGCTTATCTGAGGACTTTTATCAGCTATAAAACTTGTTCTAAAGATGCATTGATCCAGCTTACAGAGACTTCAGCAAAAACAAAGGCTTAAAAGACTTCCTCCTCAGAGTTGATTTGAAAATGGAGACGTCGTTACCTGTTATAGAAAGAAGGAAGATGACTAATCCACTCTTAGTTGCTGATGAACTCATCGCTTCTCCTTTCACCTCTGGGTGGGTTCAAAAGCTATTAACATAAAAGAATATTGATAAAAATCCACAAGATATATCGCATCAGATGCTGCCAGTTGTTGTCTTGACTTGTCACGCTCGTTTATGGCCAGGCGTGGGAACAAGAGACAGAGACAGGCTGTTAAAATACACCCCACTTCCTTCCTGTACACAGTTTTGAGCTTCATTTTGAACCACATGCAAAAGCAAGTTCGAAAGATGACTTTAGTATCCTCATGTGGCCTGCTGTCACTGAACCCCATCATACAAAACCCACCACATCAACAATACTATTTAATATTATTATCTTACTTACAACCATAACATAATGATCTATGATATATCACATTCACAATGTCTGCAAAACTACTCAAGATGCAAGACTCGTCTTACTCATGTTACTATTTTAGCTTTTATATTTCTTTAATATTTGCTCCTTTCTGAAATTCTAATACAAGGAGAGTTTAAGCTGTATTCAAAAGAATGCATTACTTTGTAGACTCAGATGCACATTTCTGAGGTTGTATTAATACTTTTCACATCAGCTAGCAGGACTGCAGTTGTGGTCACCCTCTTCCTGTTTGTCCCCTGGTGTGACTTCAGTGGAAACCTGCTGCAGTCAGTCTCTTACTGTGTTCTCTCTGTAATGTCTATTAACAGAGACTGATCTCATAGTACGTACACTACCCTGCAGCCTTACATGTAAATGAGGCATTCCAACTTAATTGTATATACAGAGAAGTGAGCATGGTAACATATAAATAACTATAGTAGTCACATGAAAAAAGGAAGTGAGAGCAAAATAAATAGTACTAGTTTTAACGAGGAAGAGTGGGGGTTTCAGCGAATAAATGCACTTGACAGGACCTTTGAAATGCTTTTATCACTGAAATATGACTCTTAACTTACACTTAGTGGCAGTGTATGGAATTACAACTAGATCATTAAATAACTACCCCCCCACATTTAAAAATACATCTAACTTTGCCCTCCAGCTTGGACCAGGGGTTTGATGCACACTCAAGCTTTGGATACAGTGTAGTCTTCAAGTTGTCTCTTACACACTGACCAAATGTTAAGTTGACTGGATAAAACCTCTAAGAGGAGATTGTTAAAATATGAACCCTGTAAATTGGCAAAAATAGGCTCTAAGTTAAAATTCAGACCATATTGGCGGACCTCCAGTTGAGCTCAGTGTTACATTTCTGGAGGTGTTTACATGATATCTATCTATCTATCTATCTATCTATCTATCTATCTATCTATCTATCTATCTATCTATCTATCTATCTATCTATCTATCTATCTATCTATCTATCTATCTATCTATCTATCTATCTGTCTAAACATCCATCCATCCATCCATCCATCCATCTAGCAAGCTATTCTACCGGGTTACCGTATTTGACCCAGAAGTCGACCCTCAAAGACGCAAGCGACCACTTCACTTTGCAAAGCATGCTGGATACATAACGAGATGGACCGGTTCAGTCGCTTCACTTTTTGACACTTTTCTCTCTCGTTCGGTCATAATCATGTAATTAATGAAAACAGTTTTATACTATTAAGTAAATAATGTTGCTGTTCCTGGCGAGAAGGTTCCTGGTTTGAGTCCGCAGTCAGGCAGGTGCCTTGTATGTTCTCCTCATGCATGCATGGGTTCTCTCCAGGTACTCCAGCTTCCTCTCACAGTCCAAAAACATGCTCTCCAGGTTAATTGGTCTCTCTGAATTACCAGTAGGTATGAGTGTGTGCGTGAATGGTTGTCTGTCTCTCCATGTTTGCCCTGTGATAGGTTGGTGACCTGTCTAGGGTGTACCCTGCCTTCTGCCTGAAGTCAGCCGGGATTGGCTCCAGCCACCCGTGACCCCTGACGGGATAAGCAGTCAAGATAATGGATGGATGGAAGTGGAAAAAAAACCTTGAGGAGTGTTTGTTTGATTGAAAAGACTCCTCAGTTAAAGATAACTAGTGACCAGGGGAGGGGGATGGAGTAAGTCTCTACAAACTGATCACAAGCAGCCGGTCCAGCTGTACCTCACTATCAACACTACTGTAGACTGTGCTCAAGTCAACTCCAGTCAGCTGGTAGGGTGACGATAACAGATGGTGCTACATGTTGCTGAACACAAAGGAAGTCCTCACACATGAACACAGTTTAAACTTTATTCCCTTTTGGAGCGCCCCCAAAAACAGACTGCATCTTTAACAGTTATTAACAATCAATGAACAATTATATGATTCTATAACACATGTATAAGAACGTATAAGCTGTATTTTGTTGCTGTAAGTTTTCTTTTTGAAAACATTTTAACATTTTATTAAACTCTCCAGAGGTTTTCAAACATTCTCTGTCCAAGGCATACTAAATGACACATCTCAAAGAACAGCTGTAATCATATCTGTGCTAAACTAAGACATCTGGCTTGATTTAACAAAAAAAAGCACTGACCCATATTAACTCAGTCATACCACTCACACCACAAACATGTATACTTGGAGACCTCCATAGCTTTAATGATGTTTCCTGAAAGCTGGGGTTGGTAGTCAGATTTAGATCCACTTTTTGTCATACTGGTTAAAATGATCTTTATGTCCCGATGGTAATCAATACATAATGTGTTCTTTAAAAAGAGTATTGAGGAAATGCTACATTCAAATTCATGCTAGTTTTCCGTCCCTAGCTTTAAAGAACAAAAAAATGTTTCTGTCTGTATGATCACAAAAAAAGTCATCATGGCTAACTGGATTGAATCTAATGCACCATCCTATAAGAAAGGATCACCGAAGCAATGGAAATAACCAAGTTAGAGAAGGTAGCTTTCAGGCTGCAAAATAACAAGCAGGAATACACAGAAACATGGGAGTCAAAATTATGCAATATCACTATAGCAATTATAGTATGTGTGTATATATAGGTATGTACATATATATATGTGTGTGTGTGTGTATATATGCATGTGTATGTATGCCATGATCACTCAGGTCCTTCTTGGCGTTTGCAATGTGTCTTGACTTTTGTCTGACAAATGTCACTCTTTTTCTTTGTCTGTTTATTTTAATACAACTCTTGGTTTTGCCTTCCTGGTTTACGGTCAGATGAAATCTGTTTGTTTACAAATGTTGGATGATATGTTGAGTAGCTGACTCTCCCTTCTGTTTAATATCTTTTTAGTCTTCCATTTATGGAGATCGGAGTTGGGATCGGGGTGGGCAGGAACTGGTTTGGTGGTTGATGGAGGCGGGAGGGGCTTTGCTTTTCTACTTTTGTTTCTTGTTTGTTTTTGTTCTATTACAAATACATATATATAATAAAACAATATATATATACAGTTGTGCTCATAAATGTACATACCCTTGCAGAATTTATGATTTCTTGGGTAGTTTCTGTTGTTCTTATGATATAAAAAGAGTAAACACAGTTGCTTGACAATAAATAGCTTCACCCATCCACTAACCATGAGTGAAAGAAAAGTTTTTCTCTTATCTTTCATATTCTCTGAAAAAATGCCCCCCAAAAAAACAATTTCTGCCAGGGTATGTAAACTTATGAGCACAACTGTATATACATCTGTGCTAAACTTGGTTTACTTTCACAGTTTCTAAGAGTATTATTTAACTCAGGGGTGTCAAACATACGGCCCGCGGGCCAAATCCGGCCCGCCAGAGGTTCCAATCCGGCCCGCGGGATGACTTTGCAAAGTGAGAAGTCATTAACTGCAATTTTTCAATAAAAGTACCTACTATTTCAAATTTGTCCTACAATCAGACAGCTGACAGAGGGCACCTGAACGGCACTAAGAAACTTTTTTTTTTCCAAAGTGAGGAAAAAGAATATTTGCAGTTTGCATAATCGGCAGAAATTCAGACTTTTTGGACCCCTGCATACAACACTGTCCAGCAAGCAAACTGTTCATGCTGGAGCTGGGGGGTCCAAAATAATCAACTTTACCTTGTTCATTATTATAATCTATCTTTGCTTTTACTGTAAACATTACACTCTGTGTGTCAGGTGAATGGGAAACCTGTGTGTTTGGTGAGTTTGCAACAGGTTTCAGGGGTCAAAGAATATCATATTCGGGCCCCACTATGAGACTCATCATGGCGAAAAATACAACAGCTGTTTTTGTAGAAAGATAGTTCATTAAATGTGAACATTTTCAGAATGTGCTTTTTTGCACTAAAACAAAGGGTAAAATTCGGAGTTGTCCTTCTCTATAGGTTATTATGTTATGATTTTACTGGTCCGGCCCACTTCAGATCAACTTGGGCTGTATGTGGCCCCTGAACTGAAATGAGTTTGACAGCCCTGATTTATCTGTTCAGATTTAGCTTCTGTGTTGTGGAACAAGTCTGTAAAGTACTGATGTCAGTGTTTCACTGAGGAGATTTTCACACTTCTTCAAATGACAGAAAGTGTCTTCCAGGTTCAGGCTGTTTTTTTGTTGTCTACTGAATAACCTTAATGTTAACTTCCGTTCATTTGAACAGTATTCGCGGATAAACTGTTATCTATGTCAACATCTTTGTTAACAGTTGGGAGTTAAAGTTGTGATGACATGTTCCCACGCTACATGTCTCTGTGCTGCTGAAAACTCAACATGGAAACTTTTGCAGTTAAAGGTGAATGTTTCCACTTCATCCACATCCTCGCTCTCCACACAGAGTCCTCTGGTTACACTGCATCTGGAACAAAACAACAACAACTAATGTTATAGTTGGAACTGTGACTGTAGATCTGAACTCAGTCTGTTGTCTTCAGTGCAGGAGGCTCTCACCTCTCTGGACTTCACACCAGGTCTTCCTGGTCCTCTGCGTCTTCTGTCTGTGCGGCAGGGACGGCTGAGACGTTCACATACTCAGAACCAGAGTCCAGCTGATGACAGATGATCAGGTTTTAGTTCAAAATAGTTCAATAATAATTAAAAGCTTTTTGTATTTTGATGGGGGTTTTTTTTCCTAAAAAACCTTCTGTGTACTTGTTACATTTTCTACATTAAATCATGACATATCTTTAATCTTTCAACACCTCTGTAGAAAGGTTTAGTCAGTCAGGCCTCACTCTCTCTCTCTCTCTCTCTCTCTCTCTCTCTCTCTCTCTCTCTCTCTCTCTCTCACCTGTATCATCTCCACACGTTCATTTGGTTCACAGGTGGAGCTCAGAGTTTTCTTCTTCCTGGATTAAATCCAAAGACAAAAAAAATCCAAATTTAACAATGAAGAGCACAAATTAAGAACTTGAATCTGAGATGATTGATCTGATGGATTGTCATGGTTTTACCTGCTCCACAGAGTCAAGAGAATCAGAGGAATCAGCATCACAACAGACAGAGTCAACCTGATGATGTTTATTATTACTGTTGATTCATCTAGAATTAAAGAGAGACATGTGAGACACTTCACTGGTAGGATTAGATAAATCACATTGACATTTAAGGATAATCTTCGAAATGTGAATGAAATCATTCTCATGAAAGAATTTCATGTAAAGTCAATGTAAAGAGGCAAAAGACTCGAGTAGTGGTCTGGCAGCGCAAATCGTGCAAATTGGGTGAAGCGAATGCCACGATATGCACGAATGAAGCAAACAACTTGTGAAAGTTGAAATATCTGAACCCCAGCTAATCTATCGATAACCAATCAGTGTGCAGATCCCCCGGTGACATCAGTGACGTATGGACCAGCGGAGATTCACTCATCTGGAATATATGGGACACTTTGATTGTATCTCTGTGCAGCTTCCCCAAACTCTGTGACTCTCCCTGTTTTTATGGGATCAGGAATAAACAGGAGCTCACTGTGAGGACAGAGAGTGAGGAGGATTATCTGCTGAGTTAGGAAAACTTTGTCTGTCACTTGAATCCTGCTATTGGTTGTAGTAGGAAGTTAGCTCTGCCCCCTTAAGCATAACCGGCTTCCCAATTCAATATCCCAAGCTCAACCTTGTTTCCCGTCTTGGGCACTCATGGACACGCAATTTTGAAGCGGAATTGAGCGAGTCATTCGACATTAGTCATTCATTCAGAGTCTGACATGATGGAGGCTCCTCCCTGGAGTTTTCCTTCACTGTCCTTCAGTTACAAGTTCTTTATCAACATCTAATCTGATCTGATGCAGAAAAAAATACAAGTGTAAATAAATTATTAGCTTACCTGACACAACAATCAGAAATAAGGTGGAGTTCTGACGTCCTATTCCATTATGGGCTTCACAGTAATAATTCCCACTGTGTTCAGCTCTGGATTCAGTGATGGTGAAGACTGGGCCTGATGCTTTTGGTGAGTCTTCATTCTCCTTGTACCAGGTGTAGTTAGCTGCTGGGTTAGCATCACTGCTGCAGGTTAGATTCACTGAACTTCCCTCCACTATCTCACCAGAGGGACTCACTGACACAGAGGGAAGCTGTGGAGCATCTGGAGGAGACATGGAGAGAGAAACTGTTGTGGACCTTTTATAAATTTACAATGTCAAAATAATCTAGTAAGTGCCCTTATCTATGAAATATGGATCAGGTTAAGCAGTTTGTAGGAAACACATGGTAATAAAAAAACTGATGTTGGGCTTCTTGGCACAAAAACTGATTCAAAAACTACAACAGCACCAATCAACCCACTAACACTTCTCTTTCAATGTATTGCTGTCCGAAGAGAAACACTTGTTTTAATACATGCATTAATTATACCCGTAGAAACAATTTTACTGCACAGCAAAATAAAAAAAAAACAGGTATCTATCCACAGGAGAGAGAATGTGTAAAGTTTTGTTTTACTTTTATGATCTATTATCTGTTTCTTTTCATAACTTGATGACTGCATACTCTTTTTGTGAGCTGTTGTTGAAAGTGAATTTATCCTGCAGGGTCAGTAAAGCTTATCTTTAAACCTCCACATTCAGACATGTAGGCTGTTTGTTTTTACTCACATTTGACATCAATGAAGACGGGTTCAGATGTTCTCTTTCCCAGCTCGTTCTCAGCTGTACAGCGATACTCTCCAGAGTCAGAGGGCTGGATGGAAGTGAAGACAAGCTGTGGTTCTTCACTAGGCAGTGATTGGTTCCTCTTGAGCCAGGTGTAGTTAGCTTCTCTGTTAGCATCACTGCTACATTTCAGAGTGACTGAACTGCCATTCGTTATTCCACCAGGAGGACTTACCGACACAGAGGGAGCCTTCAGAGCATCTAAAGTAGGAAGGTGGAGAAACACATATAAGACCAAGATGCCCTTAATGCTGTGATGCAAAGAAAACAGTTCTCAGAAAGCAGAGCAAACTCACACACTGAGGGAGAGACAGACTTCTCAAGTCCTCTCACAGCACAAGAGATGAAGTCTCCTGGGTAAAACCGGTCCTCATGAGAGGACTTTTCCTCATTTTGGATTTCCTTTCCATTCTTAAACCAGATGTATGATATGTCACCAGCAGGAGGGCAGCTGTGGTGACACCTCAGCACTGCTTCAGTGTAATCCTGGTGGACTGTTACCGAGGTTACCTGCACCTGCATAGCTGGACACATGAAGAACAACACAACACATCAACAGATGACTGTGACAGTGCTTACATTGTAATCTTTATAGTTAGAGCATCTTAGTTCAAGACTTCAGTGACTTCAACAAACACAAACAAAAGTTTGAATCATAGAATCAAAGGATTTGTCATGAGTGAAGTGTATTCAGCTTAATAATCAAAGTGAGGGAAAGGAGCCTTAATAGAAGGTGGTAAAAGCTTGTGTGGTGCTGCTGTACCAGGTGTGTTCTTCAGTACCTGTGACAGTCAGAGTTGTACCAGGGAAACTGTTCCCCCAATTAGAGTGTGGTCCTTTGAATTTAAAGCGATACTCTGCTGAATCGCTCTCTCTCAGGTCAGAGATTCTCAGAGTGGAGTGTGCTCTCGAAATGCCAGAGACCTGAACACGACCTGCATACTGGGAGTCTGCTTTTAGGTCCTGAGGCTGTGTTGGATTCTGCCAGTGATGACTACGTGCAGGACTGAACCAAAAGACTGAATTAGGAGCCCAATAAGAGAAGTATGTGCATGAAATGTTGACTGATGAGCCTTTTAGGGCACAGATCCTCCTCTTGTCGTACGTCACCCTGTTGCAGGATCTACCATCGACACCTAAAATAATAAAGAAATTCTTTTTGATTTTGTGTTGGCAAAATAAATTACCTTCACATGTAGACCTAATATATGTTTGTTAATGCACATATTTTAAATTCATGCTCAAGCTAGTATTGTTAAAGCAACAAGGGAAGCTAAGAGGAAACGGTCACTGGCTGTTAGCAGTCAGACAGTCAAGAGCTTTTTAATCATGATTGTTAAAAACAACACATCTCACATTCTCACAGGACATTAACTAAAACTCTCAGAGATTATTGAGCCACCGGCTGCTACTGAATTGTGAGCAGTCAAAGTAAACAGTCTGGTTCCAGGCACCAGCAGATGGTGATGTTAAACTCACACACTGAAGGAGAAGGGGAATCCTCATGTCCTTTCAGAGCACAGGCGTAGCTGTGTTCCGTATCTAAGGATACTGAAACCGAAGACGTTTCTTTCTGAATCTTCTCTCCGCTCTTGAACCAGATGTAGGACAGCTGACCAGCTGGACTGCAGCTGCTGTGACACTTCAGCTCTGCAGTGACAGCATACAAGTCAATTTTGGTCACCCGCACCTGTAGAGCTGGATATTTGAGCCAGAATCACAAAAAGTCTTTAACATTAACAGTAAAAAGATATTCTGATGACTGTCAAATAACAATACTGTTTAGTTACATGTCTGATGTCTACGCCTAATGTCTGCTAACTCTTTGATATCCACCCTCTTATCTTATCCAAGATCTGGTCATCAAACTTGAGGCTTCAAAACTGCAGTCCACAGACCACAGCGTCTATTTTACATCTTAAATAGGCAACAGTCTGTGGGATGAGCTGTGATATGCAATGTGGTAACTTTCCTATGATGAGAGTACTCTGATCTAAAAGGCACCTCTTTTGATTCAGTCATTTCAGTGTGATGCAATCGTCAGGATCAGCACAAACAGCTTTCTGAACACCAGAACCAAGACAAGATCAGGGTACTAAGACAGCTGGTTCAGTCTGTCACCTATATCTGTGCTTTAGATGAGCTTAGATCTTCATAAGGACACTCAGTTAAAGATCTTACCTGTGACAGACAAAGAAACTCCAGGTGACCCAGTCAAGCTCTGATCCGGTTTGTTTGTTCTCAGTGTGAACTTGTACTCAGCTGAGTCGCTCTCTCTCAGGTCTTTGATTCTCAGAGTGCAGCCGTTCACATAAAAGTGATACTCCACACGACCTGTGTAGTCTGAGTCTGATCTCAGGTCCACAGGGTCATTTCCATTCATTTCTCTGAACCAGGAAGCAGCAACCACATCACACTCATTCCATCTGGGTGGATATGTGTAGGTGCAAGGTATGTCCACTGTTGATCCTTTAGGGGCACAGATGTGAGTAGAAGAGTAAGTCACTCCTGAGCCATGCTGACCGTGTACCACTGTAACAGAAAGCAGATTAGAAACTATAATCATGACCGTGACTATTCATTTTGATTGTTTATGGAGGCTGATGTAAATCATGATAAGAGAAAAGAACTCAGGCCCATCCTGTCTGAAGCCTGATTTATACCTCTGCGTCAAATCGACGGCGTAGCCTACGCCGGGGGTTCAAATTGAAGTGTTATCTGTTTATCACTATGGGACAGGTCTGAAGTATTTACATTGATACGTTTTACAATACAAATAGTTCCAAGGGCAACTAAGAGTGCAAATGGTAGTAAGCATGTGCTTTAGTGATGGGAAGTTCGGCTCTTTTCAGAGAGCCGGCTCTTTTGACTCGGCTGTTGAAAACTCTTTACGTACAGTGTTTGTATGAGAAGCATTATAATTGACAAATTCTGTGCATTTATTCTGTTTCAAAACCATTCTTACCCTAACCCGAGGGTTAGGATTAGGATTAGGATTAGGGAATGATAACAGAAAATAACTCAGGCCCATCCTGTCTTAGAATCATGCTGGAAACCTAGACCATGCATGTGGTACTTCTCAATCCGGAAGCATCTACCAACTTCTAGGGACATCCTGTGTTGGTTGCATGCAGATATCTATTAATAGACAAGCGTTAGAACTAAACTGTGGTTAGATGACTGCCGATGGGTGCAGAGAGGCTCTCTCCTCAATATGTTTGCATATCAACAACTTTAAATCTTAATGTCACTTTAGAGTTACTATAGATCTTCCCAGGAGTTCTTGAGGTTCTTCTGGATCATTGCTAAAGATGGCCTGTTCGGCGTGCCTGACTTCAGCTGCTACAAATATAAATATCAGTCTTACCTTTAGTATCATTGCTGTAATAGTTAATGCATCTTAGAGCTGCTCAACCTTAGCTGATATTATCAACGTTATCATTCCTCCCTGTTTTAACAGCATGATAGTGGTTGATGTTTCTAACAGGCTGATCAGTGGATTGTCATACTTCCTGTTCCTGCTTATACCACTCATACTTTTGACTTTTACTATGTTGCCATTGTAGCCATGAATGAGTTGTATCTGTTGTTGTAGTTTCTTTTGTTGTTCCTCTATTTTCATGTCTCTATTCGTCTCTCTTCCTGTAAGCTCGACACAGCTGCAGCAGGTGAGTGTTAAACATGCGTCTGGTTCTGCTCGAGGTTTCTGTCTGTTAAATATAGTTTCTCCTCTCTGTTGTTCGTTGCTAAATGTTGCAAAGTTCCTTTACCATGATGAATTAATATTGGGTCTCTGTGAATAATATAACAAAGAGTACAGTCTTGACCTGCTCTTATTGTATAGTGGCTTGAGATAAAACTTGTTATAAACTGCTGCCATAAAAAACACAGAACCTATTTTTTGTCTATAAAAAGGCTTATCTGAGGACTTTTATCAGCTATAAAACTTGTTCTAAAGATGCATTGATTCAGCTTACAGAGACTTCAGCAAAGACAAAGGCTTGAAAGACTTCGTCTTCAGATTTGATATGAAAATGGAGACGTAGTTACCTGTTATAGAGAGAAGGAAGATGACTAATCCACTCTTAGTTGCTGATGAACTCATCGCTTCTCCTTTCACCTCTGGGTGGGTTCAAAAGCTATTAAGATAAAAGAAGATAAATCAAATTCACAAGATATATCGCATCAGATGCCTCCAGTTGTTGCCTTGACTTGTCACGCTCGTTGATGGCCAGGTGTGTGAACAGGAGACAGAGACGGGCTGTTAAAATACACCCAACTTCCTTCCTCTTCACAGTTTTGATCGTCTTTGTGAAGCACACAGCAAAAGCATGTGACAAAGATGACTTCAGTATCCTCATGTGGCCTGCTGTCACTGAACTTCATACAAAACCCACCACTTCAACAATACTATTTAATATTATTATCTTACTTACAACCATAACATAATGATCTATGATATATCACATTCACAATGTCTGCAAAACTACTCAAAATGCAAGACTCGTCTTACTCATGTTACTATTTTAGGTTTTATATTTCTTTAATATTCGCTTCTTTGTAATACAAGGAGAGTTTAAGCTGAATTCAAAAGAATGCATTACTTTGTAGACTCAGATACACATTTCTGAGGTTGTATTAATACTTTTCACATCAGCTAGCAGGGCTGCAGTTGTGGTCACCCTCTTCCTGTTTGTCCCCTGGTGTGACAGTAAAAACCTCCCTACAGTCAGTCTCTTCCTGTGTTCACTCTGTAATGGGTATTAACAAAAAGTGATCTTCTAGTACGTACACTAACCTGCAGTCTTACATGTAAATTAGGCATTTGAACCTGATTGTATATAAAAAGGAGAAGAGTATGGTAACATATAAATAACTATAGTAGGCACATGAAAAGAGGAAGTGAGAGCAGCTGAAAGTCTAAAATAAATAGTGCTAGTTTTAAAGAGGAAGGGTGGGGGGTGCAGCGAAAAAAATAAATGCATTCGACAGGATCTTTGAAATGCTTTTATCACTGAATTATGACTCTAAACTAATGCTTAGTGGCATTGTATGTAATTACAACTAAATCATTAAATAACTACCCCCCCACTCCAAAAAAATAAATAAAAAAAAGATAAATATAATAAATAAATACATCTAACTTTGCCCTCCAGATGTGACCAGGGGTTTTGATGCACACTCAAGCTTTTAATACATTGTAGTCTTCAAGTTGTGTCTTACACACTGACCAAATGTTTAGTTGACTTGACAAAACCCCTAGGAGGAGTTTGTTGAAATATGAACCCTGTAATTCGCCAAAATAGGACTTAATTAAAAATTCACACCAAAATGGCCTACCAGCATTTGAGCTCAGCATTATAAAATGTTACATTTCTGGAGGTGTTGACATGATACCAACCAATGTTGATGCATGTAGGTGAAACATAGCAGAGGGACTGAGTTTTTAAATACTTTAAGGGGGGCACTATGTCACCATTTTGACAGAGACATCCATGTGAGCACTATTACACAGGAATTTCTATCCATCCTTCCTTCCATCCATCCATCCATCCATCCATCCATCCATCCATCCATCCATCCAAAGACGGCCCTCAAAGAAGCAAGTGATCACTTCACTTTGCAAAGCATGCTGGATTCATAATGAGATAGACCGGTTTAGTGGTGCCACTTTTTTTTACACTTTTCTCTCTCATTAGGTCATAATCATGCATTTATTGAAAATATATTTTACTATTAAGTAAAAAAAACCTTGAGGAGTGCTCGTTTGATTGAAAAGACTCCTCAGTTAAAGTTTACAAGTGACCAACGGAGGGGGATGGAGTAAGTCTCTGCAAACTGGTCGCAGGCAGTGGGTCCAGCTGTAACTCACTGTCAACACTACTGTAGATTGTGTGGCGATAACAGATGGTGCTAGAAAGAGCTACACATTGCTGAACACAAAGGAAGTCTTCACACATGAACACAGTTTAAACCTTTTCCCTTCTGGGAGCCCCTCAATAAACGGTGCAACCTATATTCCAGATTTTACAGTACTTTGTGATTTTGTGACATATGGAGGAATTTTTGGGAGAAACATGAAATGTTAAAAGAAAAATTCAAACTCATGAGAAATTGTTGCTAAATAGTGAAGATTTATTCATAAAGTGGGTGTAAAAAGAATTTTAAAAAAGTTTTATTTACAGTTCATAACATAAAGGATTGGTTACATTTAATACTCTTTTTTTTATTTTTACAATGGATTATATCTTGTTGATGTAGCATCAATCTGACATTGAGATAGAAAAAATGTGAACCCCTGCTCAGTTGAATTTCTTACCCCTAGCAAAGGTTTAATTTAATCCTGTTGAACCAAATGTAGGATCTCCAGTTTAAATACTGATACAAAGTTGTGTTTATTTAAAATAAACTCAAAGTGATGACAATGATCAATAAAGAACCACCCCAAACACACTTGAACAAAACTGAAACTCTGTAATGGTCTCTACTCTGTAAGCTTGATGTAGCTGATTATTACAAATATGTTGTAACGTTTAAAGAAACCTCTGTAAATACAAATAACTGTGATGAATTGCCTGTTGGGATCATCTGGATTTGTTGACTGTGCTGTACAGTGCACCAGGATCCTCTCCAGTTTCTTGACCTCTGGCTCTGAAGGAGGAAATCAACTAATAATTAAGACTGAAATATCAGAGTTACTAAAATGGCATTTTTTGAATGATTTTATTAAGAATTAGAAAGGTTGCATTTCCTGAAAGCAAATGCATTGAAATGCGGAAGCTGAAGGCTGAAAGCTGTGAAAAACAGCTGAACATATGTAAACGTGAAATAAAGAAGAAACTACAAAAGTTAAAAAGAGCATAATAAGAAGAAGGGTCCTAAACAGGTGAAGTGGTTAAAGTAGTTGAAGTAGTGGAAGTAGTTGAAGTGGTAAATGTATTTAAAGTTGTAGAAGAAGTTAAAGTATTTAAAGTAGTTGAAGTATTGGAAGTAGTAGAAGTAGTTGAAGTAGTGGAAGTGGTTGAAGGAGTTGAAGTGGTTGAAGTAGTGGAAGTAGTGAAAGTGATTGAAGCAGTTAAAGTAGTAGAAGTAGTTGAAGAAGTAGACGAAGTGGTGGAAGTAGTAGAATTAGTTGAAGTAGTGGAAGTAGTAGAAGTTGTTGAAGTAGTTGAAGTGATTGAAGTAGTGGAAGTAGTGGAAGTAGTTGAAGTAGTGGAAGTAGTACAAGTTGTTGAAGTGGTTGAAGTAATGGAAGAAGTTAAAGTGGTTGATGTAGTTAAGGTAGTAGAAGTAGTTGAAGTAGTAGTAGAAGTACTTGAAGTAGTGGAAGTAGTTGAAATAGTGGAAGTAGTTGAACTAGTAGAAGTAGTGGAAGTAGTTGAAGTAGTTAAAGTAGTTGAAGTGGTAAATGTATTTAAAGTTGTAGAAGAAGTTAAAGTATTTAAAGTAGTTGAAGTATTGGAAGTAGTAGAAGTAGTTGAAGTAGTGGAAGTGGTTGAAGGAGTTGAAGTGGTTGAAGTAGTGGAAGTAGTGAAAGTGATTGAAGTAGTTAAAGTAGTAGAAGTAGTTGAAGAAGTAGACGAAGTGGTGGAAGTAGTAGAATTAGTTGAAGTAGTGGAAGTAGTAGAAGTTGTTGAAGTAGTTGAAGTGATTGAAGTAGTGGAAGTAGTTGAAGTAGTGGAAGTAGTACAAGTTGTTGAAGTGGTTGAAGTAATGGAAGAAGTTAAAGTGGTTGATGTAGTTAAGGTAGTAGAAGTAGTTGAAGTAGTAGTAGAAGTACTTGAAGTAGTGGAAGTAGTTGAAATAGTGGAAGTAGTTGAACTAGTAGAAGTAGTGGAAGTAGTTGAAGTAGTTAAAGTAGTTGAAGTAGAGGAATTAGTTGAAGTGGTTGAAGTAGTTAAAGTTGTGGAAGTAATTTAAGTAGTTGAAGTAGTTGAAGTAGTTGAAGTAGAGGAAGTAGTTGAAGTAGTTGAAGTAGAGGAAGTAGTTGAAGTAGTTGAAGTAGTGAAAGTGGTGGACGTACTCGAAGTAGTGGAAATAGTGACAGTGGTTGAAGTAGTTAAAGTGGTAGAAGTAGTTGAAGTAGTAGAAGTAGACAAAGTAGTGGAAGTAGTAGAAGTAGTTGAAGTAGTGGAAGTGGTTGAAGTAGTGGAAGTAGTAGAAGTTGTAAAATTAGTAGAAGTTGTTGAAGTAGTGGAAGTAGTAGAAGTAGTTGAAGTAGTTGAAGTAGTGAAAGTGGTGGAAGTACTTGAAGTATTGGAAGTAGTGAAAGTGGTTGAAGTAGTTATAGTAGTTATAGTAGAAGTAGTTGAAGTAGTAGAAGTAGTAGAAGTAGTGGAAGTAGTAGAAGTAGTTGAAGTAGTAGAAGTTGTTGAAGTGGTTGAAGTACTTGAAGTAGTGGAAGTAGTTGTAGTAGTAGAAGTAGTTGAAGTGGTTGTAGTAGTAGAAGTACTTGAAGTAGTTGAAATAGCGGAAGTAGTTGAACTAGTAGAAGTAGTGGAAGTAGTAGAAGTTGTTGAAGTAGTTGAAGTGGTTGAAGTAGTGGAAGTAGTTGAAGTAGTTGTATTAGTAGTAGAGGTACTTGAAGTAGTTGAAGTAGTGGAAGTAGTTGAAGTAGAGGAAGTAGTAGAAGTAGTTGAAGTAGTAGAAGTTGTTTAAGTGGTTGAAGTACTTGAAGTAGTGAAGTAGTTGTAGTAGTAGAAGTAGTGGAAGTACTTGAAGTTGTTGAAGTAGTAGAAGTTGTCTAAGTGGTTGAAGTGGTTGGAGTACTTGAAGTAGTGGAAGTGGTTGAAGGAGTTGAAGTGGTTGAAGTAGTGGAAGTAGTGAAAGTGATTGAAGTAGTTAAAGTAGTAGAAGTAGTTGAAGAAGTAGACGAAGTGGTGGAAGTAGTAGAATTAGTTGAAGTAGTGGAAGTAGTAGAAGTTGTTGAAGTAGTTGAAGTGGTTGAAGTAGTGGAAGTAGTTGAAGTAGTGGAAGTAGTAGAAGTTGTTGAAGTGGTTGAAGTAATGGAAGAAGTTAAAGTGGTTGATGTAGTTAAGGTAGTAGAAGTAGTTGTAGTAGTAGTAGAAGTACTTGAAGTAGTGGAAGTAGTTGAAATAGTGGAAGTAGTTGAACTAGTAGAAGTAGTGGAAGTAGTTGAAGTAGTTAAAGTAGTTGAAGTAGAGGAATTAGTTGAAGTGGTTGAAGTAGTTAAAGTTGTGGAAGTAATTTAAGTAGTTGAAGTAGTTGAAGTAGTTGAAGTAGAGGAAGTAGTTGAAGTAGCTGAAGTAGTGAAAGTGGTGGACGTACTTGAAGTAGTGGAACTAGGACAGTGGTTGAAGTAGTTAAAGTAGTAGAAGTAGTTGAAGTAGTACAAGTAGACAAAGTAGTGGAAGTAGTAGAAGTAGTTGAAGTAGTGGAAGTGGTTGAAGTAGTGGAAGTAGTAGAAGTTGTTAAATTAGTAGAAGTTGTTGAAGTAGTGGAAGTAGTAGAAGTAGTTGAAGTAGTAGAAGTAGACGAAGTAGTGGAAGTAGTAGAAGTAGTTGAAGAAGTAGAAGTTGTTGAAGTGGTTGAAGTACTTGAAGTAGTGGAAGTAGTTGTAGTAGTAGAAGTAGTTGAAGTGGTTGTAGTAGTAGAAGTACTTGAAGTAGTTGAAATAGCGGAAGTAGTTGAACTAGTAGAAGTAGTGGAAGTAGTAGAAGTTGTTGAAGTAGTTGAAGTGGTTGAAGTAGTGGAAGTAGTTGAAGTAGTTGTATTAGTAGTAGAGGTACTTGAAGTAGTTGAAGTAGTGGAAGTAGTTGAAGTAGAGGAAGTAGTAGAAGTAGTTGAAGTAGTAGAAGTTGTTTAAGTGGTTGAAGTACTTGAAGTAGTGAAGTAGTTGTAGTAGTAGAAGTAGTGGAAGTAGTTGAAGTTGTTGAAGTAGTAGAAGCTGTTTAAGTGGTTGAAGTGGTTGAAGTACTTGAAGTAGTGGAAGTAGTTGTAGTAGTAGAAGTAGTTGAAGTGGTTGAAGTAGCAGAAGTAGTTGAACTAGTAGAAGAAGTGGAAGTAGTAGAAGCTGTTGAAGTAGTTGAAGTGGTTGAAGTAGTGGAAGTAGTTGAAGTTGTTGAAGTAGTAGAAGTTGTTGAAGTGGTTGTAGTAGTAGAAGTACTTGAAGTAGTGGAAGTAGTTGAAGTAGTTGAAGTAGAGGAAGTAGTTGAAGTGGTTGAAGTAGTTAAATTTGTGGAAGTAATTTAAGTAGTTGAAGTAGTTGAAGTAGAGGAAGTAGTAGCAGTAGTTGAAGCAATGGAAGTGGTGAAAGTAGTTAAAGTAGTTGAAGTAGAGGAATTAGTTGAAGTGGTTTAAGTAATTAAAGTTGTGGAAGTAATTTAAGTAGTTGAAGTAGTTGAAGTAGAGGAAGTAGTAGAAGTAGTTAAAGTAGTTGAAGTAGTTGAAGTAGTAGAAGTAGACAAAGTAGTGGAAGTAGTAGAAGTAGTGAAAGTGGTGGAAGTAGTTAAAGTACTAGAAGTAGTAGAAGTAGTAGAAGTAGTTGAAGTAGTGGAAGTAGTTGAAGTAGTGGAAGTAGTAGAAGTTGTTGAAGTAGTGGAAGTAGTAGAAGTAGTTGAAGTAGTAGAAGTAGACGAAGTAGTGGAAGTAGTAGAAGTAGTTGAAGAAGTAGAAGTGTTGAAGTGGTTGAAGTACTTGAAGTAGTGGAAGTAGTTGTAGTAGTAGAAGTAGTTGAAGTGGTTGTAGTAGTAGAAGTACTTGAAGTAGTTGAAATAGCGGAAGTAGTTGAACTAGTAGAAGTAGTGGAAGTAGTAGAAGTTGTTGAAGTAGTTGAAGTGGTTGAAGTAGTGGAAGTAGTTGAAGTAGTTGTATTAGTAGTAGAGGTACTTGAAGTAGTTGAAGTAGTGGAAGTAGTTGAAGTAGAGGAAGTAGTAGAAGTAGTTGAAGTAGTAGAAGTTGTTTAAGTGGTTGAAGTACTTGAAGTAGTGAAGTAGTTGTAGTAGTAGAAGTAGTGGAAGTAGTTGAAGTTGTTGAAGTAGTAGAAGCTGTTTAAGTGGTTGAAGTGGTTGAAGTACTTGAAGTAGTGGAAGTAGTTGTAGTAGTAGAAGTAGTTGAAGTGGTTGAAGTAGCAGAAGTAGTTGAACTAGTAGAAGAAGTGGAAGTAGTAGAAGCTGTTGAAGTAGTTGAAGTGGTTGAAGTAGTGGAAGTAGTTGAAGTTGTTGAAGTAGTAGAAGTTGTTGAAGTGGTTGAAGTACTTGAAGTAGTGGAAGTAGTTGAAGTGGTTGTAGTAGTAGAAGTACTTGAAGTAGTGGAAGTAGTTGAAGTAGTTGAAGTAGAGGAAGTAGTTGAAGTGGTTGAAGTAGTTAAATTTGTGGAAGTAATTTAAGTAGTTGAAGTAGTTGAAGTAGAGGAAGTAGTAGAAGTAGTTGAAGCAATGGAAGTGGTGAAAGTAGTTAAAGTAGTTGAAGTAGAGGAATTAGTTGAAGTGGTTTAAGTAATTAAAGTTGTGGAAGTAATTTAAGTAGTTGAAGTAGTTGAAGTAGAGGAAGTAGTAGAAGTAGTTAAAGTAGTTGAAGTAGTTGAAGTAGTAGAAGTAGACAAAGTAGTGGAAGTAGTAGAAGTAGTGAAAGTGGTGGAAGTAGTTAAAGTACTAGAAGTAGTAGAAGTAGTAGAAGTAGTTGAAGTAGTGGAAGTAGTTGAAGTAGTGGAAGTAGTAGAAGTTGTTGAAGTAGTGGAAGTAGTAGAAGTAGTTGAAGTAGTTGAAGTAGTGAAAGTGGTGGAAGTACTTGAAGTAGTGGAAGTAGTGAAAGTGGTTGAAGAAGTTATAGTAGAAGTAGTTGAAGTAGTAGAAGTAGACGAAGTAGTGGAAGTAGTACAAGTAGTTGAAGTAGTAGAAGTTGTTGAAGTGGTTGAAGTACTTGAAGTAGTGGAAGTAGTTGTAGTATTAGAAGTAGTGGAAGTAGTAGAAGTAGTTGAAGTAGAGGAAGTAGTTGAAGTGGTTGAAGTAGTTAAATTTGTGGAAGTAATTTAAGTAGTTGAAGTAGTTGAAGTAGAGGAAGTAGTAGAAGTAGTTGAAGCAATGGAAGTGGTGAAAGTAGTTAAAGTAGTTGAAGTAGAGGAATTAGTTGAAGTGGTTTAAGTAATTAAAGTTGTGGAAGTAATTTAAGTAGTTGAAGTAGTTGAAGTAGAGGAAGTAGTAGAAGTAGTTAAAGTAGTTGAAGTAGTTGAAGTAGTAGAAGTAGACAAAGTAGTGTAAGTAGTAGAAGTAGTGAAAGTGGTGGAAGTAGTTAAAGTACTAGAAGTAGTAGAAGTAGTAGAAGTAGTTGAAGTAGTGGAAGTAGTTGAAGTAGTGGAAGTAGTAGAAGTTGTTGAAGTAGTGGAAGTAGTAGAAGTAGTTGAAGTAGTTGAAGTAGTGAAAGTGGTGGAAGTACTTGAAGTAGTGGAAGTAGTGAAAGTGGTTGAAGAAGTTATAGTAGAAGTAGTTGAAGTAGTAGAAGTAGACGAAGTAGTGGAAGTAGTACAAGTAGTTGAAGTAGTAGAAGTTGTTGAAGTGGTTGAAGTACTTGAAGTAGTGGAAGTAGTTGTAGTATTAGAAGTAGTGGAAGTAATAGAAGTTGTTGAAGTAGTTGAAGTGGTTGAAGTAGTGGAAGTAGTTGAAGTTGTTGAAGTAGTAGAAGTTGTTGAAGTGGTTGAAGTGGTTGAAGTACTTGAAGTAGTGGAAGTAGTTGTAGTAGTAGAAGTAGTGGAAGTAGTTGTAGTAGTAGAAGTAGTTGAAGTGGTTGAAGTAGCTGAAGTAGTTGAAGTTGTTGAAGTAGTAGAAGTTGTTGAAGTGGTTGAAGTACTTGAAGTAGTGGAAGTAGTTGTAGTAGTAGAAGAAGTGCAAGTAGTTGTAGTAGTAGAAGTAGTTGAAGTGGTTGAAGTAGCGGAAGTAGTTGAAGTTGTTGAAGTAGTAGAAGTTGTTGAAGTGGTTGAAGTACTTGGAGTAGTGGAAGTAGTTGTAGTAGTAGAAGAAGTGGAAGTAGTTGTAGTAGTTGAAGTAGTTGAAGTAGTTGAAGTAGAGGAAGTAGTAGAAGTAGTTGAAGTAGTTGAAGTAGTGAAAGTGGTGGACGTACTTGAAGTAGTGGAAGTAGTGAAAGTGGTTGAAGTAGTTAAAGTAGTAGAAGTAGTTGAAGATGTTGAAGTACTTGAAGTGGTGGAAGTAGTTGTAGTAGTAGAAGTAGTGGAAGAAGTAGATGAAGTGGTGGAAGTAGTAGAATTAGTTGAAGTTGTGGAAGTAGTAGAAGTTGTTGAAGTAGTTGAAGTGGTTGAAGTAGTGGAAGTAGTAGAAGTAGTTGAAGTAGTTGAAGTAGTGAAAGTGGTGGAAGTACTTGAAGTATTGGAAGTAGTGAAAGTGGTTGAAGTAGTTATAGTAGTTATAGTAGAAGTAGTTGAAGTAGTAGAAGTAGACGAAGTAGTGGAAGTAGTTGAAGTAGTTGAAGTAGTTGAAGTAGTGAAAGTGGTGGACGTACTTGAAGTAGTGGAAGTAGTGAAAGTGGTTGAAGTAGTTATAGTAGTTATAGTAGAAGTAGTTGAAGTAGTAGAAGTAGACGAAGTAGTGGAAGTAGTTGAAGTAGTTGAAGTAGTTGAAGTAGTGAAAGTGGTGGACGTTCTTGAAGTAGTGGAAGTAGTGAAAGTGGTTGAAGTAGTTAAAGTAGTAGAAGTAGTTGAAGTAGTACAAGTAGACAAAGTAGTGGAAGTAATTGAAGCTGTTGAAGTAGTAGAAGTTGTTTAAGTGGTTGAAGTTGTTGAAATACTTGAAGTACTGGAAGTAGTTGTAGTAGTAGAAGTAGTTGAAGTGGTTGAAGTAGCGGAAGTAGTTGAACTAGTAGAAGTAGTGGAAGTAGTAGAAGCTGTTGAAGTAGCTGAAGTGGTTGAAGTAGTGGAAGTAGTTGAAGTTGTTGAAGTAGTAGAAGTTGTTGAAGTGGTTGAAGTACTTGAAGTAGTGGAAGTAGTTGAAGTGGTTGTAGTAGTAGAAGTACTTGAAGTAGTTGAAATAGCGGAAGTAGTTGAACTAGTAGAAGTAGTGGAAGTAGTAGAAGTTGTTGAAGTAGTTGAAGTGGTTGAAGTAGTGGAAGTAGTTGAAGTAGTTGTATTAGTAGTAGAGGTACTTGAAGTAGTTGAAGTAGTGGAAGTAGTTGAAGTATTGGAAGTAGTTGAAGTGGTTGAAGTAGTTAAAGTTGTGGAAGTAATTTAAGTAGTTGAAGTAGTTGAAGTAGAGGAAGTAGTAGAAGTAGTTGAAGTAGTTGAAGTAGTTGAAGTAGTGAAAGTGGTGGACGTACTTGAAGTAGTGGAAGTAGTGAAAGTGGTTGAAGTAGTTAAAGTAGTAGAAGTAGTTGAGGTAGTACAAGTAGACAAAGTAGTTGAAGTAGTAGAAGTAGTTGAAGTAGTGGAAGTGGTTGAAGTAGTTGTAGTAGTAGAAGTACTCGAAGTAGTTGAAATAGCGGAAGTAGTTGAACTAGTAGAAGTAGTGGAAGTAGTAGAAGTTGATGAAGTAGTTGAAGTGGTTGAAGTGGTTGAAGTAGTGGAAGTAGTTGAAGTAATTTAAGTAGTTTAAGTAGTTGAAGTAGAGGAAGTAGTAGAAGTAGTTGAAGCAGTGGAAGTGGTGAAAGTACTTGAAGAAGTGGAAGTAGTTAAAGTAGTTAAAGTAGTTGAATAATTCAAAAAGTTTAAGGGTTGGAAATGTGAAAAGTAATAGCTTGAAAGAGGTGAAGGGGCTGAATAGTTCAAAAGTTGAACGGTGAAAATCGGACAAAATTTGAAGGCTTGGAAAATCTGCAAAAAACGTACGGAAGAAAAAGCGGAATAATAAAGCTTGGGAAATAATGTTCCTGTGTCAAGAGTTCCTCACCTGTTGGCGGTGTTGGCAACAGAAGCGTACACTGAGACTTCCTGTTGCTCCATGCGTCTGCCGGGTCGAGCTGGTCTGATGTTGCTGTAGAGTTCCATCTGGTTTTTGGAGAAGCAGACGCTGGCATACTGAAGGTCATCCTGCTCCTCCGGTTGTGCCTGTTCAAGTCGACAAAAGAACTTTATTTTATAGCTATATTTTACATGAGTAGGTCTTTTTATTTTATGTGTGCATTCTACAGTAGGAAGGATAGAGCCAAAACAGCAGCTCAGTTGCCTATTTCATTCCATCCTCGAGTTTAGATAGGCACCAGATTATTGTATTAATTAATGGAAAGTTTAAACGTTGATATGTTGTTTGGATTGGGCCACAGTGACCTACCAAGAATGCATGACAGTTCCTGGTCGCCTCATTCTAAGGCCGTGAAGAGCTGGAAATCTGACAGAAAATAGTATGTGTCTAGAAAAAAAGGATCTGTCATTCAGGGAGGGATTGCCCCCTGTGTGACTAACACGTATCTACATTTAGAAAAAGACAGACTGACAGTTTTGTTTGGTGATTATAAATATGCTGTGAATTGTTTCATGACCCTGCAGTTTGCTTATGGTTTTAGCAATGTGTGACCCCGTGCAAGCAGCTGCCCAGAGCTAGAGCTGGTTTTTCAACTATAGTTAATCTTAATTTGCATGTGTGTATAGCATCACAGGTTTTGTTCATAACTTTTATGGACAGAATTTCTAGGCACAGCCAAGTGGCAGAGGGTGTCCAGTTCGGTGACCTTAGGATCCCATCCCTGCTTTTTGCAGATGATGTGGTCCTATTGGTGTCATCGAGCAGTGACCTCCAGTTCGCACTGGGACGGTTTGCAGCTGAGGGATGAGGATCAGTACCTCCAAGTCTAAGAGCATGGTGCTCAGTTGGAAAAGGGTGGATTGCCCACTCCGGGTCGGAGGAGAGTCTTTACCCCAAGCGGAGGAGTTTAAGTATCTCAGGGTCTTGTCCATGAGTAAGGGGAAGAGGGAGGGAGTGACAGACGGATCAGTGCAGCGTTGACAGTGATGCGGACGCTGTACCGGTCTGTCGTGGTGAAGGGAGAACTGAGCCAGAAGGCAAAGCTCTCAATTTACCGGTCATCTACGTTCCAACTCTCACCTATGTTCACAAGCTGTGGGTAGTGACTGAGAAAAGAAGATCGCGAATACAAGCGGCTGAAATGAGCTTTCTCCGCAGGGTGTCTGGGAAGACCCTGGACCCGCTGGCGAGATTATATCTATCAGCTTGCCTTTGAACACCTCAGTATCCTCCCACAAGAGCTGTTGGAAGTGGCCGGGGAGAGGAGTGTCTAGGCTTCCCTGCTGAAACTGCTGCCCCCTTGACCCGGATAAGCGGAGGAAGGTGGATGGATTGATGGATACAGCATCACATATATTTTCTAAACAGCCTAGTTGGTATCTCTTGGCTGTGTAGTTGGCTTCATTACATGCTTCATAGATTCAGATGAACCCTCCAATCAGCTTTCAATAACTTTGTTGAGAACGTTTTTTCCGTATCCTTCCTCACACTTCAAACAAGATCCAGGAGAGTTTTTCTTTAATGCTTAATGAGTATTCTCACCCGCTTCATGTTGTCTGCTCTCTCCTCAGCCTCGGGAGATTCATTGGAAGATCTTTTCTTTCTGGTTAGGAGAATTTATAAAAAAATAAATGAAGGTTTGACAAACTGACACAGAATTATTCAGTGACACAAAACTGCTCACCTGATCCACAAGAAGAGAAGGAGGAACACAACAACCAGAGAAGAGAGGACAATAGTGATTGTCACTGCAACAACCAGTAATGTTCCTCCACCTGAGAAGTGAGAGTCAAGAGAAAATATGTTTGTGTTCATTACAGTTCCTGAAAAGCCTTAGCATTCTCTATGGCTAGCCCAGGGAGCATCTAAGGAGCACAGCCATCAGGCCAAGTGCAGCTGTGTTTCTATTTGGCAGTAAATGGTTAAAACCCAAATAAGAGTGTTCCTGACTGAAGTACAAAGAAGGATCACTTTTAAAAGCCGGCCTTCCAGGTAATGAATTATTTCCCCTGAGCTTGGATGGATCATAAATGACAGTAAAACGAGGTGTTGTGATGTCATGATGTGTCGTAATCTGGTGCAGGATGATTGAGGCTTAATGTTTGCAGCTGACTGTAGATATCTTACCTGACAAAACGATCAGATGTAAGGTGGAGTTCTGACGTCCCATTATGTTCTGAGCTGCACAGTAATAATTCCCATTGTGTTCAGCTCTGAAGTCAGTGATGGTGAAGACCGGTCCTACAGCTTTTGATGGACCTTCATTCTTCTTGTACCAGGTGTATGTAGCTGCTGGGTTAGCATCACTGCTGCAGGTCAGACTCACTGAACTGTTCTCCACTATCTCAGCAGAGGGACTCACTGATACAGAGGGAAGCTGTGGAGCATCTGGAGGAGGAAACACAAACAAATTGAACATTTAGTTCCAGGTTTTACACAGTGGCAGTTTTTATAGACATGTCTGAAGACTGTCAGACATTTCTAGCTGCTTAAGAAAAAACAAAGTAGGTAACAGAGCTTGATTTCCTCCACAACTTTGAAGCTTGGTGTGTTGTTGCTGTTAACACAACAATTACACTATGGTATTGATGCACTCGGTAGATAAACACTCTCCTTTAACAACTCTTCACTCTTTTTACGTTGAAGGTCACAAATGTAAAGACTGAAAATGTTTCATGAACAGTTCAGCAGTGCTGAAGACCGGAGACAGAGGACCTGATCCTGGTTCAGTGTTTTTGGACACTGAGATGTTTTGCATTGATAACAGTTTTGTACTTGACAACATCTAATTGTCATGCATGGACCAGAACATGAAAGCAAGGAAGTAAAAATAAACACTTGTTGGGACTTGAGGGTAACGATAGCCAAATACAACCCAGATGGAAGACTGAAGGTAAACTCACACACTGAAGCAGAGGGGAACTTCTTGTATCCTTGTACAGCACAGGAATATCTGTCTGCATGAAGAACCGGGCCTGGTGAATAATTCTGTGAGTTTTCTTGTTTAATTTTCATTCCATTCTTGAACCAGATGTAGGAAGTGTGAGCAGGACATCTGCTGAGACACTTAAAGCGCAAAGCCCCGCGTGATCTGCTCACCTCCACCTGGAGATCTGATCATGTGAAACAGATATTTTTTTCATTCAAACATGCACATAAGAAAACAGTCATTTACAGTGTTTTCAAAACAGTGAACAGAAAAAGTAAATTGTGCCATATTTCTGTGAAACCTTTACCTGTGATGGTCAGGGTGACTCCTGGGTTACCGTGATATTTGTTAAGGTTTGTTATAAATCTGAACTTGTACTCATGTGCGTCACTTTCTCTCAGGTCTGTGATCCTCAGAGTACATTTTTTCTCCTCACAGGTGTTCTTCATACGACCTGAATACTCTAAGTCTGTTTCAACATCTATAAACTCATCACCTTCTTTTCTAGGAAACCAGAAAGTTTCTAAAAGTTTGTTCTGTTTCCCATCTATTCTTGCTGGGTATGTGAAGGTGCAGTTTATCTTCACAGTTGATCCTTTTAAGGCACAGATCTGATGAGAAGAGTAAGTCACTCCCCAGCCATTCTGACCCTGAACCACTGAAACACAGAGCACATCAGGAAACACAGTCAACATTTAGAACTACAGGTAATAAATAAATAAATAAATAAATAAGATAAGATAAGATAAGATAAAATAAAAATACAAATAATACAAATAATAATAATAATACCACTTTTATTTGTATAGCACTTTTCAATGCAAGGCAAGGCAAGCAGGAATAGCAGGAAGGTAACACATTGAAAATAGAATACATTCACAAAATAAAAGCTTTATTATAAAGGTGTGTCTTGAGTAGCAAAATAAAATGAGGACGTGACTCTGCAAGTCTGATTTCCTCTGACAGGTCGTTCCACAGTCAGGGGGCTCTGACAGCAAAGGCCCTGTCAGAGCTAATTATCAGACTAGAACAAGTTTTAGACTGAACCTGCATTAAAATACTCAGATCAGATCAGTCACAATGTTTGAAAGACGCTCTCTAGAAATGAATGGTCATATATTTTGAAGACTTTTGAACAGAGCAGAAGAATGAATGAATCAGACCTGTTCAGTGATGGAGTAGTTACTGAAAAACAGTTCTAAATTTCATATTACTACTTACTTTAAAAAAAGTAATATATCACTTTACTTAGTTACTCTCTGCTAAAAATAACTAAGTTACACTACTAGTTACATTACTTTTGCAACACTCCATAACATCACCTGAGACCATAGACTGTATAAATAATGGACGTAGTATCCGTGACGTCACCCTTCTGTTTCTGAAGCGCTGCTTTGAGGCCAATCGTCGGCGGGAGCCATATTGCTGCTGTCGAGCCAGTGTGAGGTAAAGAGGCGGGCTTAGAGCCTCCTAGCCAACAGCTACAGTGTTCCCGCCTGTCAATCAAGTCAGCTGTGCCTCTCATTGGAAGACTCGTAATATCAATATCTTTGACATTACCGCATTATGAAAAAATTCACCCCCCGTACAGTGTGTGCCTTTGAGAAATGAGCTCTCCAGACTACACTTGTCTTTTGTACCAGGCTGTGAACATGTTTATTTCTGCTGTAAATATCGGCTTCTTTGAATTGGTGTTTATGTGGTGCCAGCCTCAAGCGGGCACTCGGTGAACTGCAGTTTTTAGCACTTCCGCATGGGACCCCTTATTTCTAGACCCGTGGCTGCCGCTAGCCTGAGACGCACTGTCCTTTGATTGCTAATCAACATCTTACATATACCATCACTAGCACAAATCCTTATTATAAAGAGGGCTTACACAAGATCTCTCGTTGATGCTCTTTAAAACAATAAAGGCAACAGCAAAGTTGTGATCATCAAACCAAACAGCAATTCATGAAAAATAGGGTCAATAACGAAGCTACAACAGAAAGGATATATGTTTCTTCGAAATTTTCACTATATTTAATTTTAGGTTTTTTTTCCCTTTTTTGTTTTTAATTTCATAGTAGTTTTAACCCTGCTGTCATTTAGCTTGATGTAGATTTTTAAGGCCTAGTTTTTCTTTATTTGTATTAATTTAGTGTTACCTATAGTTTGTTGTAATGTGAGATACTGTCATATGGGCCAAGATTCAAAAGGACCTGAAAAAAAATACGTAGAAAAAAATCAATTCATCCTTCCATTTGGTTATATGCCTTGTCAGAGTCAGGACGAATGTTAAATTTCACTATATGGATGGTGTAATATCATAGATGCAACGCTAAATGCTATATAGTGGTGTGCAGGATCACATACATGATACCAACCCTGCATAAGTCAGTACACTTGTTGGGGCCCCCCAGTCTAAAAGTCTGGACACGTCCCTGCTTGTTAGAGCTACCTCATCGCAGATATGTCATATATTGTGTTTACTATTTTATTTTGCTAAAGTAAGTTTTAGTTTGTCTATCTAAGTTTTTGTTATTAAATAATTGTTATTCTATAATCTACACTTGGGTCCTCCTCTGTGTTTACCCCAATCGTGACAGTTGGTATATTGTACACTTCATCTTCACATTCATGTCCTTCATCGCATCAAATTCATAGTGATGTACATATCTCCAAGCCTCTAAAGATGCATGTAGTTACACTCCTCTGCTGTTTTCATTCTGCTGCTGAATAAAGTGTGAAAACTTAAATTAAATACAGGATACGTAGGCGTAAAAAACTGTGCCGCAGATATGACTTCAAGTTGAGATAAAAGCTTAAAAAAGCTGTCACAGGGTCACTGTGGGAACATCACACTTAAAAACAGGAAATAGCAGTGTTTGGTGCTGATGGTAAAAGATAAAGGAGAAGTTGAGACAGAGTCTTGACTGAGAGATACGTATCCACTCAGAAAACTGACAAAGTGATCAAATATCTGCAGAGAGAAACAATATTTTATTCTGTAAAAGCTGCTGTTTCTGCAAATAGCGCCACTTTGAGAATAAATGAAACAGGGTTGTATGTTTTCACAGAGTGAGAAGGGAACGTATCTGAATAAAAGTCAAGTTATTTTCATTTCACTGCTTGCTGAAGTGATTACAAAGTAGTTACTTTGCATGCTCAAAAGATTCTGACCATCACAAAATCTTTCCACAGACAGAACAACAATCAAAGGAGAGCATTAAGGTCTTGAAATGTCACACAACAGTGAAAAAAACAATGTTTTTATCTTTCTGAGAAGATAAAGAAAACTCTGATCCACTTTCTATAGAAGTTATTTGAAGCCTTTATGAATCAGCCTCACATTTGCACAGCTTTCTGTCTTTAAAAGCATGAACTGAAGTGTGGATCTAACGTACCTGACACAGAGAGCAGGAGGACCATAAATCCACTCACAGCTGTGGTTAAACTCATCACTGCTCTTCTCTTCTTTCTGTCAGCTTTAGAGAATACAACACGAGTCAGCAGGTCAAATGATCAGACGAGTTAAACAGTATCACACACATTGAAGAACACTTTACTTACAGTGATGAATGCCGTCGTCTTTAAAGAAGCCTTTTCTCTGCACTCAGTGAGCAGAAGACGGAAATTGAAGTGTTGTATGATCTTAAGTCCTTCCTGTTTAAGTGGTTAACATAAATGCTGATTCATACGTCAGTGAGAAACCAAACCACAAGGAGGTTGTGTTGTTGGGCAGACTCTAAATGTCTGCTCCTTTGAGGAATGCATCATTTGATACTAGAAGTTGGACATAATAACTTTTTTTTTTGTGTTTAAAAAATATTGCTGCACCCACTTTACTGTCCCTTAGTTTGCTTCCTTTTTGTTTATTATGCATTTGCTTATTTCAACAGGGACAGTGTAAGGGCCAAGTTACGTTCAGGCATGTTAAAAGGTAAATAAATAATCAACAATTTATGGTTGAAAGTTAATCTTCATATTTAGCTAAAAGTAATTTCATTTAATTCATGTGGATATTTTGTAAAGTTAAAAGGCAGAATGGTACTGTTGTCAGCAGTGAGTATGTTACTGTCCCTTTAAGAGAGAGAGAGAGCTCTTGCGTGTGTCCGTAGGGTGAGACTGGGGCAGACAGTTTAGGATCAATCAAGGGCCGAGCCACATGGTTTCTTTACCGTAGTATTATAATTCTTTGTTTAGGAAAACTTGACTTTGAAACATCCAGTAAGGTTATTTAACAAAACTGTGGATTAAAGGAATTTGTTTTATCAGTTTTACTTCATAGTCCTGTGGGAGTTGTTTCCTCTTCAAGTGAACGTACACGAGTAATTCCAAGGCTTTTTTGATCTTCAACCCACCACAGACAGTGTACAGCCATCTGTGAGCTAATTTACACCTGTAGTCCCTGGGCAGGAGACAGATGTAAGGCCTATGGCAAGGGCTGGATCAGGCATGGACCAGCTCTTCTTTATGCTGCTATAGGTTTAGACTGATGGGGGAACTGACACACTGGGATCCTGTCTTTCCCACTCTTTCCTCTGTCTGCCTGTCACTTACTTTAACTCTTCCTGTCCCATTAAATTTACTAACCATAGACCTTTCTGGAGTCCCTGAGCTCCCTTGTCTCATAGGTTCCTCTGGATCTCTGCTGCTGTGGACGTGCCAGACTCCAGCTGCTACAACTACTACTGTGCGGCTCACCACTATCATCTCTCTCTCTCTCTCTCTCTCTCTCTCTTCATCTCCCTCTATCCCTCTTTCCAATCCCAACACGGTCTCAGCAGATGTGTGTCTAACATGAGTCTGGTCCTGCTGGAGGTTTCTGCCTGTTAAAGGAAGTTTGTCCTTGCTGCTGTAACTTGCTAAATGCTGCAAAGTGCTCTGCTCATGGTGGATTAAGATAAGATAAGAACTTCTCTGCTCACTCTGCAGTTAGGTCAGAGCTGTTGAGAAATACAGAACAGAGAAGTCAGAAACTCACATGCAGCACATATTATCAGGTAGACTGGTATGGTACTGGAACACAATTATCCAAAGATGGGAGTCAGAAAAAAGTATTTTCAGTTACTTTCTTTTGCATTTTAATTAAGATTTAAAAGCACATTCGAATAACAAATGAAACGGTTTATAAAGCTCTGACTCTAAACTCAGAGTCTGCAGAACAATCAAACAAAAAGTACCTGAAGGAGCAGAAACCACTGGATTCAAGAGAGAAGATATGTCTGTGTGTTTTGAGTAAACTGATCCTTTAAATTAGACAATAAAGTAAGCACTCAGACTGATGAAGTCTGAATATGACACTTAAACTTCTCCACTAGAGGACAGTGAAACAACAGAGATACTGAATCAGGACCTTGACATGACATTTGACCATCAATCACTGATTGTTGACTCCAATTTAAATCTACTTTTGGTACTTTGTTTTAAACTTTCTGTATTTTATCTTGTGTGACCTGCATGTTTCTTTCACTAAGCATTAGAGGTTCAGATTAATCTCATGTAGAGTCATTAAAATTTGCATTATCAATATCTTGCACATGTAAAAAGAAGTTTCAGGACAAGTTTTCATAGTTAAACAAATGCTCATCATTCGTGGGTTGCACAGGTTATAAATAATGGACTTTTATTCTGAAAGGGATTCAAAGTAAAGGCTTTAAAGATACTCTGCTTTGATTAAAGATCTTAAGAAACTAAAAGAACCAAAAGAAGATTTAAAAAAACATAATAAGTGAAGGGCCTCTTCAGTAAAAAGTGTCTGTGCATCTTTGTATCCCAAACCATGATTAACACGTTGACACATTTTATGCCTTTAGAAATAAGACATGAGAAATATGTGAAAGGCAAAGAACCGATTTTTATTTGATTTGTCTTAACACAGAGTTTCAAAGTAAGTCTTTCCAAGATTTCTCCAGCAGTTATTTACTTGATGTCGTGGCCGGCTTTCTTAGTCAGCTACAGAAATATTGGAACATGTAACACTTTGTAAAGTGAGTTCAACCCTGCTGTTAGATAACAGTGTGGAAATCCAAAAATGATTTATAAAAGGAATGATTCGTTCAGCTTCCTGCATCTGTTTTGAACTAACTTCATTGTCTGGTGAAGAACAAGAAGCTTATTGATCTAACATTTCTCCTGAAACACTTTAAAGGTGACATATCACGCTCTTTTTCATCAAAATATATTGGTCTAAGAGGTCCCCAAAACAAGTCTTTAAAGTTTATCGCTCATAAAAACACTTTGAAATCAGATTTTGGTCTGCCTGTAAACCCCTCTTTTTCAGCCCTGCTCAGAACAGGCTGTTTTCTGTGTCTGTGCCTTTAAATGGGAATGAGCTCTCTGACCACGCCCCCTCAGGAAGTGGATGTGGCCTCGGCTGTCCAGCACGTTGATTTAATGTTTACATGTTGGCTGCTCACAGACCCGCGTTACTTCAACCCTCTGAATCTGATCCAGAATCTGATCCTGACGGAGAGGCGCCTGCAGCAGGACCTTTCTGAACCATTGGTCACAGATTTAGTGTTTCTTGTTGTTTTATTTGTCAGTATGTCAACGTGTGTCTTGGTACACAGCTACGAACATGTAGCATAGCTATGTGGCTATGCTAACTAGCGCTAGCACTTTTCCATGATAAATAAAAATCATCCACTAGATCTTCAAATCTGCAGACGTGGGGAGTAAAACCGACCTTTGTGTTTATTAAGACAGCCTACAACTAGCATGCCTCCCTCCTAAGCTCCTTGTTAGCACACGTGTGCAGGTAGTGAAAAACGGAGGAGGGGTTGAGTTGTATTTTAAACAGTCTATGGGCTGAACAAGCTCCGAGCTCTGACTCCGTGACAGACCGGATATTGTTGTTACGTAACAAAAACACGGAAGTCTGAAACGGCTAGTTTTAGACACATTTACAGAAAGGTGGAGAAATCAGAACAGGGGCAGAATGGATTCTTTTACTTTTCGGGGGGTTTGTAGACAGGGACACATATTTCAGGTAGAGAACCATTAAAAAGTCCATTTTGCATGATATGTCACCTTTAAGGAAACACATTTCTCTGATTTTAGTTCATTTGAATAAATGAAATTGAACAACATATTTACAGTTTATGTGCTAAAAAGATTAGCAGCTGCATCAATAAGTGAGTCAGCAGGAGGAGAGATCACAGTGTTGAGCTGCTCATGACGGACTTGAAGTCGCATATCTTAAAAAATATGATCAATATTTACAAAAGATAAACTTTAAGAGTGAAACTCTAGAAGAGCAAACAGAGAGAGTAAAGAAGTCATTTCAAGAATAATAAAACTTTCTTAAGAATAAAGAAGCGTACATAGTTAAGGCAATGATTTAAAGTCAACATGAACACTTTTAAAAACAGTTAAAGGTAAATGTTTCCACTTCCTCTACACCCTCCACAGCCTCACTCTCGAGTCCCTCCTCTGGTTACACTGCATCTGGAACAAACCAGCAAATAGTGATGTTATAGCTGGAACTGTGAGATCTGAACTCAGTCTGTTGTCTTCAGTGCAGGAGGCTCTCACCTCTCTGGACTTCACACCATGTCTTCTGCCTGTGCTGCAGCGACGGCTGAGACGTTCTCGTACTCAACACCAGAGTCCAGCTGATGACAGATGATCAGATTTAATCAAAAAATATATTCAACTATATTTGAAATTACTTGAATGCAAAGAAGAAAAAAAGCTAAACCAAACAGTGGAAATTATCTCTGTCCATTTTAACACCTCTGTAGAAAAGATTAGTCAGTTGTGCCTCTCTCTCTCTCTCTCTCTCTCTCTCTCTCTCTCTCTCTCTCTCTCTCCCTCTTTCTCTCTCTCACTCTCTCTCTCTCTCTCTCTCTCTCTGTCTCTCTCTCTCTCTCTCTCTCTCTCTCTCTCTCTCTCTCTCTCTCTCTCCCTCTTTCTCTCTCTCACTCTCTCTCTCTCTCTGTCTCTCTCTCTCTCTCTCTCACTCTCTCTCTGTCTCTCTGTCTCTCTCTCTCTCTCTCTCTCTCTCTCTCTCTCTCTCTCTCTCTCTCTCTCTCTCTCTCTCTCACCTCTATCATCTCCACATGTTCATTTGGTTCACAGGTGGAGCTCAGAGTTTTCTTCTTCCTGGATTAAATCCAAAGGCAATAAATCAAAATTTAAAAATGAAGTGCACAGATGTAAAACTAGAAACTGAGATGATTAATCTGATGGATTGTCATGGTTTTACCTGCTCCACAGAGTCAAGAGAAGCAGAGGAATCAGCATCACGACAGACAGAGTCAACCTGATGATGTTCATTATTACTGTTGATTTATCTAGAACTAAGGAAAGACATGTGAGACACTTCACTGGTAAGATTAGATAAATCACTTTGACATGTATTGATTCCCTTTGTTAATCAATCAGTCAGAGTCTGACATGATTGAGGCTCTGTCATTTCCTTTAGTTATATGTTCCTGCTTGTTGACACGTGAATCTGATGCAGTACAGAAAAGGAATGTTTTTGCAGGGTAAATTAAGAGGCTTACCCGACAGAACAATCGGATGTAAGGTAGAGCTCCGATGTCCCATTATGCTCTGAGCTTCACAGTAATAATTCCCATTGTGTTCAGCTCTGAAGTCAGTGATGGTGAAGACCGGTCCTACAGCTATTGGTGGGCCTTCATTTTCCTTGTACCAGGTGTAACTAGCTGCTGGGTTAGCATCACTGCTGCAGGTCAGACTCACTGAACTGTTCTCCACTATCTCAGCAGAGGGACTCACTGACACAGAGGGAAGCTGTGGAGCATCTGGAGGAGGAAACACAAACAAATTCGACATTTAGTTCCAGGTTTTACACACTGGCTTGATTTCCTCCACAGCTTTGAAGCTTGGTGTGTTGTTCCTGCTAACACAACAATTACACTATGGTATTGATGCACTCGGTAGATAAACACTCTCCTTTAACAACTCTTCACTCTTTTTATGTTGAAGGTCACAAATATAAAGACTGAAAATGTTTCATGAACAGTTCAGCAGAGCTGAAGACCGGAGACAGAGGACCTGATCCTGGTTCAGTGTTTTTGGACACTGAGATGTTTTGCATTGATAACAGTTTTGTACTTGACAACATCTAATTGTCATGCATGGACCAGAACATGAAAGCAAGGAAGTAAAAATAAACACTTGTTGGGACTTAAGGGTAACGAAAGCCAAATACAAACCATGGAAAATTTTAGCTTCAGACAAGAAAATCGACGGACATGCAGTTTAGGTAGAGTCCATAATTAAAAGTCTCCATCAGATGGAAGACTGAAGGTAAACTCACACACTGAAGGAGAGGGGATCTTCTTGTATCCTTGTACAGCACAGGAATATCTGTCTGCATGAAGAACCGGGCCTGGTGAATAATTCTGTGAGTTTTCATGTTCAACTCTCTCTCCATTCTTGAACCAGATGTAGGAAGTGTGAGCAGGACAACTGCTGAGACACTCAAAGTGCAAAGCCCCACGTGATCTGCTCACCTCCACCTGGAGATCTGATCATGTGAAACAGATATTTTTTTCATTCAAACATGCACATAAGAAAACAGTCATTTACAGTGTTTTCAAAACAGTGAACTGAAAAAGTAAATTGTGTCACATTTCTTTAAAAACTTTACCTTTGATGGTCAGGGTGACTCCTGGGTTACCATGATATTTGTTAAGGTTTGTTATAAATCTGAACTTGTACTCATGTGCGTCGCTCTCTCTCAGGTCTGTGATCCTCAGAGTGCATTTATTCTCCTCACAGGTGTTCTTCACACGACCTGAATACTCTAAGTCTGTTTCAACATCTGTTAACTCACTACCTTCTTTTCTAGGAAACCAGAATGTTTCTAAAAGTTTGTTCTCTTTCCCATCTATTCTTGCTGGGTATGTGAAGGTGCAGTTTATCTTCACAGTTGATCCTTTTAAGGCACAGATCTGATGAGAAGAGTAAGTCACTCCCCAGCCATCCCGACCCTGAACCACTGTAACACAGAGCACATCAGGAAACAGTCAACATTTAGAACTACAGGTAATAAAAAAATATAATAATAATAATAATAAAACTAATAATGAAAACAATAATAATAATAATAATAATAATAATAATAATAATAATAATAATACAAATGATAATAATAATAATACAAATAATAATACAAATAATAATAATAATAATAATAATAAATATAATGAAAAAAATAATAATAATAATAATAATAATAATGATAATAATAATAATAATAATAATAATAATAATAATAATAATAATAATAATAAATATAATGAAAATAATAATAATAATAATAATAATAATAATAATAATAATAATAATGATAATAATGATAATAATAATAATAATAATAATAATAATAATAATAATGAAAATAATAATAATAATACAACTTTTATTTGTATAGCTTTCTTTTCTCTCAGTAATGTCAATTTTAAAGAGATTGGTTGCCACAGCCACAGTAATACAACATTTTTATTAAGAATTTTCAGCAGAAAGGTAACATTAAAAATTAGAATACATTCACAAAATAAAAGCTGTATTATAAAGGTGTGTCTTGAGTAGCAAAATAAAAGTAGGGTGGGACTCTACAACCCTGATTTCCTCTGGCAGGTCGTTCCACAGTCGGGGGGAACGAGTTTTAGACTGAACCTGCTTTAAAAATGCTCAGATCAGATCAATCACAACCAGTGTTGGGACAGTTACTTTAAAAAAAGTAATATATTACTTTACTTAGTTACTCACTGCTAAACGTATTTAAGTTAAACTTTTTTGACAATTCTCCGTAACATCACCTGAGACGCACTGTCCTTTCATTGCTAATCAACATCTTACATGTGCCATCACCAGCACAAATCCTTATTATAAAGAGGGCGTGATGCTTTTTAATTCAATAAAGGCAACAGCAAAGTTGTGATCATCAAACCAAACAGCAATGCATGAAAAAAAAAAAGGGCCAATAACGAGGCTAAATTTTTTCAAATTTTCATTAAATTTATTTTTGGTTTTTTTTATTACTTTTTTGTTTTTTAATTTCATAGTAGTTTTAACCCTAACCCTTTTAATGCTGATATTTAGCTTGATGTAGATTTTTAATGCCTAGTTTTTCTTTGTTTTGATTAATTTCAGTGTTAATTATAGTTTGTTGTAATATGAGATACTGTCATATGGGCCAAGATGCAAAATGACCTGAAAAAAAATGTTTAAAATACTCAAGTCATCCTTCCATTTGGTTATTTGCCTCGCCAGAGTCAGGAAAAGGGATGTTTAATTTGTGTTCCTGTCCTTCCATTATGCAGATACTGGCAGTACTTAAAGGTGACATATCACGCTTTTTTCATCAATATATATTGGTCTAAGAGGTCCCCAAAACATGTCTTTAAAGTTTATGCTCAAAAAAACACTTTGAAATCAGATTTTGGTCTGCCTGAAAATCCCTCTTCTTCAGTCCTCCTCACAACAGGCTGTTTTCTCTCTGACCACGCCCCCTCAGGAAGTGGATGTGCCTCGGCTCTCCAGCACGTTGATCTAATGTTTACATGTTGGCTGAATATACACGGCTGCTCAGAGATCACGTTACTTCAACCCTCTGAATCTGATCCAGAATCTGATCCTGACAGAGAGGCGCCTGTAGCAGGACCTTTCTGAAGGATTGGTCACAGATTTAGTGTTTCTTGTTGTTTAATTTATCAGTATGTCGACGTGTGTCTTGGTACACAGCTATGAACATGTAGCTATGTAGCTATGCTAATTAGCGCTAGCACTTATCCATGATAAATAAAAATCATCCACTAGATCTTCAAATCTGCAGACGTGGGGAGTAAAACCGACCTCTGCCAGAAAGGCAGCAGGACCTTTCTGAACCATTGGTCACAGATTCTGTGTTTCTTGTTGTTTTATTTGTCAGTATGTCGACGTGTGTCTTGGTACACAGCTACAGCTACGACATGTAGCTATGTAGCTATGCTAACTAGCGCTAGCACTTATCCATGATAAATAAAAATCATCCACTAGATCTTCAAATCTGCAGACGTGGGGAGTAAAACTGACCTTTGTGTTTATTAAGACAGCCTACAACTAGCATGCCTCCCTCCTAAGCTCCTTGTTAGCACACATGTGTGCAGGGAATGAAAAACAGAGGAGGGGTTGAGTTGTATTTTATACAGTCTATGGGCTGAACAAGCTCCGAGCTCTGACTCCGTGACAGACCGGATATTGTTGTTAAGTAACAAAAACACGGAAGTCTGAAACGGCTCGTTTCACACACATTTACAGAAAGGTGGAGAAATCAGAACAGGGGCAGAATGGATTATATTCATTCTCGGGGGGTTTGTAGACAGGGACACATATTTCAGGTAGAGAACCATTAAAAAGTCAATTTTGCATGATATGTCACCTTTAAAGTGACGTAAATAATGAGATCATTTTCTGATAAGTAACGGTAATGTCACTACTACATTAGCAACAGTAACATGTTACACCCAACCCAGGACCTGTTACCTTTCATACAGTTTACTGACCAGGTTGCAGGACAAGTCTTCATCATTAGACAGTCTGTGCTGTTCTTGGATAATTCACTCTGTGCTGAGTTTGCTGCTGAATAAAGTGTGAAAACTAAAACTAAATACAGGATACGGAGGTGTAAAAAACTGTGCAGCAGATATGACTTCAAGATGAAGTAAAGGCTTAAAAAAGCTGGCACAGCGTCACCGTGGAAACATCACACCTAAAAACAGGAACTAGCAGGGTGTGGTGCTGATGGTTGAAGATAAAGGTGAAGTTGAGACAGAGTCTAGACTGAGAGATACGTATCCACTCAGAAAACTGACAAAGAGATCAAATATCTGCAGAGAGAATCAATATTTTCCTCTGTAAAAGCTGCTGTTTCTGCAAATAGCGCCACTTTGAGAATAAATGAAACAGGGTTGTAGGTTTTCACCGAGTGAGAAGGGAACGTATCTGAATAAAAGTCACATTATTTTCATTTCACTGCTTGCTGAAGTGATAACAAAGTAGTAACCTAAAGGAAACAACATGATCAAAAGATGCTGACCTTCACAAAATCTTTCCACAGACAGAACAACAATCAAAAAGAGGAGACTATTAAGGTCTTGAAACGTCACACAACTGTGAAAAAACAACGTTTGTATCTCTCTAAGAAGAAAAAAAAAACTCTGATCGACTTTCTATAGAAGTTATTTGAAGCCTTTATGAATCAGCCTCACATTAGCACAGCTTTCTGTCTTTAAAAGCATGAACTGTAGTGTGGATCTGACGTACCTGACACAGAGAGCAGGAGGACCATAAATCCACTCACAGCTGTGGTTAAACTCATCACTGC